>NW_026068064.1:1839521-1962466 GCF_014885135.2 Alexandromys fortis | reverse complement strand
CCTCCTCCTCCTCCTCCTCCTCCTCCTCCTCCTCCTCCTCCTTCTTCTTCTTCTTCTTCTTCTTCTTCTTCTTCTTCTTCTTCTTCTTCTTCTTCTTCACAAAAAACAGTATTAGATGGAGGAAGAGAGGAGGCAATGTAAAATGAAATCTCTCTCTCTCTCTCTCTCTCTCTCTCTCTCTCTCTCTCTCTGTGTATAACTGTCAAAGATTTAAAAAACAGAAGGAAATCACATAGAGAATTTTAATTCTTTCAAATTTGAATACCTTTCTTTTTTCTTTGAATGATGAATTACTACAGAAATGGAAAAAATCATGTTAACTTACTTCTTCTCTGGGATATGGTATCTTTGGCTCTTAGAGGCTCCCCAAATGTTATGGCTGAAGTCTCAGGGTGATCTAGGGTCCGCTAAGATTACTGAAGTCATGCCAGCTTCTTCGTTGGACATTGACATCTAATGGCAACACACCACAAAAACAAGGAGTTTAACTGCTAGAGGAAGATATGAAACTATTAAAAATGAATATTTTACTGGTATGATATACTCCTCTATTATGTACAATATCAATAATTATAATAAATCAGACTTTGATTTTATTGCTAAGAAAATAAAAATAAATATTGCATGTATTCACTTATATCAAGGCATTAACTTTTAAATAACCAAGCTAAAACTTATACACCCAGAGAACTTAGGCATAAAGGAAGGGGCTAGTAGGGGGACACATGGATCTTTCTGGGAAGGAAAAATAAAATATATTTTATTAATGGACTGGAGCAGAGTATATATATAGAGAGGAAGAAACTAGAGTCCTCAAATCTCCTTTGACAGCACACTTGTTGACCAGATGACCTTCCATTGTGCCCATATCTTAAACTTTTTCCTATCTCTCACTGAAGATTAAGCCTTTACTACATGAGATTTGGGGATACTTAAAGCTAAAATAAAAGTAGCATCTATATTTGGTATGTTTTTCCTCTAAGCTATTTGCTTGGATTTATTTTTTTGAGATAGGGTTTCTCTGTGTAATCACTCTGGCTGTCCTGGTATTTTCTTTGTAGAACAGGCTGGCTTCAAACTTAGGGATTCACCTGCCTCTGCCTCTTGAGCCCTGGGATTAAAGGCATGTGCCACCTGTGCCTGGCAGATTCTGTTATTTGAGGGTCCTTTATATAGTATTTTCTTCTCCCCCATATTCCTTGGAGCAGAATTTTCATGATCACACATAAATGGGATGAATAAGCATGAATTTGTAACAGATCAGTAATAAATCATCTTGGAGCACACAAACACCACAGGAATAAAATGGGTGGTAGTGTAAAGTCTAAAAACTGATGATGTAGGCCATGAAAAATTACAAGTAAATGCATAACTTGATGAATTGTACATAAGAGGAATAAATAATTCTTTCTTCCTATAAATCATGCTTTGTTTTGGGATTTTTCATTCCAAGTAATCGATGTACTTTCTAGGAAGGCTTTAGCAAGGAGTTGTTTGCATTTGGCTCTGTAACCGGGGCTCTCAAAATGCAAGATAGATGTTCAGTGCTCTGTTTCTCTTGGCTGTGTCAAAATGACATTTGTCTTGAGACCTCTCAAAGCTGAGGATGTGAACAGAAATCCAGAGTAAATTTTCCCACGGCGTTATTGGTACACGAAGGGTGAGGCACAGCTTGTAACTCCAGCCATGAAACAGTGCTGCATGATGCCCTTGGCTACAGCTCCCATTCATCTTGTTTCGTCTTATGGTTTGTTGGACAAGACTTCTCTGTCTTCTCGCATTCATATGGGAAGTGAACTTTGTTTCCAACTGTGGGTACAAGTTAGTTTCTTCTGATTGCTCTATCTAAGTAGGACACAATGTCTCTACCTGGAAAACTGTAATACGGGATACCAGAAGTGAAATACTTAGGGTTTTCATACTGCTCTGCCATACTCCCACTTTTCGCTGTTGAAGGTTTTTTTCTCCTATTTTGAGCAAAGAAATAGACAACTATAAAAATATTGAAAAACTAGTGTGTTCTCATAAGCTGACATTTGCCTGTGGAGAAATATTGTGTTCTTCTGACTAGCTGACCTTTGTCTGTGGAGAGCTTGGGTAGACACGTACAGAAACCCAGCAGGGTGTCTACATTCGCCATGCCTTTTTGCAGCACGTCTTCTCATTAAAATGGAACAGTCAATATAACAGAAATTAAAATTATTTAAAAGGTTTTTTTGGGGGGGTAGTTTTGGTTTTACAGTAAAATTGAAAGGAAGGTGCATCAGGGTTCCCACTTCACAGAAAAAAATGCCAGACATTCTGCACAATACAGAAGGAAGAAACTGATAAACTTTGCCAGTAAAAGGCAAAACAGTTCTTCAAATTTCCTTTTTCATGAAAACTCTGCCAGATACTGTGGGCTTGTAGGCTGAAGATGGATGCTCCAACATCAACAGAAGAACTTTGGGTGACTGTCCAGGCAGTGATATGTCTCTGTCAATTCTACAGCTTTGGGAGTTGCTTCCAATACACATCCTGTTTACTTAGGTAATATTATAACCTTCTGGGGTCTTTAAAGAGTTGAAAACTAGATAGTTATAATTATAGTTTTCACTAGTTATGATAAAAGATAAATTAGATATAAAACTTTAGACTCACAGAGATAGAATAGATGATAGAATATTTTTCTTAATTTTCCAAATGTAATGAACTAAATATTATAAAGATAATTCTTTCTTGAACTTGTTTTATATATGTAATTATCCTATGTTAAAGTTAAAGCCTTCATTTTTAATTGGACAGAAAAGGGGAGATCATGCAGGATGACCTTCTGTATTTGTATTGCTGTTATTGGTTGATGAATAAAACTTTTTAGGCCAGTGGCTTAGCAGAATAAAACCAGTAAGGAAATCCAAACAGAGATACATAGAAAGAGTAGGTACGGTCAAAGAGACACCATATAGCTGCTGAAGGAGGCAATTGCCATGTAGCTGCCCAAGAAGCAAGAGGTAACAAACTATGAGCCTCGTGGTAAAATACAAAATAGTAGAAATGGGTTAATTTAAGATATAAGAGCTAGTTAGAAATGTATCTGAGCTATTAGTCAAACAATATTGTAATTGCTATAGTTTCTGTGTGATTATTCAGGTCTGGGCAGGAAGGAAACGAACAAGCAGTCTCTGTTACACTTCACCTCTGCTTCCTCATATCAATAGGACACTTTCCTGGAAGATGCCCATTTTCTCCACACGGCCATGTGAGGAGCCTACAAGCATCATCAGAGGAGCCAGGAGTTAGGAGTTCACCTAGTGAGCTTTCACTGGTGGAAGGACTGTGTTCTGAGTTTCTGCCTCATTCAAATTCTATGCCATGCTTTCACATAGTAGTTCTCTTGTGTGTTATAATAATCACCACAGAAGGTTTAGTTTGTGTGGTGGTTTGAGTAGGTACCCCGCCCCCCCCATAGATCGGTGTTTGAATACTTATACCAAAGGGAGTGGTGCTATCAGGAGGTGTGGTCTTATTGGATGAAGGGTGTCACTATGGGGATGGACTCTGAGGTCCAAGCTGTTCCCTCTTTGGTACACAGTCTCCTGCTGCCTGTGGATCAAGATGTAGAACTCACAGCTCTTTTTCCAGCACCATGTCTGCTTGCACACCACTATGCCCACCATGGTGATATGTACTAAACCTCTGAAACTGCAAACTAACCCTAGTTATACAAATTATATGGTCATAGACTCTTCGCAGCAATAGAAACCCTAATTAAGTAAGACAGTCTGTTATGATCTATTCTATCACAAATGGAAGCAGGACTTCTCGTGCAAATTATGAGCCTACTGTCAGTCCTTTGTCCTCTACTGGGCAAGGGCTTTACAAACATTAACACCAGTTCACAATGGATAGGCTACAGGATCATCAACACTAGTAGGAAGTTGAAATAGAGATCTGTAAAGAAATGTATCCATGTTTATAAAGTATGGGACAGATGCAGGAATTGGTGCCATGTATGTTGAGTTTGCCAGTGAGTCTCAGACTTGGCTGAAGAATGAAATTTCTTGAAGAGTTTTAAAAATAGAGATGTGTTGGTCCCAGCTCCACTAATTTAAAAAAAAACTCATCTTAAATATAACTTAGGTCTTGAAATTTTAAAACATTCCCCAACTATTTTAAATGTGCAGCTGGAGTATAGAACCATTGTGGGCCCATCTTTCCTAAGACAGTGACCTATAGCTAGCTCAAGTAATGCTGATGGCTTTCTTTCTGAATAGTGATGTGAAGGAATGATGTTTCATGGATTGGCTAGTCTGTTATACAGATGACTGACAGTGAAAGTAACATATTTATGACATGTTCTTTAAAAGCCACACCCACAGTTCTGGTCACTGTGATCTATAAGAGCAATGCAGTTTGGAAATAAACTTGTGAAAATGTGTCTGTGAGTGTACATTGTAGAGGACAAACATCAGCTGCTGTGCTTCAGGCACTGTCCACCATCTTTTTCTTTTTAAGACAGGGATTATCAGTTGGTGTGGGATTCCCCTCTGTATGCTGTGAATACCATTGGTTAATAAAAAAACTGGTTTGGCCTGATAGAATAGATAGGCAGGGAAAACTAAACTGAATGCTGGGACAAAGGAGGTGGAGTCAGGAGAAGCCATGTAGCCCTGCCAGAGATAGATGCTGAAACTTTACCTGGTAAGCCACAGCTTCATGGCGATACACAGATTAATGGAGATGGGTTAAATTAATATGTAAGAGTCAGTCAATAAGAAGCTAGAGCTAATGGGTTAAGCAGTGACGTAAATAATATGGTTTCTGTGTGCTTGTTTTGGGTCTGAGCTGCTCAGTGGCTGGGAAACAAACTAACAGCCTCCTTACAATACTCAATGGCCTACAACTGGAGCTCATTGAGTAGATTGTTGATTAGCAAATCTCGGATCAATCATCCTACCTCCACCTCCCCATGACCATGAGCTCACAAGAGCAAGCATAGTTTTCTCTCTTTCTTCTTTTTTTTTTCTCTTTTCTTTGTGGGTTCTGAGAATTGAATGTAAGTCCTCAAGCTCACAAAGTAGGCACTTTACTGACTAACAAATTTCCCCAGTCTCTGTCACGAGGAATTTCTAATTTGTAATGGCTTGAATCCGATGAAATATCACAATGTTTCTCCACTACACATTTGCATTACAGTGGATGGGTCCCTTGGGAAGCTATTGGATCATTTAGATTAATCAGTTGGTGGAATCATAGTTCAAAGGCATCATTGGAAGATGGTAGAGACTTGGTAGTGAGAACCTACTTGGAGGTGTGTCATTGAGAGTGTGCCATTGCAGTTGAAGGGCCAATCAGACTCTGGCCCCTCAGTCTTCTTAGTTGCCATGATATGAGGGCATCACTCCATCATGAGCTCCATGCATATGAAGTATGGCTCTAGTTTGGACATGAAAGGAATGGTGCTGGCTGAGGCACAGACTGAAATGTGTCTGTCATCTTCTTTAGGTTGTTTTCCTCATGCTATTTGCTTTCCAGTTCTGGCTGTGATGTTACCAGCCATTTAAAGTTCCTGATGCCTTGGCCCCAGGCCAGAATGTGCTAGATAGAATAAAACTCTGGATGTTTTATCCCAGCAGGAGAAAAATAACTTAAAGTAGCAGCTTAGAACTCACTATGTATGCTGGTCTGGCCTTCAACTTGCAACCTTCTGCTTCCCCGGTTTGGGGATTGTGTGTGCTTCACCCTCAGCTCTGAGAGTATCATATCCTCTCTTGGGCTCAGTTTTCTATGACATAAGATAAGTGTTTAACTTGAGCTTCTTTTGGTTACAAAGTTATGTGTATAAATTAATTTCCTAATTAAAATTCCCTCAATTTTCTTGCTGTCAAGAAAACAGAACACCTACTAATTTAGTACCAGTTGTTTAAAAATAAAAAATAAACCTGTATCATCTGAACATGGTTTTAACTCCATTTCTACCAGGGAATCAACCCTGTTTTGTAAGCTAATGGATGACCAGTGAGCTGGAGTTGTTGAAATCCCTGTTTGCCAGAGACCATTCTGGAAAGTAGCAGCTGGATGTGGGCAGAGGAAGTGGAGTACAACGGCCGAACCCAGTAAACAGCTGAGTCACAGCAAACACTCCTGGCAGAGCGAGGTAAGAGTTTGCTTAGAAGTCCCATAATGCCTTGCCATAGTTTCAATTGGCAGGAGGTTATCGGCACCAGCGGTGGGCAACAGCCAAGCTCCTCTTTCCAGAATGGCAATCAATTCTGTGATTTGCTTTAGTCAGGGCTGCTATTCCTGTTGGGGAGCTGTAGTCATGATAGAAAGGTAAAAAGAAAACCCATCAAGAAAGGCTGATTTGTGTTGGCTGGCTGCAGCATAGACTTTGAGAACAATGGTGGCACAATCATGCATTGTGTGGAGTGGCTTTGTTTTGACCTGGTATCATTTATAGGTTGAACACAAAGCTATTTTTGCTGGTCGTTAAACATTTGGCAACTGCTGATCAGACAGTGTACTGGCTGTCCTACTGAAGTAGCATGGTTCAGCGGGCAGAACATTGATTGAACTAGAATGTAAAAATATTTGTACTTGAGTCTGTTTTGCTATTGATTACTCTTGTGGGTTTGGACATAGTCATTTGCATTATTGTGTGTGTGTGTGTGTGTTTATTACTTTGCTTCTCATGCAGCCAGAAGACAGAGTGTTTTTTGTAATTCACCATTAAAACTCTGAAAGAGCAAAAACACATTAAGAGGAAACAAAATCGAAGAAAATTATGAAAAATCTGAGCATTTATGTGAGGCGACTGAAAATAGACTATTTGACATGTCTGAGACCCATGTGGTAGAACCATCAAGAGATGAAAAGACAAGGGGTTGTTGACTCAGACGTGCTAAGCACCTCATGCTCATTTACTTCCTATAGCCTTAGGGTGGTTTTAGTTATGTTGAAAGTCACTACTCCTGTGTTCAAACCCAGACCCATTTTCCGGCTATGACAACTGCGAATATTTCACTCTCCTTTTTATCTTCACTGACTTCAGTGCATCTAACATATACTGTGGTGGAAATCTTTTTATCATCACTCTGTGTGGTGTGTGGTAGCTTAAGCTTTACATTTACCTGGCATTCCTTGCAAGTGTATGTGTGCATTTCTCTTCCCTTCCAATGTTTGTATGTCCATGTATTCACATCTGTGGAGGCCAGAGACTGGATTCTAGTGTCTTCATCAATCACTCTCTACCTTACTTTTGGAGACAAAATCTTTCACTGGATCTAGAGGTCATCAGTTTAGCTAGACTCGATAGGCAATTAGCTCCTGGGATCTATGTGTCCACCACTCCCATCGCTGGGGTTACAGGCATGTGCCACCATGTCTGATTGGGTTCTGGGTATCTGAACTCTGATCTCTAGGCTCACGATGCAGTCATTTTACCATCCGAAGCTCCTCCCCAGGCATATGCGGCACTGTTGTTTACACTTCATTTTAGTAGATATGTGAAATGTAATGCAGATGATATTGATGGTAATAGTTATGGTTCTGAGAGTAACCTATCTCCTTTCTAAAATGGGGGTGACTAACTTCCCTCTTAGACTAAATAACTTTCTCCCTTTCTTGCGTACTTGCCATAGGGTTCTAAGGGTTTGAACTTTTGGAGCAGTGGCTTACAGAAGCTGGAGATGAGAGAAACTGAGCTCCAAAGGCCTAGAATCAGAACAGAGTAGCATACAAAGAAAGGAGTTTCAGGGTTACACTGACAGTGCTCTAGTCCTCAATCCACTTAAAGAAATAAAGCATGCTGGGAAAAGTGAACCCGTCATTAGTAAAGATCTAACATATTCAGCGGGCTTTGAATAAGTGCATAATTGTAGTAATTTCCCCCCCCACAGAACAATAAAAGAAAAAATTTTTTCAAGCAACCCATATTTTGAAGAATGTAATGGTTGAATGTAAAGGTTGGGGAATCCATAAGACACCTGAAAGGGAGAGCAAGGAAGCAGTGAACAGAACTACCCGCAGAAGGCATGCTCTCAAATATACAGAATTCTCTTTATTTCAGTCCTGGAGACATTAATGCCCGCTGTGATGCATGTGAGCTACAGGGTTTCCGCTCCGGGACTAGCAGTGTTCTCCCACCCCAGAGGTGCTATGCTAAGGAAGCTGGTGCCATCTGTGTGCTCACTGTGCCTCCCCACTCTTCACTGGTTTCCTGCATTTCTGGGAAAATGCCTTAAACTCCCTAGATCTCCATTTTCTCAAGGGTAAGATGTTGAATTTACAGTATTCCACCAAGGGGTGTTTGTAGGCAGTCAGCCAATGTGTGCAGAGTGGTAGCTACGTCCCCTACCAGCTGGGATGAAGATGCAGACTTCCTTTGAGAGATACACGTGAAGGGATTTTGACTATTGAAGTTGTAACTGGGTCCTTGTGTGTCACGACTATTCATAATGAAGCACACTTGCATGTTAGCTGAAGAATGAATATGGACATCAACCAGTTCCCGTGTTGTAATATGTTAGCAGCTTTTTTGGACTTTGAAGAAATGTTGAGGTTAGTTCTTCTAACTTCTAAATTTTAGGATCCATTGAGTTTATTGCTTCCAATCTCTCCTTTTTAAGTTAAAGGCACCTCTCCTTTTGTTCCTGAAGAGTAAGCTCCCTAGGTGGGATCCACATCTGCTCATATTTCTGCCTGTCCATACTCCCAGTGAAGTATCTACTGCATCTCTACTTTGATCATAACTTTATGCAGTAGGCTCTTGCTTTACAACGCTAGGGTATAATAGTGGAATACATGCAGCAATCTGCAGTACTCTCTATAATTTTCTTGATACATTCTTAATTTACAGCATCCCAAAGACGAATGAAAGTTTAGTTGAATATTATTAAATTTCCACATGTACTATAAAACACATTTATTTTATTATAAGGTTAATGTATGCTTTTAAAATTGTTTTTATTGAACCATATATTTTCTCCACTCCCCTCTTTTTCTTCCTCCTCTATTCTACCCTCTCCCATGATCCCCACACTCCCATTTTACTCAGGAGATCTTGTCTTTTTCTGCTTGCCATGTAGATTAGATCCATGTATGTCTCTCTTAGGGTCCTATTTGTTGTCTAAGTTCTCTGGGATTGTGAATTGTAGATTGATTTTTTTTTGCTTTATGTCTAAAAGCCAATTATGAATGAGTACAAATAATATTTGCCTTTCTGGGTCTAGGTTACCTCACTCAATATTATGTTTTCTAGATCTATCCATTTGTCTGAAAATTTCAAGATGTCATTATTTTTTCTCCTGTGTAGTACTGCATTGTGAAAATGTACCACATTTTCCTTATGCATTCTTTGGTCAAGGGGCATTTAGGCTGTTTCCAGGTTCTGGCTATGACAAACAATGCTGCTATGAACATAGTTGAGCTCATGTCCTTGTGGTATGATTGAGCATCCTTTAGCTATATACCCAAAAATGATATTGCTAGGTCTTGAGGTAGGTTGTTTCCTAATTTTCTGAAAAATTGCCACACTGAAATCCAACCTGGCTGAACCAGTTTGCACTTCTACCAACAATGGAGGAATGTTCTTTTTACTCCACATCCTCTCCAGCATAAGTTGTCATCTGTGTTTTTGATCTTGGCCATTCTTATAGGTGTAAGATGGAATCTCAGAATTGTTTTGATTTGCATTTCTCTGATGACTAAGGATGTTGAGCATTTCCTTAAATGTCTTTCAGCCATTTTAGATTTATCTGCTGAGAGTTCTCTGTTTAGGTCTGTACCCCATTTTTTTTTATTGGATTATTTGTTCTTTTGGTTCTTGAGTTCTTTGTATATTTTAGAGATCAGGCCTCTATCTGATGTGGGGTTAGTGAAGATCTTTTCCCATTTTGTAGGCTGCTGTTTTGTTTTGTTGACTGTGTCCTTTGCTATACAGAAGCTTTCAGTTTCAAGAGGTCCCATTTATTAATTGTTTCTCTCAGTGTCTGTGCTTTCAGTAATGACAGCAGCAGCAGTTGAGAAACTCCTGGCTAAGGGTAGAATATAATAATATTGCAAGACACCAGATTTTTTTTTTACTTCTGGAAAGAGAGAGGTTGGACTTCATAAATGTCATTTTATCCATGATGTGTATCATGGTCAATAAGCATACCATTGACAAGTATTTTGTTGAGTGTGCAGCATAAAAAGAAGATGCCAACTGAGTTCATAGAGTTCTTGCCTAACAGACGTAAAGTTCTGGGTTCAATTCCCAGCACAACTTAAACTCTGGATGCTGTGGCACACACCTCTAATTACAGCACTCTGGATGCTGTGACACACATCTGTAATTCCAGCACTCTGGGTGCTGTGATACACAGCTGTAATTCCAGCACTCTGGATGCTGTGGAACACATCTGTAATTCCAGCACTCTGGATGCTGTGGCACACATCTGTAATTCCAGCACTCTGGGTGCTGTGATACACAGCTGTAATTCCAGCACTCTGGATGCTGTGGAACACACCTCTAATTCCAGCATTCTGGATGCTGTAGTATACAGCTGTAATTCCATCACTCTGGATGCTATGGTATACCTATTCTTCCAGCACTCTGGATACTGTGGTACACCTGTAATTATAACACTATGGTATACAGCTGCAATTCTAGCATTCTGGAAGTAGATGCAGGAGGATCTGTGATTCAAGCTTGTCTTTAACAATACAGGAAGTTTAGGACCAGCCTAAGCCATAACAAACCCTGTCCAAAAAAATAAAAAAACAAATGAAGAAAAATGAAAATAAATAAATAAGTCAAGATCATAGAAAGCAGCTATCCTTCTTTTTTATTTCTAATCTGTTCATTAAGACCACATCATCCCTTGTGGGATCAACTGCTTCACTCCT
This sequence comes from Alexandromys fortis, assembly GCF_014885135.2. Taxonomy (NCBI): domain Eukaryota; kingdom Metazoa; phylum Chordata; class Mammalia; order Rodentia; family Cricetidae; genus Alexandromys; species Alexandromys fortis. The sequence goes on along the minus strand of NW_026068064.1, from coordinate 1,951,600 downwards.
CTCTCCTCCCATCCGTTCAAAAATTGCACCCATAGAGGTTGGTTGACAAGAGAATAATTCTGGAAGCGCTTTATAAAATGATGATGACAGTTCCAGCATGGTTTTTCTTCTCTCCAGTCTCCTTGAATTTGGATCAGAAAAGGAAGGGTGTTTCAGCAAACACTAAGATGAGTGTGGAGGAAGAATCACAATAGAATGATGTTACTTTTTAGTTGAAGAACATGAAGAATGATGTTACTTTTTAGTTGAAGAAAAGGGCCGTTATCTTTCTAAAGTAACCGTTTTCCCCCCTTTTTATCTTGGTATTTTTTTTAAAGTTATTTATTTATTAAAGATTTCTGTCTCCTCCCTGCCACCGCCTCCCATTTCCCTCCCCCTCCCCCAATCAACTCCCCCTCTCTCATCAGCCCGAAGAGCAGTCAGGGTTCCCTGCCCTGTGGGAAGTCCAAGGACCTCCCACCTCCTTCCAGGTCTAGTAAGGTGAGCATCCATACAGCCTAGGCTCCCACAAAGCCAATACGTGCAGTAGGATCAAAACCCCGTGCCGTTGTTCTTGACTTCTCAGCAGTCCTCATAGCCTTTGCTGGAGAGGTTGTGGAGGAAGGGGTACACTCATCCATTGCTGGTGGGAATGCAAACTTGTGCAACCACTTTGGAAAGCAGTGTGGCGGTTTCTCAGGAAATTTGGTATCAACCTACCCCTGGACCCAGCAATTCCACTCTTGGGAATATACCCAAGAGATGCCCTATCATACAACAAAAATATATGCTCAACTATGTTCATAGCAGCACTGTTTGTAATAGCCAGAACCTGGAAACAACCTAGATGCCCTTCAATGGAAGAATGGATGAAGAAAGTATGGAATATATACATATTAGAGTACTACTCAGCAGTAAAAAACAATGACTTTTTGAATTTTGCATGCAAATGGACGGAAATAGAAAACACTATCCTGAGTGAGGTAAGCCAGACCCAAAAAAAAGGAACATGGGATGTACTCACTCATAATTGGTTTCTAGCCATAAATAAAGGATATTGAGCCTATAATTTGTGATCCTAGAGAGGCTAAATAAGAAGGTGAACCCAAAGAAAAACATATAGTCACCCTCCTAGATATTAAACTTCATCAGGCGATGAAAGGAGACAGAGACAGAGTCCCACACTGGAGCACCGGACTGAAATCTCAAGGTCCAAATCAGGAGCAGAAGGAGAGAGAGCACGAGCAAGGAACTCAGGACCACGAGGGGTGCACCCACACACTGAGACAATGGGGATGTTCTATAGGGAACTCACTAAGGACAGCTGGCCTGGGTCTGAAAAAGCATGGGATAAAGCTGGACTCGCTGAACATAGCGGACAATGATGACTGCTGAGAAGTCAAGAACAATGGCAATGGGTTTTGATCCTACTGCACGTACAGGCTTTGTGGGAGCCTAGGCTGTCTGGATGCTCACCTTACTAGACCTGGAAGGAGGTGGGAGGTCCTTGGACTTCCCACAGGGCAGGGGACCCTGACTGCTCTTCGGGCTGATGAGAGAGGGGGAGTTGACTCAGGGAGGGGGAGGGAAATGGGAGGTAGTGGCGGGGAGGAGACAGAAATCTTTAATAAATAAATAAAAAATACAAAAAAATAAAATGAAAAAAGATTGTTTTGATGTTTTAAAAAATAAATTATATTTCAAGTACTATTTTCTGCATCTTAGCAGTTTAAACAAATCAAGGAGATTTCTTTCTGCATTCTTCTAGCCCATGCAGGATGCTTTAACATAGAAGCTGAATAAATCTCACATCAGTTTTAAACACTGATGCCTGTACCAGGACTGAAGATCGGTAGTAGCTCTGTTCTGTTGTCATCTTGACTGGCTTGCTTTGTGGGCTTCTCCATTACATCAATGGTTACAAATTGATACCAGCACTTTCTACATAATGAAGGGACATAAAACTGACATTAACATAAAGCAGCATTAGGCAGATTAGTTTGCAGATAATTTGAAATCTACAGACGAACACAATGTACTGGCATCAGTAGCCAATGAATGACATTTGTATTCATACAGAGAGACTAAATATATAATTTTGTATGATAAAGTACTAAATGTGAGATTGTATGTTGGTGAGCTCAAAAACAAATAACCCAAAGCAAAATTTCTCCTTGCTTTCCAATCCATTCCTTTCTGAAGATTAAAGTAAGGTTATAATTTAACTAAATGTCTCATTGTCTCTTTTGTGTGAAATCAATTTTGGGACAAGACTTAACAAGAATAACACTAACAAAAGTTATTTTTCCTGAAAGAAAATTGGAAGTGGCATGTGTTATTCTGTTCTAAAGAGTCACTCTAAAATAGCCACATGGTGAAGGACTTAAAATTAATTTAGCAAAAGTGAGAATGGGGATACCATTCTCAAGGCAGGGGAGTCCTGAACTACATAAACCAGAAGAAATATAGCTTTGAGCAAGCAAGCAAGCAAGCAAGCAAGCAAGCAAGCAAGCAAGCAAGCAAACAAACAGCAAGCACGTGGTGCTCATTTCTCTTTGCTCTTCACTGTAGACACCTGTGACTAGCTGCTTGAGTTCTTACCTTGGCTATTCCTCAGTGATGGACTGTAGCCCAGAACTGAAAACCAAATAAACTCTTTCCTCTCCTAAGTACTTCTGACCAGGATATTTGCCACAGCAACAGAAATTATACTAGGGCATACCCACTGAGCAACAATTCTTCCTTTCCTCTTCTCTCCACGTCCTGGTGTCCATCCTATGTTCTCTGTGAATGTAGATGCTCTAGACACCGTGTAATAATGGACTCCCACAGCCTCTTTCTTCTGTGACCATCTTATTGTACTCACTAGTCTCAAGTTTCATGTATGTTGTAGCATGTTTTAGAATTTCATTCCTTCAAAAAACTGATTAAGACCCCACTGAGCACATTTATCATGCTTAACTTTTACTTATCTTTGGTTCAGGGGACCCCTGAGTTGTTTCTGCCTTTTAGTTGTTATGAATAATACTGCTAAGAACATGAATTAGCTGTCCAAGATGCTCCTTTCCATCCATTTGAATACCCAGCAGGTAGCATAGTTCACATTCTGTGGCGAATCTGTAGGAAAATCCATCCTCTTTCTCAGTGGTTGTACCATTTCATTACATTGGGGTCTCACCTTTTGAACTTAGAATAGATAAATATCATTCAGATATAGTTAGTAGGAATAAAAAAATGGGTAAAAACCCCATCAAAATCTGTTAGACTTTAGAGCGTCATATAGAAAAGGGTCTAGAAGGCCTGGTATGGAGTTGATGTAGCTAATATACAATTACTAATAGACAAAAACTAATTCTTGATAATTTAGGTAATCACTTTCATAAGAACTAAAAGGTTAATCGTCTGACATTCAGTGTATACTAATTATAACCTTGTGTGTTCACACTGCTGTTAAGAGCCAAGAATTTACCTTTCTATCTGAAAATGTTAGTGCTTTGCTGTTAATGGCTGGAGTTTCTTACTAAGACTCAGCACTTGATTTGAAGCATGTTTTGTTTCCTTCTTCTTCCTGTTTTCTATACTTACGGTTTCAGATAAGCAAATTGCCTTATACATGACCTCTGTTAGTGTCTGACCCCATATATTACGTATGAGTTGCTTCTCAGTTATGTAATTTTAGTATTTATAAATCATGTCAAATAATTGCTATTCAATTACTAGAAATTATCAGCTGCCTTGAGCTGTGAGACTGTAGGATCTATCAGTGTTTCCTAAGCTCTAACACCCATGTCAATTAATCAATGATCTCAACAATACTAGCTCTATAATCCTATGGCAGGACTCCTCATTCTCAATTTATTCACATAAATCTAGTAAGTAGTCTAAATACTGTACCTTGAGGGCTGGTGAGATGGCTCAATGGGGAAAGGCCCTTATTGTCAAACCCAGTGATCTGAGTTTAGTCCCCCAAATCCACACCATAGATGGAGAAAATGGACTTAACTTCTTGTCACACATGTGTAGTATGCCTCCCAATAAAAATTCAAAAAATTTCCCACAACCAGGATATCAGGGGAATAGAGGACCAACAGAGGTCTCCTAGTAGCACAAGATAAATTGAACTTGGAAGATAATTTTTATTCTGGGGCATTGGTATTAAAGATGCATTTTTCCCCCTGAGGTCAGAAAATTCATTCAACCCTTGCTGAAATTATTCTCCTTTCTGTTTCCTCATTTTGTAAGCATCACCTTCTTCTTAGTTTCGGTTAGCAATTTTCTGAGTTGCAATCTTTAGATTTTTCCTGCTCAGCACTGTAATTTCTTGTTTCTCTAAACTTCTAGGGTAGTAATTTCCGGTTGGTAATTCTTCAACTTTTAATTTACATGACACGTTAAAAAATGTTTATATAATATGGTTATATATACACACTACAACTATTTATAATCTCTTTAAAATTGTGATATAAACACTGTGATAAATAAAATTATACTGTTCTATTTTTCTAACTACTAGGAACCATATTGGTCTTGGTTTTGGGAATACTTACTTTTGTACTTAATTTTTATCTGAGAGGTACAATATTCTTTCAAGAATTTATGTTGTACATGACAAACACCCTGTTATTACATTTATAGAACAATTACATCACCATTGGCATTTATATAAAACATACTATTCTTTAAAAAAATTGTTTCAAAATGATGGTAATTAAACCCTGGAATTCACAAATACTAGAGAAGTTCTCTACCATTGAGCTATGTTTTCAGTCTGTAATGTACTTTTAACTAAAAAGGAGATATCTCACAGAAACGCAAGAAAATTCTCAGATCATAGAAATTTTTATCAACAGACAGAATTTTCATGTCTTGGAAATTATTAATAACTTGAAGGAACTCAGACATTAAGATACTGATATCAACCTGCTTATTTTTCAAGAGGAAAATGTGCAAAATTTGATGCCATGTTACATGGATGGAAGGAAATGAAAAAAATTAAGACTGATCTTCAGTGATCTTAATATTCAAGTTTCTCATTCTGTCCTTCAATCCTTCAACTTGTTCCTACATTCAACTCTTGTAGGCTTCATTGAAGTAGTTCACAGTTCTGGAGCTATGAGTCTGGTAGACATTGTTTGATTAATTTGTTCTAGTAGCACAGACTAATCCCAAACAGGTCTTAACTTAAAAGATGCTAATTTGGAAATTAATATCATATAGAAACAGTATCAGGAATATATTAGGACTCTAGAACCTAGAAGAAATATAGCTGTGATAGCAACAACATTTCACAGAACACAGCAACTTTTACAACGAATCAGTAGGGGAAAAAAAGACTACTCACTTACAGCAAGGTTCCTCAGCTTCTTCTTAAGGAAAGATAAAAAAAGTTAGTTGGTTTGTAATACACATCAATATATTAAATTGGTATATGCTAAACTGTATTTAGAGCCCAATCATTTCTACTTTTTGCTTATACTAGAAGATGCAAAAGTCACAATGGTTATGAGAATATTAATTTTATTACTTATTTTCAACATGAGAATTAAAAATTTTCGCACTAGGTATGTGTAGTGTAGTGATACTTTGTTTGTATTCTGCCTGAAGATCAGAATGGAGTACTAAGCCACTAGTTAGTCATAGAGACCAAGCAGTGGTGGCACACACCTTTAATCCCAGCACTCGGGAGAGGATCTCTGTGAGTTCAAGGCCACCCTGGGCCACACAAGATTGACTCTGTCTAAAAGAGAAAAAGAGCTCACACAGCTCACACAAAGATTATCCCAGCACTTGGGATAACATGCTTTTAATGTCAGTACTAGGAAGGTGGAGACGGTGATATGGCTGGGCAGAAAGAGCAATATAAGGCAAGAGGAGACAAGAACTCCGATGCAGTCTGAGGATTCAGTCTGAGCTTGCATTCTGAGGATTTGTAAGACAGGATCAGCCCTTCGGTCTGAGCATTGGTAGAGGTAAGAACTCTCTAGTGGCTAACCTTTCTGTTTCTCTGAGCTTCAGCATTAGCCCCTATATCCGACTCTGGGTTTTTATTGTTAATACAAACGAGAATTTGTACAGCAGGTATGATAATGAATAAAGAATAAAGATAGCTACAAAGCCAGAAGTAGGCATAAAGCATGCATACCTTGTATTCTAATCTCTCTCTCTCTCTCTCTCTCTCTCTCTCTCTCTCTCTCTCTCTCTCTCTCTGTGTGTCTGTGCATATGCATGTGTGTGAAAATAATAACTGTAGAAGAAAATGTCAAGAAATAGGGAGGTACGAAGGCAAGGGAGAAGACAGAATGAAAGTGATGTTAATAAAGTATTCATGTATGAAACTCTCAAAAATTAAAAATTAAATAAAAATGCCTCTCCCTGACATTTTTGGAATTTCTCCTTAGAGGGGGTGGCATAGGAGCTCCCCCTCACCTCTGCTATGACTTCAGCTGTTTTGACTCTGTACGGGTTTTGTGCAGGTGCTCTCCTCTGCATGGGATAGCCATGTATGTCCAGAAGACAGGATTTCCCTGTCTTTCTTCCTGACCGTAGCTCTTACGCTCTTTCTTCCCTCTCTTCTGTCACATTTCCTGATCCTTGAGGGATAGGGTTTGGATCAAGATGCCCCTCAACACTTTGATCAATCATCTTTTTTAAAACGTGCTGCAATTTTAAATTACCTGTGCAAAATTGGGTGTCTCTGAAGACTGTGAAAGGAAGACATTTTGGTGGTTTGTTCCCTTAGTTTCTGAATGACTCCACCTCTAGCATCGCTGGTTAACTGGTTTGATTTCCGGAAGCAGAACTTTTATGTGCTAACTCTCTTGTATCACCAGCACAACAGGGGCACTTGGTCTATTTTTTTTAGTGAATTCATAAAGGCACACACTATAATTACCTATAATTGCTTTTTCTATAACAACACACAATGATCTCACATTATTTTCTCTTACTCTTGCAAAGTTTGTTTACTGGGGTGATGGTTGGGAAAATAATTTTATTTAAAGAAGGATTGCATTATTTTCTGTCTCAATTGCTACACAGCATGATATTTCTTAGAATGTGATATTATATTCACAGTTACATTTCATATAATCATAACAGTGTACCAACAAAATGCTCACCTTCCCATTTGAGGATTTATTGATGTTTGTATTAATTTATTTTAGGTTTAATTGTATTTGCTGACTTTTTCTCATCAAATGTATGTTTATTTAGGGGTAAAATTAAGTAAGAGAATTTATGAAGAAGAGTTAGCTCGGTTTGAGTCTTATTATGCAAAGTGTTTCTTCATTTGTCTTACTCTCTCAATGTGTGGTGCAGGTCTGAGCACTTTTAGATTAATGTATATTCATTCTACAAAGTAATGTGTTTCAATGTTATCCTTCATGCATATTTATCATGTACTTTGATCATATTCATGTCTTATTATCCATAATCATCTCCCATCATCCTTCACTGGCCTGGTTCTTATTCCTTTGTACCTTCAAGTCTTTCTTTTTTTCCCACATAAGGCTGAAAACACACAATTCTTACTGTGGCTAACTTAGTGAATTTTGTAAACATATGTGACTGATTTTGGTTGGAATGCCTTGAGATTTAATATGAGACACGTTATTGTTTGTACCTGTTCTCGACCCTTTCATTAGCTTCTGTCTTTTTGCTTCTTCAGTTTTTAACTGTTTTTAAAAATGTGCACATCTCTTGGCTGTTCAGAGCCCAGACCATTCCTATCCTGACTAAGGAGAAATGTAAAGGTATAGGATTTTTACAGGCTCAAGTTTTTAATAGGCACAGAATCTACACCAAGTTTTAGTGCCACTAAGGTGAAGAAGAAATGTTGGTTTGTACAAACTGGATTTTATTACTTACATGGCATAAGAGAGGAGCATCAACTGCAGAGTAAGAGGCATAGAGTTCCATCTTTTCTCTTTGCAGTAAAAAGAGTTCATTTCAGGTTTGAAAGGTTAAGTTGGGACTCTTGCTGAATTTCCCAGGAAGGTCTTACCTACAATTTTCTTATGTTTATCTCAAAAACATTCCAGAGAGAAGGCACCAGAACATTCTGTAGGTTGGACATGTCAGAAGGCTGGGGTTAGAAGAAATTCCTGGCAGCTTTGTTCCTGTGGTGTGGGGATCTTACACACTCTCACTATTTGTCTGAAACTTAAAGACATGAAGCATTGGGGTCTGAATCTATAAGAAATTACATCTCAAAAGAAAATGTTAACTGATCAAAGACATTATCTGGATGTTGAGAGATGTTGCCAAGACTGACAAGTTGACAGCAGTCCACAGTGACAGATCCGGTCTGTAGGTTGTATGTTGTGACACTGTACTAGGCCACAAAGATATCATTTTGTACTTCTGGACATGAGAGAAAATGGTTTGGGTACTGCTTTCTTTAATCTTTAAAATTTGATCAAATCTACTAATAATGTAGTACCCTAACAGTAATTGGAATGAGTTAAACCTGGAAGGCAAAAGTAGATATTTAAAATTCTCTACACGCCTTCCAGTCATTTTGTGAGGTTGTTTTTCTTAGACCTGGGATGACTTGATTGTCTGAGAATATGCACACCGTTCTCACTCTCACTTCCGCCTTGCCCTTTACTTCTCGGCTTCCAGCACCCTAAGGATGGAAGTGGGGGAGTTTAAACACAAGACGCTGTGTGCTAAGCTTTGTTGACAATTTAAGAAAACTTCAAGGATTTTAGGTTTTTAAGTATTTCCAGTTTCTATTTAGGTATTGAATCCATGCCTAGTGAGTGTCTCCACTTGCGTATTTTCACTGCGGCAGTCACAGTTCTGTGAAGGAAAGAAATGTAGATCCTATCTCCACTTGGCGGGCGGTTAAGCAACCCTGAGCCCTCACGTGTACAGGGAGATAAGCTCTGAAATGTTATCTACTGATCCCTGTTTTTCTCCACAGCACGACCTGGTGGGTGGGTGCTTCTTCCTGATGCTGACGTGGTGCGGACTTTGGTTGTGACATTTACAATGGGATAGCAATGGACAGAATCGGGTCTCTGCTCATGCAGTTTTGCTGAGAGAAGAAATGCTCTTTGAAAACCAAAAGGAGTCAAGATGCATCCATCATGTCACAGTGATAGACTGCAGAAGAAATAACAATATTCTCCAGAGGCTGACTTGCTAGGAGACTAGAGGAGACATTTCTTACAGTGTGTGAAGGAGACCTGGATGGATGTTGATGCGGGAAAGGTCCTTGGTGTGTGGACTATACCAGGAGACTTAACTTGTAGAGTCAAGTCAGCAATAAAGGTTCCCTACTTTGTGAACAGAAATTAGTTCACGATGTATGTTTGATTGTGACATTCGTAGTCATCCAAGAGAAGCCTGTATGTTAGATAGCTTTCCTTCAGGACTGCCTGATATGACAGACACTTGTTTTAGACTGCTGGTTGTGCCTCTCCCTGTGTCCTTGATGCTCCTCTGAGTTCCATCCAAATGGCCTGCGTAGACGGCTCCCATTTCGTTGGTCAAGACACTTGGTAGCTCCAACCTTGTCTTCACACTTCACGTGGGCAAAGAAAATTCGGAACTTCCTACCACAGCCTGATTTTTTTTTCCCTGAGCATCGAGATCTCAGGGAAAATACAACAAAATATAAGGAGTGGCTCTATATTGAAACACATTTATAACCAAACTTCAGTTAATAACAAAGGTAGCAACAATAACAATTAAAGATTATGCATTATGAATGATTATTTTTATACCCTAAATTATAATACATATTATTAATAAAACTAGGAGAGAATTTTTTTAGTCCTATCCTTCTGGCTTTAGCTGTTAGAGGTTAAGGGAAGCCTTTTGAAATTGCAATGCACCTGAGAAGTAATAGAGGAAACACTTTTATAAGGGTGGTATGTCAAGAAAACAGCAAGAATGAACTGAGCCAAAAAAATTATTTTAAACAGAAATGCAGCATTGAAGACTAGGGAAAGAATGAAAAGGTAGCTGCAAGCCACAGACCTGTGGCCCTTGCTGAGGATGAGGAAACGGGCAGGGAGGAAGTGAAAGTGATGTAGGTTTTTATTACTGCCTTCCCCTTACAGCCAGGTGGAGCTTAATCTAGATGACCCAGAACCTTCTACTTCTACCTTTCCTCCCTGGGCCCATCAACTGTTTCTCCTTGTGTAGATGCATAATAACCTATGAAGATTCTATTAGAAAATAGTTATAATTAACTCTGTATCTCAAAATTTTTGTGTAAGACTAAGATAGCTTGTATTTTTTCTTAGCTGAGAGCAATCTGTGCTTTCCGTTGGTTACTATTTTAAAACAGATCATAAAGGCTCTTATGAATTCAGTTTGGGTCTTTGGAACATTAGTATAAGTGTTTTTGCCTCTTTGATGCCTACTGCCTCATTCCACAGAGTTCCACTTCATTGTTAGGGTATTATCCAGAACACAAGGACTCTGCAGTGGTTGTAGAGACAAAAGGCAAGTACCAGCTGTGTTTGTCTGCCCCTGCCATCCGTCTCAAACTTTATGAAAGCTTCCATCGCTAAAATCCTCACTCGAGACTGTCTTTCTTCCATACAGTGTCAGCTCTCCACAGGACTTCGCATGTCTTCTCCTTAACTCTTGACTTTCTTATTAGATTTCTTCTTTTGTTTTTCTTCCTTCTCCCCTCATCCTTCCCTCACTCCCACCCTCTCACCCTCCTCACCCCCCCTCTCTCTCTTTGTTTCTTTCCCACCATTTGGTTATTATACCAGCCAGAAGGAAGCAGTGGCTTCCCACTCCCTATTTTCTGCCACATGACTTCAGGCACCATACATTTATAACTGTGGAACTCTTTATGAAGGTTAGCATGAATGCGCACAACCAGGAGGATTTACGTCACCTAGGTGATCATCAAATAAGAATTATTTATCTATCTATCTATCATCTATCTATCTATCTATCATCTATCTATCTATCTGTTTTTTTTTTTTTTTTTTTTTTTTTTTTTTTTTTTTTTTTTTTTTTTTTTTTTTTTTTGAAAGGAGTTCTCTATAGCTTGGAAGCCTGTCCTGGAACTAGCTCTTGTAGACCAGGGTGGTCTTGAACTCACAGCAATCCGCGTGCCTCTGCCTCCTAAGTGCTGGGTTTAAAGGCATGTACCATTACTGCCTGGCTCCAAATCAGGCTTCTTTGAGGATATGGCTTTTGAGCTCAAGTAAGAAGAATGTGACAAAAAAAAAAAAAAAAACTCTAACTCAAACATCGTAGGCGAGGAAATGATTTATTTAAGCTTACACATCTAGGTCACAGTCCATTACTGAGGAGAGTCAAGGCAGGAACTTGAAGCAGAAACCATGGAGGATGCTGCCTGCAGGCTTGTTCAGAGGGCCATATTCAGTGAGATTTTATAAACATTCCTCTCCAGAGAATGATACTGCCCACAGTGCACGGTGAGACCCTACAATATTAAGTAACAATTAAAACATGACTATAGACTGATTGAATAAAGACTCAAGTGAGACTCTATTATCAGGTGATTCTAGACTAAGTTGGCAGTTTATCCTAATTAGGACAGTGGAGAAAGTGGAAAATGTGCTTGGCAAATAGAACAGATGCCTTGAGCCTGGCAGAAGGGTTGAAGACCTAAACAACTCCAATATGAGAAAGACTGGATGAACTAGAGCAATAGGTGGGAAGAGGAGGGGGCAGCTGTCATTTCCTCCCTTGGGCTGTGTTATAGGGGTTGCTAACTGCTCTAGTCTTACACTCAATGGTGGACCAGTGAGTCACTTTAAGCAGAAGAGAGACTGAGTTCAGGTAAATAAATTTTATTATCTATCTGTGGAAAGAACATTGGTAATACATGAGGGGACTGGTCGTGGATATGAGGAGGGGGACAATGACAGTCTCGGCTGTGGGCACGAAGCGTGAAGAGTGGCTTTGCTGGATTTCAGTAGCTTGTCTAAGCTTTGTGGTCCTTCTATCTCTTTTTCGTTCCAGATGGCCAGAGCTTCTGCAGCCACCTTTGCACTTTGTAGGGAGTTAACATCCGCCTCTGCTTGAGTCTTTCCACAGTGAAATCTCATTCTCTTTTTCCAACTGCTCCTGATATTTCTATCAACTCCTTTACTCATTGACTTGGGCTTATTTATTATTCACAGACTGCCCTTCCCTCTATCTCTCTCTCTCTCATCCCAACCTTTCCTTGTTTTTTTTTTCCTACTATGCCCTATTTTTATTGAGGTGTTTCTAAGATCTCATTGAAGATTCATAAAGAAGACCATCTTCAATGAGGAATTTCTCCCCTCGTAGAAAGTGAATTTTTCTAGCTGTAAACCACAAAGACTCTGCAGTTCTTTTTCATTCCAGAGAATTGCAGCAATCTTTTAACTGTTCCCTCACTGATACACATCCCTTTCATCTCTGCTGTTCTCTGTATCCCAGAGGCCGTTTTTGCAAAGTGTGCTTGCCAGGTGTTCTGGACAAATGACTCTCCTCTATGTCAGCCCAATAAAGCACGTAACGGAGAACCTACAATGTGTAAGGATGAAACAGTGGCATCCCCACCATGGTTCTGTAGCTTGCGTACATGGGAAAACATTTTCTTTTTGTTGAAATATCCAAGTATGCCCTGTCTCCCAAATCTGGCATCTCGTATTCACAGCCAGTGTAACTGGGGCATTCTCTTCCTAGTTCTGAGTTTGTAAAGGTGACGTCTGCCTGCAAAGCAAACACTGAAATGAAATGTCTTTCCCAGTGCTTTCCTACTTGCTGATGCTTTAGCTCAGCTCACCAGCCAATCCTTAGCTCTTGGAGATTTTGATTTTTTTTTTTAATACACAGAGAGATTGTGTCCCATGTTACAAAGCTCCCTGTTTTTCTTCCTGAGACTCACTGTTCAGAATATTTGCTCCGTGGTAGCTCAGGTTTCCTGTATGATATTTCACCGTGCATCCCCTCCCTCCAGTAAGCCCCAGGCAGCAGGGGATTTGGCAACATCATCACCTTGCTCTCGCCTGTGCTTCCAGCTCCGCAGCTGATACTGACTAATGCAAATCTTTGGCACGCCTTCTCCTCTGAGGCCAGTAAGCTCTTGCAACACCTTTGCAGTTACATTCCAGCCAAATTCCTCCTTGAGACTTTCTGGCACTCCTGTTTACCTGGCTACAGTACTGGTAGAGATAAAAGTAGTAAAAAAATAATGAAATCCCCCAAAACTGTATTTAGGATCCTAAGAACTTAAGAAGTTACGCAAAGCCAGGCATGGTGGTACATACATTTAATCCTAGCACTCAGAAGGTAGTGCTAGGTAGACATCTGTGAGTTCAAAGCCAGCCTCCTCTACACAGCGTTTCAGGACAACCAAGGCTACACAGAGGGAGCCTGTCTCAACTCCTCAGCACTGACCCCGCATGATCTTAGCTTTGCCAGTGATTAGGCCAGTAACTAGCTACATTTCTGCGAATCAGTCTTTTGTTTTGCAGTTTGGGGCTTTCTTCTTAGGAGTAAACTTTTGAGAATTAACTATGCTAGAGTGTAGGTCGGTGCTTTGTGAAGCTCTGAGTAGGCCCAAGGCCGAACCTTCTACTGGTATTTTCCTACGGTCTTAGCTGACTCCTGTGAAAGGGACTGCAACCCACAGGTTGAGGATCATGGCTTTAAGTCTGTAATTAGAACAGAATAGAAACCCACCATGAAAAGGAGCAGAAGCAGAAGGCAAGAGCTCTTGGTGTTGAAGCAGAGAGCCTACATTTTTAAGAATCGGGCATTGTGCACTTTCAAACACAATAACAACACATGTTGAGAATATTGATTTAGTAAAAAGAAGTGATGTATTTGGCATGAAGAAATGAAGGAGAAAGGCAGTGAAATGGACGTCTGTGGGAAAGAGAGGAGTGCCCTGAGGTGATGTGTTCTCTTTCCAGGTAAGGCCACTGGATGCTGACCCTGGCAAGAGGAATTAGTCATTCACATCAGAACCATACCACAACTGTTTCACGTATTGCTTATAACTAAAAATAGCCACCATTTAAAGTGATGTGCATAGAACCCTGTCAACACTTTTCATACAGCTTGCTGTGCCTGCAGGATTTCATGTTGAGCAGCTCGCTGGGGGAACTGCTTTGATCAGAATCTTGGCGTGATAGAACCAGGAAACGTTGGAAGCAGTATATCAAAAAGACCCTTTGCAGAAACATTAACTATTAGAATTTTCCATTTGGGGCCATTTCAGTTGTGCGTGACCTCTTTAAAATTGGAGTGTGTGATTTAGTGCCTATTTATATGGTGTGTGTGTATATCTATCTATGTGTTAGTGCTGTGAGTTCATGCGTTTCCTAGGATACGTCCTGAGAATCCTTCTTGAGTTAACAGCGCTGGTGCATGCATGAGGCCCCTGGTTGCTTTGCAAGGAAATTCATTCACTGTGGCAGCATCTGAGACACAAGCTAGGTCTAACAGTTTTTCTCTTAATCATGGATTAGGATTATCATATTTCTGGAACTGGGGGTAAACGTGTTTGTAGAATTGTTGCCTTGTTCTGAGAAAATGATTTAATAAAACCATTTTTTCCCCTGTGGGTAGCAGAAATTAAGTTTGTAACTCAAAAGAGCTGACCTAGCATGGGCTTTGTATCTAGATTTTTCATGAATGTAAGCAACTCTGGTTACTGCTAATAGCTCGGCTGAGGTTTGATGTGTAATTAATTGAATGTAAAAGTATACTACTTTTCACAAACCTGTCATTAATGAGTCTAATGGAGTGTCAGTCAACCGTTGGCTTATGACTTGCAAAATTAGTGTTTCCTGGAAACTGAGAAATCCTGATAATTCTTCCAGGCTTCTATTTACATTGTCTCTGTGCATCTGTGCATGCATGTGTGTGTGTGTTCGGGTGCATAATTCATGTGCTCCCATGTGTATGGAGGCCAGAGCTTTATGTCACATGATTCTCACTGTCATTCCCCTCTTCATCTGTGGAGATGAGGTTTCTCACTGAACCCAAAACTCACCAGTTGACTAGACAGGATGACCTATTAGTTCTGGGGATCTGCCTGTCTCTGCCAGCCTCTGCCAGTCTGCCAGGTAGGAACCAAACTACAGACCGACGTGGTCACTTCCAGCTTTTATATAGGCTCTGGGTATCCTTCAGATTCCTCATGCTTGAACAACAAGCTCTTCGCTGACTAGTTCATCCCCTAGGCCCCCATTTATCTGTTCCTATAGTCTGTTTTATGAATTGCTATCTACTGCATATAGATACCACATAAATTAAATTTCTCCACCCTTCTGATGAAGCTTTTAAATGTTTTCTTATGAACTTTTGGCATAATGGAAATATATTAAAGCATTAAATGGAGCCCTAGTTTCGAATGTGTTTAATGATGCCATGATTGGAGCAGAAACTTGGTGATAAACAATTTGGATTCAGGCAAAACACCGTAAACAATGTTCCCTCGCCTTGGTTTCCAGCTGAACTCTGGAAATAGAAAGAGTTCCACAGAGCTAGTTGCTTTGCTCGCTGTTAATTGGTTTGGTTTGATAGCTTTTTTTTTTTTTTTTTTTTTTGCTTAACGTTTTAGATTATTCCAATTCACGGACAGCCTGCATGACTATAATGTAGTCACCGCCTCTTGCTGTAATTCAAATACGCACACACGATTTAAGATGTTTCAATTTCTTATAATCTCCTTGCTTTTTAAATAATCTATTTGGGAGCCTCGTTCTTATCTGACTGGCAGCAATGCTGGTCAAGCATCAGGGTTTGCTGCTTGCATTGTTTTTCCCTGCATTTATAAATGACCACGGATGTTTCTGGATCCCTGAAATCTTTGAGGGACCTTTGACTTAATTTAGCAGAGCTCTGAATCTGATTTTGCACTAAAGCCTGAAGGGTTTTGGTTGTCATGGAAATGAGACATAAATTTCTGTAGGGAATACTTGAGGGTGGTCCATTGAAAACTCGTTCACACTGAGCTGTCCAATCTTTTCCACTTTCTCATGCTCCAGGAAAATCAAAGGACTCCAGTTTCCCAACATTTCCTGCCATCCCTTGACCCAGTTCTGACAGGCATGCCTGGTGCTTCCTGGCTTAACTCAAATTTAGCGTTTTTAAGTCTGACTCCTCTGGCCTCTACAATGACAGGCAGTGGCACTCAACTTTGACCTCTGGCAACGTATTGAGTGAACTTTTAGAGGACTGCAATTGTCTTGTAATTAGTAGCCATTTATGTACAAACCACTCACGGAATCCACAGCAGGGAGTGGGGCATCCTTACCCCGTGATTTCCTTCTGCATTTAGCACAATGCCTTGTACAAGTCGTGTGAACATGGAATGTCAGGGTTTACTGAAGCCAATACGAACTCTGCACTCAACTGGTTGTGTTAGCATTGTGCTTTTTATTGAGGGGGAACAAGATCTACTCTGAGCCTCTCTTTTCTTTAGGTTGTTGACGGCATAACTGCTGTGGAATAATTCTCTTATACATTGTAAAGATTTGTCACTCAAGTTGGTTTAATAAAACTCTGGTTGGCCAGTAGCCAGGCAGGAAGTATAGGTGGAGTGACCAAAGGATGATGGAAAGGAGAAGGATGGAATCAGGAGACACCAGCCTGATGTAGAGGGAGCAGGAGATGAATCTGCCCTCCTAATAAAGGTAGTGCCATATGGTAGAACGTAAATAAGTAATATGGGTTAACTTAAAATGGAAGAGCTAGTTAGTGATAAGCCTGAGCTATTGCCCAAGCATTGGTAATTCATATTCAGCCTCTAAGTCAGTTAATTGGGAAGCAGCTGCCCAGTATTTGGGAACAGGCAGGAAGGAGAGAAATGTCCAATCACACATCACCATCTAGTCAGCAGTTTGAGGGCTAACTCAGGGCAGAGAAGTCACCAGCATGCTGTTCAATGTAAGCTTTTCACTTGCTAATTCTGAGATCTTAGGGAATTGCACATCTGTTTCCTCAGCTTGCCTATCTATAAAATGGGCTGATAAAAATTGTATCTTCCTCATGAGGGTAGTTGTGATGACAACGCACGTTAATACTTGGTAAGTGCTTAGACTGGCAACGATGCACAGCGTCACGGGCTTGCAAAAAGAAAAAAAAATGAAAAGGCTTACAGTTTTATAAAACATTGTAGGCCCCCAAACACACACAGTTGTCACATACTTCTGTTCTTTCTCAACTGCTTTGATTTTAGATGAGGAACAGGACACTTATAAGTGTGTGGATGTGTTTACCCACAGTCTCACACCCCTCCTTGTCCCTCAGATCTATCTTTCTCCTGTGGATACCTGATCTTCTTGATTCCTTATTTATCCTTCTGTAAATATTTGTGAAAATAAAAATCAGCAAAAAGTGCGATTTTTTTAAAAATAAAATCCTGTCAACAATAATGGAGAAACAGGACATCTTGAATGCAGGTGGAAGGTGACTGTCTTGTTAAGGATTATGGAAGTCTCAAGAGAAGTGAATTCTGAGTGGAAATGTGAGGGTACCATTTACCGTACAAGGAAAGCGGCTTCTTGTACAGATGTAGTTCGCAGTTCAGAAAAGTCATCAGGAGAACAGCTGGACATTTAAGGAAGAACCAGAGCTGAGATCTTACAGGAAAGGCGTGGGCGGTGGAGAAAGAGCTTAACGAGGTGTGTGAAGGCCTGCCTGCCTCAGATTTGCTCTCTGTCCTCACAAAGGAGGTGGGGTTTCTAAGTGGGTGTTCAATGACGTCAGATTTGCTTTGATAGCAGTGTGACACCATGACCAGCAGCCTTCAGTAAGTCCTTTTCATCTCAGCTGCATTTCCACATCCTATATCGGCAAGAACACAGCCGATAATTAAACAAACAACGTTAGCCACCTGGAGGGACAAATCCACTGACTAGTACACAGTAGAGGATGTCTGTGGAGGGCAAAGTATGTTTTGGATCTGATTGGTGGTGTCTGAAGTATCTCTCTTAGTCAATAAACAGATAATCTGAGAGCTGGGAGGCAGCTGTGAGCAAAATACTCTGCAGATCACGTCCAGGAGAGCCTTCAGGGGAAAGGTCTCCAGCAAATTCCTTGTTTGCTCTAGCTCACTGCTCTGTTCCCCTGCCCTAGATGGTGCACGCTCTTGTTTCATCTGAATCTCCTGCTTACTCTGCTACCAAGCTCTGAAGTTTCTTCTGACAAAACTGCTCACTCACTAGCCTACTAGCTCTTGTTTTCATTTTAAAAAAATGAATTATTCTCTCATACGATATATACAGATTACAGCCTCCAGTCTTGCAGTCCCCCTCTCCCCTCACCCCCATATTCACTACTCCTCTGTTTCCCTTCAAAAAAGAGCAGGCCTCCTGATGATACCAGCTGCGCATGGCATGACAAGACGCAGAGAGACTACACACATACCCTCCCATCAAGGTTGGACAAGGCATCCTAATCGGATGGAAAGCGTTCAGTAAGCAAGTAAAAGAGTCAGGGATGCCCCCCTTTCCCACTGTAAGAAGTTCCATAAACACTCCAAACTTAAAACAGTAGCATGTATACAGAGGGCCTACCGCAGACACTGCAGGCTCGATGGTTGCCACTCAGTCTCTCTGTGCTCCTATGAGCCTTGCCTAGTTGTTTCTGGACCACATCCTCATGGGGTCATGGAGCCCTCTGGCTCCTACAGTCCTTCTTCCCCCTCTTTTGCAGGTTTCTCCGAGCTCCATCTAAAGTTTGGGTGTGGGTCGACATTTTGGTCGAGGGATACTCTTTTTCCCCCTGAACTGTTGTGCAGTAATTATCCACTTTGGATCATAACTTCTATGAATTAGGGAAGTCCCTCAAAATGATATGGCTGATCAGTTTTTGATGTTATCTTTTAATCCAGGGAAAATGAATCTAAATGAATATTTCCACAGGGCATAGAAAAAGTGCTACAGCTCAAAACAGGGCAGAGGGATTATTTTGTGGGGGAGGTGAAGGAAAATGCTGGATGACAGGAGACATGCTTATGGCCCCGAGGTCTTCCTAATGCCAACTAAATGATGTCTAGTAGATGTCTAATTACTGATATAACATCTCAATACACACTGATATGGAGGAGTTACACTAAATGAGGTCTAATTACTGATATAAACATCTCAATACACACTGATATGGTGGAGTTACTCCCCAGGTTTTAACTACCTGTTAAATGTCTCTCTCTCATCTAAAGATTGGGGACAGTCAGCTCTGGTCTGATGGACAGAGTGGAGGAGAGCATCAAATCGAGTCTGACTGTCTCAGTGTGAACATATTATTTGTAGTCAGACCCGCCAATAGAAGTTAGCACTGTCTGGCCTTCTCCATCCCTGCCAAGCGAATGAAATTCAGATATCGCTCCAAGGAATTAGTTTCTATATTTACAGCAAACTCTGCCCATAGCTGCCTGTTTACATTAATTTCAGCCTCTCTGGGTTCAGCAAATGTAGTAAATCAGGGTAACCAAGGAGGTTAGGAAGGGGAAAAGGAAAGCAAGCCTCCATATTCTCAGACTCTGATACTTTTCTGAAGATGGAAGCTTTGAAATATAGGTTCTTTGGTCCCTGTTTCAGTGCTCTAAAGGAATTTATTCTCCAAATTTATTTTCTTAAAGTATTGCAGAGTTCTCATTATAAATAAACCACTATATTTCTGTTTGCTGGTGGTTAATTCTCATGACTTAAAATTTTTTATTGGCATATATTCATTGCACATATTTCTGAGTTTTATAAAGACATTTATTTCTTTTTTATTGTTTTTATTGAGCTGTATATCTTTCTCTACTCCCCTCTCTTTTTCTCCCCCTCTTTTTACAATATCCCATGGTTCCCATGCTCCCAATATACTCAGGAGATCTTGTCTTTTTCTACTTCCCATGTAGATTAGATCCATGTATGTCTCTCTTAGCATCCTCTTTGTTTTCTAGGTTCTCTGGGATTGTGAATTGTAGGCTGCTTTTCTTTGCTTTATGTCTAAAAGCAACTTATGAGTGAGTACATATGATATTTGTCTTTCTGGGTCTGGGTTACCTCACTCAATATTATGTATTCTAGATCCATCCATTTGCCTGAAAATTTCAAGATGTCATTTTTTTTTATTCTGTGTAGTATTGCATTGTGTAAATGTACCACATTTTCCTTATCCATTCTTCAGTCGAGGGGCATTTAGGTTGTTTCCAGGTTCTGGCCTATGGCAAACAATGCTGCTATAAACATAGCTGAGTGCATGTCTTTGTGGTACGATTGAGCATTCTTTGGGTATGTACCCAAAAGTGGTATTGCTGGGTCTTGAGGTAGGTTGTTTACTAATTTTCTGGGAAATTGCCACACTAAAATCCAAAGCAGCTGTACCGGTTTGCATTCCCACAAGCAATGCAGTAGTGTTCCCTTTACCACACATCCTTTCCACCATAAGTTGTCATCAGTGTTTTTGATCTTGGCCATTCTTACAGGTGTAAGATGTAATCTCAGAATTGTTTTGATTTGCATTTTTCTGATGGATAAGGATATTGAGCATTTCCTTAAGTGTCTTTCAGCCATTTTAGATTCATCTGTTGAAAGTTCTCTATTTAGGTCTGTACCACTTTTTATTGGATTATTTGTCCTTTTGATGACAAATTTCTTGAGTTCTTTGTATATTTTGGAGACCAGCCCTCTGTCCAATGTGGGGTTGGTGAAGATCTTTTCCCATTTTGTAGGCTGCCATTTTGTCTTGTTGACTGTGTCCTTTGCTCAGTAGGTCCCATTTATTGTTTCTCTCATTATCTGTGCTACTGGGGTTATATTTAGGAAGTGGTCTCCTATGCCAATGCATTAAAGTATACTTCCCATTTTCTCCTTTATGAGGTTCACTGTGGTTGGTTTTATCTTGAGGTCTTTGATCCATTTGGGCTTAAGTTTTGTTCATGGCAATAGATATGATTCTATTTTCATTTTTCTACATGTTGATATCCAGTTATACCAGTATCATTTTCATTTTATTTTTTTTTTTCATTTTATTCTTTTTGCTTCTTTGTTAAAAATCAGGTGTTCATAGGTATGAGGATTGATATCTTGGTCTTCTATTTTGTTCCATTGGTCTTCCTGTCTGTTCTTATGCCAGTATCAGGCTGTTTTCAGTACTGTAGCTCTGTAGTAGAGTTTGAAGTTAGGGATTGTGATGCCTCCAGAAATTCCTTTATTGTACAGGATTATTTTGGCTATCCTGGGCTTTTTGTTTTTCCATATGAAGTTGAGAATTGTTCTTTCAAGGTCTGTGAAGAATTTTGCTGGGTATTGCATTGAATCTGTAGATTGCTTTTGTTAAGATTGCCATTTTTACTATGTTGATTCTACATACCCAAGAGCATGGGAGATCTTTTCATTTTCAGTGTCTTCTTCAATTTCGTTCTTCAGAGATTTAAAGTTCTTGTCATACAAGTCTTCCACTTGTTTGGTGAGAGTTACGGTTAAACTTAGGTTTCTAAGGCTCTGCATACTGATTCCCATATTGATTGGACTAATTTACATTTCCACCAGCAGTGTCTAGGGTTCTCCTTTCCATGCATCCTTCCAAGCACTTGTTATTTTTGACTAATACTCTGACAGCGATAAGACAGAATCTCAGTGCAATTTCCATTTTCATTTCCCTGGTGGCTAAAGATGGTAAACATTTTTTTTCATGCTTAGTAGTCTTCTATAAAATGCACAACTAATAAAGATCTTCTTCCTTTCTGTACTGTTTTTTATTCTCACATAATTGTTCCCTTTGCTGTACAGAAAAATATATAACTTCATGTGATACAACGTGTCAATTCTTGGCATTATTTTTTAAGTTGTTAGAGACATTTTCAGAAAATTTATGTTTATGGATATATCTTCAAATTACTTTCTTCTATATTTTACTTTAATACTTTTAGAGTTCCAGGCCTTATGTTGAAGCCTTTTGTTCATTCTGAACTGATTGTTTTTGTACAGAGTGGGGGTTGAGGCTTAACTCTATTCTTCTTGTGGCTATCCAGCTTTCCCAGTACTGATCAGTAAAGAAGTCTTTTCTCCAAGTGTGGTTTTGTACCTTTACAAAAAGTCAGGTGAATGGCGATGCGTGGATTTATTTTTGGTTCCCTTCTTCTGCTCCCTTGATCTTCACATCTGGGTTTGTGCTAGTAGCAGGCTATGCTCGATATCCTGCTTGGGTAGCAGAACTTGAAGTCATCAACACTGTTTACTTAAAAATATGAGTGTTTTAGAAAACTCCATTTTATGATCACACATATTTTTTTTCCTGATTTTAACGAAGTAGTCAGTGTCTTGACTCACAAGGTTTTTTGATTCGTAGGTCTAGTTTTATATTGGCAGTGACTCTGTGCCTTTTCTGCGGTACAATCACCTTCACAATTTAAATAAAGGTCAGGCCTCTGCCGCACAAAAGAGTTTCTGTTAGGTGAAAGGAAGAATCTCCCTTCCCTTCTTCCCTCCCTCCCTTCCCCTTTTATCTTTCTCTGTGTGTGTGCATGTGTGTGTGTGTGTGTGTACGTTCGCACCAGAGTGCAACTTTTAATGTTACACTTAAGTGTCTTTTCCCATTTTTTATTTTCTGCGACAGTGTCTCTGACTTGAAACTAGCCAAAACCTAGGCAGGAGCCTCAGTTTCTCCCTTTTCCCTTTGTCCCCAGTGCTGGGATCACAAATAGGCCACTACATAGACTTGCTTTTAAACATGGGGGATCAAACTCAGGTTTTTCTTCTTTCAGGGCAAGCACTTTACAGACTGAGCCATTGCCATAGTTTTATTTTTTTTCTTTTTATGTATAATTTGTTTGTTTCTGTGATGGGACACATCTGTTACTGGGGCATTAAACTTGCTACCTAGTCAAGTTTTGAATGACTGAATTTTATTATTTTTATTTTGAATTAATTCATCATCTTACATTAGTTAAGGGAAAACACACTTCTGAGGGTGTCTACATATTTCATTTTTAATTAAATATTCAAGCACATAAATGATATTTATGAGAAGCTGGAGAGATGGTTCAGTGGTTGAGATCACTGACTGCTCTTCTAGAGGACCTGGGTTTGATTCCCAGCATCTACATGGTAGCTCACAACTGTCTATAACTCTGTTTCAAAGAATCCTCTGTACTTCACAGGCATTGCATATATGTTGTGTACATATACACATGCAGGCAAAATATCCATACACATAAAAATAAAAAACAAGTAAGAATTGTGAAGATATGCTGAACAGTAGTAAAAAGGTAATGCCCAGTCCAGAAAAAAAATAGACAGATCCAAGCAAAAGAAAACACTTTCTAGCAACCAGAAACTAGACAACCGAAGTCACTTACTGCTTTCCTTGACATGACCATGACCAAGGTTGATTAGAGAGAACATGCAACAAATGTATTCAATGGTTTTATTTTCTGAATTAAAAAAAATTATTGTTTCTCAGCACCTGGTAAAGATAAGGTGACACCTCACTGTTGCAGGAAATCCTACAGCCATTAGCCTTCAAGTTACCTGCCCATGGGGGCGTGGCCTATTATACTATTTATGCCAACATTAAGCGTGCATCTGGCCTCTTTTCCAGCTGCAGGATTCGGTTGCTGTTCCCCATTCTAGCAGAGGATTGTGATTGTGTGTCTACTCCTAAATAAATAACTCTCTATTATTTTCAATTCTGAGCTTGTGTGGGATTCCTTTACGTGTCCTTCTTCACCTCACAGAATTGTAAGGAATGAGAGTGAGTACAGAAGCCCTCTCATGGACGACACCTCACAGGGTTGTAAGAACTGGGAGTATGTGCCTTAAGCGTTGGGAATGTTTGATGCACATTACCCCAAAATACATTTTTAATGAGTAACAACATATCTATCAGACATGTAGTATCAAAAAGAGAACACATTTGAATTTATAACATTGACTGATAGAATATTTCATTATTCAGAAATCCTGAAGAGAACTGAAACCTTCCATTCACATGGCTGCTGTGAGTCTTAGACAGAGGTTAGAATCACACTGGTATTCTTTTTGACTTTGGAATATGTGATTTTTAAATGGCAAATCACAAAAAGAATCCAGGCTAGACCATGCAGATCACATTCTTTACTGCATTGGTTAAAGAATAGAGCCCCAGGGTCCAAAGATCTGCTTCAATTCAGAGGTTAAAGTATGCTGTTAAAGTATGGGTTAGGGGTTGGAGAAAAATCACTTATTGTAGAGTATGAGGGCATCACTCCAGACCCTAGAGCTCACATAAAATTGGACAAGGCATCATGGTCTGTAATCCCAGAGCTCCTGTGTCAAGACAGGAGGGCCCCTGGAACCTCTTGAATTAGCTAACCTGGAATACACAGGGGGCAGACAAGAAACCTTGTCTCAATCAAGGGAGATGGCAAGGATGAAGACCTGAGCTTGTCCTCTGGACTCTATATGAATATATATATATTCATATATATATATATATGTGTATTTACAGGCATGAACACACACCACACACACACACACGTACACATACACACAAATGTAATGTTTAAAAATGTGGATGAATATGTAGAGCTCACTAACCCTAATGATTTCTACTTTAGCTACTCATGGAGGAATGAGATTCACTCTTGTGCATAAGGCTGCTTTATGGGAGTTCTGCGACTGTGGGACAACCACTGTGAACCACAAATTTGGACTCTTCCAGTGGACTTATGATGCATTCACTTGTCTGCTTCCTGGCATTCATGTATCTTTGGATTTAGCCTTAATAAAGCAAGTTCACTGGAGTGGAGATGACCGGGAGCCCAGGGTTCTCAATGATGACTTTGGTCTTCATGTTTTGGTGCAATGGGGAGGTACATCTGCTTAGTAGGTAGGAAGCAGGAGACATAAGAATCCTCACTTCAGAAGAGACTGGAAAATTCACAGTAAGATATTTTAGGGTTTGATCTTCAGGAATGGGGCTGATGTCAGTGTGGTGGTTGAAAAATTAGACAAGGCCATCAGTATGTTGACACGGGATGAATTTATTGAGCTATGAGGAAATATTAGAAGAACAGGGCAATTTTGAGTACAATATATTTGTATGAGAATAAGGGAAATTCTTCAATGATATAATTTAGTTTATATGCAGCCAATTCTATTTTAATGCCAGAATAAGTATTAAGACAGAAATTAGAATGTAGGCAGAACTTACTTTGCATAATTTTATATGTATGAAATTCAGTTAACACAGTCTAGTCAAATAACACTCAGAATATAACTCAAACTTCAGTTCCCATGATATATTAACTGTCTACATAGAGCAGAGGGTGTAAATTTCACTGTTGTTCTTTGGGCCACAATACACCCCGTACATAGCCTTTAAGAATCATGCTCAGACTGGGCAGTGGTGGCACAAACCTTTAAACTCAGCACTTGGAGGCAGAGGCAGGTGAATCTCTGTGAGTTTGAGGCCAGCCTGGTCTACAAGAGCTAGTTCCAGGACATCCAGGACTGTTACACAGAGAAAACCTGTCTTGAAAAACAAAAACAAAAACAAAAACAAAGAAAAAACAACAAAAAAAAGAAAAAAAGAAAAAGAGAAAAAAAGGAATTATGCTCACAATCACATCAAATCTTAGAAAAATCTGTTGGTGACTGGTGATTGGCATGTTGCTTATGCAGATCAAACAAAGCAAGTTATTGAGAGGCCTCTATGTCTTCGGTAATAAACCTACGTGGCATTTCATAAAACTGCATAATAGTGGAAATTGGCTAACAAAGATAAAAAGTGCAACAGAACAAAAAATGATAAGGCTAGCATGAAGCTTATGTGTAAAGCAATGGCCTGTATAAAATGAGTACCTGAGAAAATGTGAACACAGCTCACTGATGTGGGAGGTCCTTCTGTCTTGGTTAATGAATAAAAAAAACTGCCTTGGCCTGTTGATTGGGCAGAACTTGGGTAGGCAGAGAAGATAAAAATGAATTCTGGGAGGAACGCCATGGAGCCGCCAGAGACAGACGCTGGGAATTTTACCCGATAAGCCACTGCCACGTGGTTATATACAGACTAATAGAAATGGGTTAAATTAATATAAGAGTTATCCAATAAGAAGCTAGAGCTAATGGGCTAAGCAGTGTTTTAATAAATATGGTTTCTGTATGACTATTTCGGTTCTGGGCAGCCGGGACAAACAAGCAGCCTTCCTGTTACAGCTCACCAGTTGCCTACCAGGTCCACCATGCACCCAAGGAACCGAGTGAATGATAATTACTGACATAAATGGATCTGATTGTGACCAAAAGATAAAAATATCAAGAAGAAGTGATGCCAGCTAAAACATCTGTTGTGAGGAGCGGTGGGCTGCGTCCTGCCACCCAGCTCCCGCACGGCTAGCTTTACCCGAAATAACTACACAGAAACTGTATTCTTTTATTTGTTTTGAGTGCTGGGATCAAGGAAAGTGACACCTCACTTAGCCTTCTCTTTGCTCCTGCCCTCTCCCTTCACAAGCTCTCTTTTCTCAACCTCTCTCTCATATTACTCTTCACTTCTCTTCCCTTCTTTAAAAAAATATCTATTTTTCGAGATAATAATATAATTGAATCATTTCATCCTTCCCTTCTCCCATCCAAACTTCCCCATATACCCTTCTTGATCTCTTTTAAGCTTATGGTCTCTATCTTTCATTAATTGTTATTACCTACAGGAATATATACATACATACATTATATATATATTCTAAATACATATACAACCATCTCATTCTGTACAGTATTACTTGTATGTATGTTTTCAGGATTGACCCAATTGGGTAAGCAATTGATGTGCTCGACCTGGGTAAGACTGTGTTTAAAAAGTGTTGGAGATTGAACTCAGAACTTCTAACATGCCAGGTTAGCTCTGTGCTACATTGAGTCCAGTCACTTTAGTTTTACGATAAGCTCTATCAGATTGTTGCATGTACTTAGAAATTCAGAGACAGGTGATATCCAAATAGGATTGCCGCATTTAGCAAGCACAAATAAGACTGTCTAATTTCGTCAGAACCCTCCTAGCCATGTGTCAAGTACCATTTCATTATGAGCTCATCTTCTGGAACATGTGGGATAAACTTATGCTGAAAAACCCCACTGCTCATCTGAAATTCAAATTTAGGCAAGCATTTGACATTTCTTTTGACATGTCTACCGTTTTCTTACTTGGAGTTGTTTTTTAAAAACTTAATTCCCATATTTTCTCTTAATTGTTATTAGAGTTTCAATGATGTCATTTAATGCTGGTGCCATGGATAGATAATTATTGGAACTGAAGTGTGGGTTAAAGACCTGTTCAAGACCTGTTCAAGAAGGTAAGAAAGAAGCTTTCGGTAGCACAGAGCAGGGCTGTGGCTGAAGGTTCCATCATACCTGAGCCATTCCTCTGCTTGTATCTAAACACTCACCAGACACCACGATCTCAGTATCTTTGGCTGCTAAAGTTGCTTTGGCTACTACATCTAAGAGAAAGGAATAAATTTTTTTCTCTTCTTCTAAATATAAGAAGCAAAGGAAGCTTCGGTCCCCGGCTATGACTCTTCTCAATAATTAGACATGAGGACTAGTTGAAATAAGTTGTGAGATGGATTAGTTCTGGCAGGGAACACTCATGCTTGGAAGACTTCCCAGAAGCCATGTAGCTGCGGAGCCAGCAGCATGTCCTATGACGCCAAACAGTTGGGATTCCTAACCAGAAGGAAAGGAGACGAGCTTTGAGGGAGGGTGCTTCAGACTCCTGACCATCAACATAGCAAAGGTATCAATAACGTATGAGTAAATCCTCATGTCTCACAAATTATATGTGTGCGTGTGTATGTGCTCACATATATAAATATGTGAGCATAATTATAATTATTTCCAATGAAAATTTCTTTCCACAGAAAAGAAAAATTAAGGAATTACCTGGCATTTTAAGATCTATGTTTATAAAATTTTTGATAGACTTTGAATCACTTCCTTTTTAAAAAATATGTTTTATGTGCATTGTTGTTTTGCCATGGGTTTCAAGTTTCCTGAAACTGGAATTATAGACAGTTGTGAGCTGCCATGTGGGGGCTTGGAATAGAACCCATGTCCTCTTATCCACTGAACCATCTTTTCAGCCCTTTGATAGACTTTAAAAAAAGTAGAATCCCATGTAAAGGAAAGTTGATGTTTGGGTTAAAGGCTTTATTCACAGTCAGTTGAGGGAATATTGTTCCCATTTTGTTGTGGTTGAATAAGAAAGGCCTCATATATGAATAGGTTTGAAGGCTTGGTCATTAGGGAGTGGCACTACTTGACAGGGATTAGGAGGTGTGGCCGTGTTGAAGTGGGTTTCATTTTGTTGGAGGAAACGTGTCACTTGTGGGCTTTGAGGTTTCAAATGCCCGAGTTAGGCCTGCTGTCTCTATGT
The DNA here is from genome assembly GCF_014885135.2 of Alexandromys fortis. Lineage (NCBI taxonomy): Eukaryota > Metazoa > Chordata > Mammalia > Rodentia > Cricetidae > Alexandromys > Alexandromys fortis. The sequence continues at coordinate 1,923,286 of NW_026068064.1, read as the reverse complement.
CTTCCTGCTGCCTGCTGATTCAGATGTAGAACTCTCAGGCACCTTTCCAGTGTCCTGTCTGCCTGCACGCTACCGTGCTTCTCACCATGATGACAATGGACTAAATCTCAAAACTGTAATCCAGCCCCAATTAAATGCTTTCTTTTGTAAGAGTTCTCTGGTCATTGTGTCTCCTCACAGCAATAGAACATTAACTGAGATGTACTTTGACCTGACATTGGGGTCTTAGGGCTTTTTTTGTGTGCATGTGTGTGTGTCCATGTTGTATGTTCTCTATGTGAAGGCACAGGTATGCACATGGGAAAAGGTGTACACGAGATGTCACAGATGTGTAAGGGGAATTATGGATCAGGTGTGAATGTGAGTTTATGAATGCATGCGGGCACGTGTGTGTATATGTTCACTGTGTGTGAAGGCTTTCCACCTTATGTAAGGAATCAGGATTTCTCACCAAATCAACTCCCCTTTTGCCTAATTAGCTGTTGGGAGCAGTGAGACCCCAGATCCTGAATTTCTTGTAATCCCCTGATCTGAGTGCCTACAGCTGCTCTGAGCACGAGACCTTCAGGAGTTCCTGATGGCAGGAGAGTAGTTTCTGGTGAGTTTGGCTGGGGCGTGGCTATCTCTATATAATCTGCCCCTGAACACAATAAAGGGGGCATTCTTGGGGAATTCAAGGATGACCCGTGTCGCTGTCTCTGTCTGTGTGTGTCTGTGTATTTTAACCTCCAGCCCCCTTGCCCGAAGCTCGCGAACTGGGTGCCAGCGCACAGAGTGCAGACACAGGGGCGCGGTGCATGGCAATTAGCCAGCTTCCTGGGAAATGCTGTGTCTTCTTCCCAAGTGCTGGGACAGATGAGTCACCGCCCCCATCCAGTTTTTTAGGGGATTCTGGTTATCTGAACTCTGGTTCTCATGATTGCAGGGCAAACCCTTTCCCTACTAAGCCATCTCCCAGTCCTAGTCCTGGGCTGACAACCAATCCATTTCCAGTGTGGTTGCTTAGTTAGTGCCTTCAGGAACGTGAGAGAGCTGAACTTCATTTGAATGAATCCAATTAAACTTAGAAAAGTCCACTGTTCTTATTCACCCTTAACAACAATGAAACCGGATCTTCCCTGAAAGTGACCATGCTGACTACAAATGTGACTCTTGATTTTGCTTTGTCTATATTTTAGGATGTACAAACATTTGTAGTGCTTTATTAAAGAATGTGTACCTCAGAAGACATTGGTTAACATTTAAAAAAACTAAAACTCATTAAGGGTCCATAGGTGGTTGATAAAAGGAGACAGCTAACATCTCCCCACCAACCCCACACAGTCACAGAAATTGCCTAGTGGATGTGAGCCAGAGAAGCAGTGTTCAAGCCCTGTTGAAAGTCTTGAGATACTGTGCTGTGTGATGATTGGGATCAAAGACAGAAATGTCTAATGTCACTTCTGGATTGCACTGTTAGTCTTGGGGACAGCTTTACCTGAGAACTTAGATGTTTGGGTCTTATTTTCCCGTTAGTTGAATCCCATTGTTGGATATTGTCCAATGTATTCCAAATGAATGAATGAGGTTAGGCGGTCTCTGCATTGCCAGTCAAATCATGAAGTCTTGGTTTGTTTTTCAGAATGTGGACAAGTGCCTGCATATGGAACGTGTTTATTTTTCCTTTTTATGTACATTGTTGAATTCAGTTTGTTAAATCTACTCATTCATTGTAAAACACCGTATGGCTTTAACGGTGTGGGAAAGAAACACAGCAGTCCTCACCTTCCTGGTTTTATTGGCAACAGCATGATCTACCCGGGGAGAAAACTCTGATATTCACAAAAGGCTTCCCACCAGTGTGTCTGCTATGTCAACAAATGCTTCATGGCATTTTCTCCTGCAGTCACACCCAAGGGCAAAGACTTTTCAAATTAAGAGAAGGATGACTGGATAATGCAATGTGGTATATTTCTAATCATTTTTCTACTCTTAGCAGATAGAGCTTCCAAAAGGTATTTAATATTTGAAGAATTTTCAAAAGAATTTTCCCCTTTTAAGCCTTATCTACAATGGTACCTTTTTTCCCCTTTTCCCTAAGAGCAATGTCAGAGAAGGGTATTTTAAAAGAGAATTCTGTTGCAATGATTAAAAGAAACATTTGCAGGTTATAGAAGTAGTTTTCTGGGGGAGACAGGTGGTGCTGAAACAGAGGTTAGGCAAAGGATGAAGAGGGTAGTTCCCACTCAGATGGAAAGAACACAGTCAAAACCCATAATTAGAGAATACCCTGTCTGAAATCTAGATACACTTGCTAGAATTTATTTGATGATAAAGTTGAGTAACATTTTTTTTCAGATGCAAATGAAGACATGTTGCTCGCAGATCGACACTGTAAGACGCTAGAAAAAGACCAGGAAAACAAATTCATTTAAATAGTGAGGCCTCTGAAAAGGGAGCAGAAGAGAACCGTTTCATTGAAAAATATTTGTTCTTCAGACCCCTGACCCTTCTGCTTACATTGGATGAGGAGTATGGTGAGTTTCCGGGAAATAGCTGGCCTCAGAAATTCTTCCTGTTGCTGAAATGCTCACAGCCTCATAGCAGGGAAGAAGTGACTTACCACTGTGCATTTTCATGCCTTCCAGAAAATGGATCCTGTCTGTTCTTACAGCTTGCACCTAATACATTTACAAGCACTTCATTTATTGGAAGTGGGCAATAAAAATGAAATTCCCTTTAACAAGCGGAGGTGTCCTGACATTCACAGGAATGAAGACGTGCAATCCGTTAGGCAGTCTAGAGGAAGGCCCACTGCCAAATGGTGTGAGTTTAAATAATACGAAGAGCAATGGCAAGGTGGCTCAAGCAGGGATATGCAAATTTCCATCAAATGATAGGAAGAAGACGATTCTTTTTTACAGTAAGTACTCCAGGAACCTGGGTTCCACATGGCCAGATCAGATGCAGGCAATAAAAACCAACAGTTTGTGAAATTCAGATTGCTTTGAAGATTTGTAGCAAATTGTGAGTTGGCTGAGGGGGGCACTGCCATTCTACGGCAATCATAAGAAAGAAGGAAAATCTGTCTATTCTTGAGACAGTGCAAGTTAAAGTAAGCACTGTGCCTCTGGGATAAGAAATAGCCAGACCAATCGAGTAATAATCCTGCTTAAATAAATGGGTCTGGTTTGATAATCTTCTAAATCAGTGTCATTTTCACTTACACTTTTATGATCTTGAGAGATAGAACATCGTATAGGCTTCTTTTTATATAAAGCTTTTTACATACTGTCCTCCGTTCTTCATTCTGCTAATGAAATGATAACGACAGAAAGTCATGGCGGATGCAGAAGTGAGGGAAGTGTTCTGTCAGAACAGAATGGACAGCACTGGAGGGCTGATGGCTCCAGGGATAAAGCATCTCACGGGCCAAGGACCCTTATGATGCTCCACAAAATCACTGTGGTGCAAACAGAATTCATTCTCTTGAGTTTTTCTCACTGCCTTGTTTTTCCTGTGAAGAACCTTCTGTCTTTTAAAATTGAACCCTTCAGGAAAACTGCCACTAAACCATTGCACAGGTGAACTGTAAAGTGAGGTTACTGTCTTGAATATTCCCATGGTGACAGTCAAATCATACACACACACACACACACACACACACACACACACACACACACACATTGTATCCTTGTACCTCACTGCTTCCCTCTACTAACCAGCATTCCCAGAAATTTTCTGCTGTGAATTAGTCAAAAGAGGTGATTTATGTAAAGTGATCAAAGTTTAGTGCTAGGAAAGACTTGCAATCCATCTATTCTAACAGGTTTATCTTGTTTCTGATGTGCCAAGCCCAAGACCTCAGCTTCTCCTGTTACCCCTTTCCCGACATTTTGTTCCATTAGTTTATTGCGCTAAGAAATGTAAGGGAGCTCCAAATACTGGTCCCTGCCTGTCCCCCTTCCCTCCATCTGTGCAAGCATCTGGTCTACATGGTTTATGTTCCTTCCCTGGGATCTGAATCTTTACTTCCCAACTGACTCACTGAGTCTCAGCTGGCCAATCAATCCGCCTGCTCCAGGGATGGAGTCCTAAGAGCCATTTGCCTCAGGGGAGAGCAGAAGGTTTTCAGGGGCTGGCACTAACTATTCACAGCCTCTGGCTGTGCCCTATGTATCCATGAATGCACATTAGACCTACCACTTTCCCACTGAGAAAAACTTTATTTAAGAATTATCTGTATGCATGCGCTTTTTTCTACTCTTCATTAAAGGGGGCTGTTTCCATACTTACTGATAAATTAAGACATTTCTACAGTATTACTAAAAAATCCAAAGAAAAAAATCCAAATCATAATTTTTAACGATCTTGACCAAAAGTACAGTCTAGAAAATAAAATGAATTAAAATTTCAAATTATGAATATTTTGACTTCAGATGTCATGGAGTTTTTAATCTTTACACCTTAAATTAAGAAATCATGTACTCAAGAAATTAAATAAGAGTCATAATATTTCTGATTATCTTTAGCTTTTTTTCTGTATGGAGGTGACAAAATTATGCTGGTGTAATGAAAGAATAAAAAAATGAAAGACTAAAAAAAGCATCTTCTGTGCAACCTTTTGGTATACCTTTTCAGGTTTTTATACAAGAGTATTCCAGCTTCATAAGATAAATCTGAATTTTTTTTTTATGGGACATCACAGATAAGGAGGTGAGACAGAGTCCAGAAACACACCAACTTGAAGCGTGATTAAATATATGTTTTTTTTCAATGCTGTTCAATTTGTACGCTCAGCTTAAGTTGGGCTAGTGAGAGTTCCAAAAGTCCTCTCAGATAGAAAAGTGGAGTTCTTATGCAGCCTGACCATGATTTTGTACAGTCAGGTCTCTATCAGTTTCAAATTTCAGCCACCATATAATGAGAATTTCAAAATTTAGTAAGGCCTTCTTTCATGGCAAGATCAGCACATAGTTTTATTTGAAGTTAATATATTATCATTCTAAGTAATTAGCCATTTTTTACATTATTATATTCCAAGATGAAGAATAAGGCTTTGGTAGACTACACTGTTTATATGTTTAAGGTTAAATAATTCCATTTCAGATCATGATCGTACATGTTTATATTCCAGGACTCAAGTGGATGAAGCAGGATTGCAAGTTTGACTCAAGCCCACTTTTGTAATAGTGAGCCCTCTGACTAGACCATTCTGATGGACCCTGAGTGATGCTGACAGGAATAGGGTCAAACGTGCCTGATGGGGTCAAGAGTAAATGTGATCTGACACTGTTGTATGAAGTAGATTTAGTGAAGTGCATGTTTAGGTACATTGTGAGAACACTGATAAAGGTTTATTAACTGGAGTTGCTTACAGGATGGGGGGGTGAGACTGAGTTGGGGCACGAACACCAGTTCAGCCTAGTGATTGTTGATACTTGATGCTGTTCATATGTATGAAATTTAAAAAAAAAAATGCTGTATTCCCGCTTTCCAAAGTGAGTTGAGTGAGAATTACTGTCACAACCATTGTATCTAGCAAGCAAGGTCCAAAGAATATGTCATCCTGGTGAAGATCAACATTAGATGAGGGATAGGTCTGTCAGGGGAGTAAGATGCCCAAATGGAAGACAGTAAGGTCAACGCTAGGGTAACAAAGGTGTTTAGGGTTAGGAAAGGCGATGGGTCTGGAGGTGATCACTTATAAAAGAGGACATCGGATCCTTACAGCAACCCTGTGAGCTATTAATATTGTGAACACCTTTCAGATAATACGTTTAAAATGCAGGGACTTCAGGGACACCCAAAGACCACATGGCTAATAAATAGCAACAATGCGACTAAGAACTCCACAGCATGCACACAGTACTCATGTTAATAGCTAAAGAGCCAATTACTCCACAGAACAACTTCACAGAGCTAGGGGTAATGGTGTGAGAGTTTATGCCTGGTTACAAACCGAGCAAGTTTAATTTAAAGAGTTTGGCAGCATTGCTTTAAATCTACTAACAGTGGAAATATTGTGAACTATATTTTTGTTAGTGTTAGTACTTACAGTTTTCAATATTACATGATGTTTCTCTCAAGGCAATTGCTGGACCATTTCAACCCATATGCTGATATGGGAGTATAGGGAAGTTAATCAATAATTATTTGTTCATTTGTTATAGCTTCCAATTATGTCAAATGCTTACTTGGCACATATGTGAGACCTACAGATTTCAAGGCAGAAATATTTTATTGAAGTTTTTTATATACCAGAAATGTTTATCTAAGCTTTCTATGAACTTATTTTTATCAATGTTAAGAAATGTTCTGGATGTGGGGGCTCAGAAGGAATGGGCTGATGTCAGCCCAGCAGGAGGTGTGTCAAGGCTGAAAGAGATGAACCAAGCACTAGCAATGGGGGGAAGGAAGTGATGCTCAGGACCAAGGACAGCAATTCGCTCATTCATATCCCTAGTGATTATATACTGAACATAAAGGTACAGTTAGGGAATAGATCTGATACTTAATTTCTTTGACTCTGTAAACTCCATTATTTGGAGATATGTATAGGCAGCAAATTTAGGCACAATAAGGATGTTACCCATGGTTTGGAAGAAGAATCTATATTTTGCTAAGCTTTTCTTGCCTGTAACTAGCTTTTCAGGACTAAATGTGGGAATTATTTCCATTTGTCTCATTTTATGTTACATTTTATATAAAGTGTATTTTTTGAAAATGTCCTCAACTTAGCTCTGATGGGATGACAACCACGAGATAGCCCAGGAGAAGAAGAATGCCAGTTCTTAAGAGAGGGACAAGATACCCCATGCCAATCCAGCTCCATTTTAGATTGCCGGTTGTAACAACAGTAAAATACTTGGATCTGGCTTGGGGATAACTGCAGCTGTGTCTGTTTAGATAAAGAGCCATGGCCGATGAGGCAGTTAGGCTATAAATTAGCAATCTTAATTACCAACTAGAATTAAGGTAAAGGCAGACATTGAAACAAATGATCCTTGCAGTCAATTAGAAGCAGGCAAGATACATAAGATAAATTTGTGTTTCTTTTCTGGCTGAGTCAGGGAGTGAATAGTGAAACTATCTAGAATTAAAGCTATTTAGAATTTAGACCATGGGAGAAAGGCTTTCAGGCCAGATGTTCTTGTGGGGAGTATTGTCAGTCCAAGTGGATCAACTCTCCATCCTCTCTGTCTCTCTGTCGCTACCACACACATACACACATATGTATGTGTTTATAAACATAAACTCATGCATATTGCATATAAGTGTAGGTAAGTACAAACTAATATGATTCCTTGAGGTGTTATTGAACAGCCTTGGCATTGTTTGCTCCTTGTCCGTCCTTCTCCTCAGCTGGAGCCCCTCCTCATTATTCTGATTCCCATTTCATATCACCCATGCACTGCTCTCCTCCTCTCAGTCACCCCCTTGGTTTCTATGGTTACTTCACGTTGTATACTCACACGTGAGGATTTGGAGCAAGCACCACAAATGAGAAAGAACATGGGACCTTTTTCTTTCTGGGTCTGATTCACCTGATTCAATATAATCTTTTGTAGGCCTGTTTATTTACCTGTCAATTTCATGGTCTCATCTTTCTTTACCAATAAACAGTATTCCATTGTGTCTATGTATCACATTTCATTACCCATCCATTGAAGGACTTTAGGCTGTTTCCCTTTACTGGCTATTAGATACCTGAGTGTGTCTATGATCATTGCTCAGCAAGTATCTGTGGAGTAGCATGGTGAGTCCTTTGGGCATTTGCCAAGACGTGGTATATCTGGGTCACATGGTAGATCTGCTTTCTGTTTTTCTGAGAATTCTCCAAACTGATTTTCAGGGTGACTGCACCAACTCTCATTATGACCAGTGGTGAATAAAGGTTCCTCTTTCTCCACAACCTTCTCTTTGCTATCAGTTATTTTATTGATCTTAGATATTCTGATTGGAGTGAAATGAAGTCTCAATGTTATTTTAATTTGCATTTCCCTAATTGCCAAGGATGATGAACACTTTTTAGGAGGTTTAGTCAATATTACTTCTTTCTTCTATTGGGAACTCTCGGTTTAGATCCCTAATCCACTTTTAATTTGGTCATTTGTTCCTTTGACTTTATATTTTGATATTAACCCTATCTTTGTCCAATGTATAGCTCTCTGGATATTAATCTTTTGTCAAATGTATATCTATAATTCTTTCCATTTTGTGGGGTTTTCCTCACTTTTTTGATTGTTACCTATACAGAATCTTTTTGATTTTATTAAATCACAGCTGTTAGTTGAGTAGTAGGCCTTAATTCTTTAGCAAATGGAGTTGTGATTAGAGACCTCCTTCCTATATTTATATCTTGCAATGTAAAACCTATGTTTTCTTCTAGCAGTTTTAGTGTTTACTTTCAGATTGAAGTTTTTGTTCCACTGGGATGCAATTTTCTGTGCAGGGTGATAGAGATCTAATGTAATTCTTCTGCACACTGATATATAGCTTCCCAGAGATATTTGTTGAAGATGCTGCCTTTTAGCTAGTATATGTCTTTTTTTGCATTTTTTTTGTCAAATACCAGCTGGTAGAGAGAGAAAAATTAGAGAATGAGATTTTATTTTGCTTTCTGCTGTCTATCACTGCTTCTGATAGAAAAGGAGACATAGAAATACAAATCATAGAAAGATGAGAAATATGTGTCCTCTTTGTGGAGGCCACAGATGTGAACCTATTCCACCTTGAATAAAGGTCAGAGAGTATGAGGTTATTCTTGCTCTATCAAAGTTGTTGACATAGGAAGTGGTTTCCTGTGCCCATGTGTTGTAGAGTACTTCTAAGTTTCCCTTCTATCAGATTCACTGTGGTCAGATTAATATTGAGGTCTTTAATCCATTTGGACTTGAGTTTTATGCATGGTGATAGATATGGATCTATTTTCATTCTTCTACAGGTTGACATCCAGTTATGCCAGCACCATTTGTTAAAGATGCTTTCTTTCTTCCACTGGATAATTCTAGCTCCTTTGTTGAAAATCAGGTGTTCATAGGTTTGTGGATTAATATCTGGGTCTTCGATTCAATTCCATTGGTCAACATCTCTGTTTTTGCGCCAATACCAAGCTGTTTTCATTACTATAGCTCTGTAATAGAGTTTGAAGTCAGGGATGGTAATGCCTCCAGAGGTACTTTTATTGTATAGGATTGTTTTGGCTATCCTGTTTTTTTTTCCATATAAAGTTGATTATTGTTCTTTCAAGGTTTGTGAAGAATTGTGTTGGGATTTTGATGGGGATTGCATTGAATCTATAGATTGGTTTTGGTAGAATTGCCATTTTTTTTTTTTACTATGTTGATCCTCTCAATCCAAGAGCATGGGGGATCTTTCCATTTTCTGGTATGCTCTTCAATTTCTTTCTTGAAAGATTTAAGTTCTTTTGCATGTGCATGTTTGAACATGTGCATGTGTTTGAGTATCAGTGTAGAGACCTATGTCAAGTGTCTTCCACTCGTCTCCACCTTAGGTAGTAAGGCAAGGCCTGTCACTTGAACCCAGAGCTCCCAGGTTCAACTAGGCTATAGCTTCTCAGTTTGCTCTGGGGGACCCCTAACTCTGCCTCCAGAGCGTTGGATTATAAGTGAGACTCTTTCTTGCCTGCAGATGCTGGAGATGCTTGCATTGCAGACTTTCTATACCATAAGCCATGTCCCCAGCTGTGTTTTTTTTTTAACACTTTTAAGACTTAAAAATTTATGCTTGTAGTTTGAATGATTGATGATTAGACTTCAAGAAAATTTCTTTATGTCTCCTTGCCTGTCTGAAATATGGATGAGTAGTTTAAAAATGAGAGAAATATAACGGTCTATTGTTTAGGAAAGGAAATGTCAATAAATAATGTCACTCTTTCTCTACTGCTGAATTGCTTACTGTTTTCTCTGTGGAAGGACATGGTGTGGAACTAAATGACTCCACAGACCACATCCTGACATCATGACCAGAGGCCTCATTACTTTATAGTGAACATTACATTTTGTTAAAGTTTTTTTGAGGCCTTTATTCAACAACAATAATAACAAAGTGGAATTTATGATTTTTAACTGAAATTTAATCAGAAATATCCAAACAATTCCTATGTCATGCTTTTGAACTGCAAAAAAATTAATTATTTTTTCTTGATTTTATTGAGTTATACATTTTTCTCTGCTCCCCTCCCTTCCTTCCCCTTCAACTCTCTCCCATGGTCCCCATGATCCCAATTTACTCAGGAGATCTTGTCTTTTTTCATTTGCAAGTTATGATTCTTTAGGTAATTTAGGAAGCTGTTTAATCAGGAAGGTGTTAAGGATTAGAAGATTTTTAAAGATGTTTCAAATGACATGAAGAATAGGCATCAAACAAAGCAGGTGGTTTTGTAGTCATCAAATATTGAATGTTCTAGACTAGAATCATTATTGCTTATTAATAATAACTAGTGGAATTCAGGTGAAACAATTAGGATGCCTTAAAATGTCAAAGATAGTTAATTTTTTAATGTAAAATCACAATTATTAAAATTTTTGTTTCTGATCTTAGCCATTCTGACAGCTTTAAGATAGAATCTCGAAGTCATTTTGATTTGCATTTCCCTGATGTCTAAGGATGCTGACAATTTCTTTAAGTGTTTCTTGGATATTTGAGTTTCTTGTACTGTGAATTCTCTGTTTGGGTCTGTACCCTACTTTTAAATTGGATTATTTGTTTTTTTGATATGTAGTTTCTTGAGTTCCTTATGTATTTTTTAAAATTAGCCCTCTGTTAGATGTGGGGTTCATTAAGATCTTTTGCCAATCTGCAGGCTGATGTTTTATCCTATTGATGGTTCTTTGCATTATAGAAGCTTTCCATTTTGATGAGGTCCCATATATTAATTGCTGATCTTAGTGTTTACACTATATTGATATTCTGTTCAGAAAGTTGTTTCCTGTGCCAATGCGTTTGAGATTATTTCCTACTTTCTCTTCTATAAGGTTCGGTCTATCTAGATTTAACTAACCTAGGCTTATAGGGCTCATAGAGATTCAATCAACAACCAGAGAGCGTGCATGCAGCTTATTTTCTGCATATGTGTTACAGTTATGTAGCGTGGTCTTCTTGTGGGACTTCCAATAGTGAACCAGGGGTTGTCTCTGACTCTTATCCAGCTTTGAGATCATATGTCTCATACTGGGTTGCCTTATTCTGCCTAAATATGAGGGGAAGTGCCTAGTCTTTTTTCTGCAGACTTCTTAGCTTATGCTCACCTGTGAAGATGGTACCTTGCCTGGATTGGCCCTCTGAGACTTTTATTTTCTTCAGATATATGACTCTGCCTCCCTCTACCCGTCCTTCTAAAGATACCCCTTATGCTCTTCCAGGAGACTCTTCCATGCAAGCCATTTGTAAGGTTTGATCTTCAGGAAAATTCATTTGTGGACTTAGAGAAGTGGTGCTTCAAACAGGACACCCATCTATTCTATTTAAGCTTCAATTCTCATGTGTCTCCCTAAACGTTGTTTCCTTAGCCTGCAGTTAAGGAGAAGCAATACTGTCTCTCCCTCAGGGATGTGCGTGGGCGTCACTGTGACTGACCCACAACTCACCCTAAAGAATTCTTAGACTTTAGTCATTTTTAGGTCAAGGTCAGTGACTTGCTAGTGCTAAAAAAGGCCAAGTTGGTCTTTTTTTTCTCTCCAGTATCCACAAATGCTAAGTGAATGATTTATACTACATCGCTCTTCAAAATAAACGTGTTCTAGGAGCTAATTATTCAATACGTCCTTCTGGATGGGTTTTGATGAAGTAGGAAGAGGAAAAGCATTTAATAACACACTGCCCTCCCAAATTGGAAAATCCAAAATAAACGGAGATGAAGTAAGTCGAGAAGCGTATTTTGTTCATTGCAACTGGTGTATAAAAATGGCAAGAGAACCCTGTAATGTGAGACAGTGGCCACGAAGTCTGAGGGTCAGTTTGAGATGCTCAGAATTAAACCTTCCATTTTGGACTTCGCAGATGCAGTCAGCCACACTTTATTTTAAGGTTTATATTTTCCTGTTTATTCAGGGTTAGACCTGCAAGTATAACATGAAAGAGGGCGATCACATGGAAGTGCAGAAGCTAAGAACAAAGGAGTGCCTTTCGATACTACAAAGGAACCCGCAAAGGGCATCTAACCTTGGCTTCTGCAATTGTATACTCATTGTTTCCTTGGTTTTAGGGTTCTAATTCAGGAGCCAAACTTCCAATCTAAGCAACAACCCAGGCACGACTGGTAGGCAAACCTCTAGGCTATGCTGACCCTCAAGAAGAAACATAATTTTCTTCTTGTCTCCATTTTGTGTTTGAAAGGGCAATGGAAAGTCATTCATGTTAAAGATGTGTTGACTCACTGGATATAACATTGAAGTCTTGCAAAATGCAGGATTCTTATTTATTTGTAGCACGTGGGGCTTTATTTGGAAGTTATTTCTTACTTTAGTCAGGTAGAAAAATATTTAGAAGGTATAAAAGCAGATATCATTATTAGACACTGATATGTATTTTTGATTCATCTGTCATTAAAAAATCTTCATTAAGATGACCAATTTTGCTAGAAAAGTTTCACTTTCGTCTATCTGGACTTAAAATTATTAAGTTTTTCAGATGTATGGAAACCCTAAGTTTTAATGCTTTTAATTGTCAGACGCAACTTAAAAGAGCCTATTATTATATAAGTTATTTCAAATATGGAAAAAGTATTGAGAAACATTATTTTGAATTACCCAGTCTATCTTAAGTATACTTTGGCAAACTAATATTTCAAAGTTGTCCTTGATGTGAACATAATTTCTCAAATCTTCAAAGATTCAAGCGCATTTCCTTGAACCAAATCTGGTGGGGGTTAGCATTCATTAAGTGATCTATGACTTGGTTTTCTGTGGCTTGTCCCCCTCCCCCCATTTTATGTGTGTTAGGAACTGTGTCAATACAACAGAATTAATTAGTTTATGGCTCAAGGTCATTGAGGAATCTGTGTCACCAATTTGATGGAATTTTAAGAGACAGTCTCTAGCTTTGCCTTTTCTGCCTTAGAGTTAAACTGGGAGTTAAACTCCAGTTCAGTGAAGGGACTGTGCACAAAAAGTGCTGTTCACCCAAGGGTGGCAATTGTTCAGCCATACCAAGTATTGTCTGTATCGAGAACTGTCTCTATAATCATATGAGGCAAGAGTCAGCTAATATGATGTCATTAAATTTACCCTTCCTATTAAAAAATTAAGGTCACTTTTATTTTTTAAATGATTATTAATGCTAACTGAGCTATTTTTCATTCGTATAGCCAATTTCCTTTCAGCTCAAACTTCTAGAGACTCCACTGATAATGCAAATGATTAAATACTCTCAGTACTGTCTGCTATTCATGCTAGAATTTTTTATTGTTTATTAAATACAACTTGGAAACTGAATGTATGGATGCTCATTTCAGTAGCATAAACAGTAAAATATACAGAAGATTTATTTATATTTTATATAAATATATTATATTTTAAATTATAAAATAATTTCTCACTGTAGCTAATATATATGTATATTTATTTCTATAAAGTTTCAGTTAAAGACTACTGTATAATAGCTGAGGCAGTCCTGTGAAATAGACCATCATAGCTGCTCGTCTCTTCTATTTGTTGGTCTTCAGATCTTGCTTTAAATTTCTGTATTTCAGGATATAGAATGGTATGAAAATATATGTGTTGCTATGCACAACCTAACATCCTGGGACTCTCAAGGAACAGAGGTGGAGGGTTTGTGCTTGAACTGATAGAGAGAGTTAAGGAAACAGAAGAGGGCAGAGGGGAACTTGGAAGACAGAGCTACTGCACCCAAAGTCTCCGCAGACCCCACAGTAGTGCTGGGCTAAGGGGAGCCCTGTAAATTTGAAATGAGGACAAGAGGGCTGGGTCTATGCACACCTGCAGTGACCAGCCATTTGTTTTAGACCACCACTAGAGAGAGGGTATGGTGTTGGAAAACCATTCAGATGAGAGTAATTACAGAAGGCTCCTCTGAGACCTTTTGGTTCCCAGAGTTAGCTAGGTATACGAATGTTTCAGTCCTGAGCAGGGCACACACGGGCAGATGACTGGGGCAGTTGGCATCAGGGTTTTCCAAGGCTCTTGGGTCCAAGAAAAACTTCAGAAGCTTAAATAGAAGTTCTTAATATAATTATGAGGCTACCACTTAGGTCCAGAAGCAATAAGTATCTCACTAATATTTTTTTGAGCTTTCTGTAATGAGTTAACACCAATAATAGTAGCTCACCTTAGTTAAGTGAGGAGGCTGCAATCAGGATTGAAGAGTACTAGGTGTTTACACTTGAACTGTTTTTAGGTACCCAGCTGGAAGAGGGCAATTGTTTTATTTCCTGTATCCATGACAAGCACTGATGAGGGAGGTAGTGTGAGGACTAGAGATGGAGAAGGGACTTCCTATCCTCCATCCGATGAACCTTTTCAGGAGGAAAGAGTCAGCAGTCATTGCTAGAATGATGCTGTGATAAGAGAGGCCACAGATTATGAAGGGCAGTGACTCACAGTGGGTAGAGTCAGCTTAAGCTGAATAGCCGTGAAGACAGAGATGCAGGGCTGTTTGCAGTTCTGAGAATAAGTGAGCATTGAATGCTCAGCCCTAAACAGGACATATGCTGCCCTCTCTAAACCCAGGGGACATCAGAGAGGGTTAGTTAGAACATGGGAGATGAAAATACAGAGAAAGGCTGTAGACCACTGTCTACTGGACATGCCATGATCGAAGAATGGACAAGGGAAATGTGATACATTTATACAATAGAGTACTACACAGCTGAAAAGAAAATATCGACATTTTGAATTTTGCAGGCAAATGGATGGAGCTAGAAAACATCATTTTGAGTGAGGTAACCCAGACCCAGAAAGATAATTATCACATGTACTCACTCATATGTGATTTTTAAACATAAAGCAAAGAAAACCAGCCCACAAATTACAATCCTAGAGAACCTAGACAATAATGAGGACCCTAAGAGAGACATACATAGATTTAATCTACATGGGAAGTAGAAAAAGACAAGATCTTTTGAGTAAATTGGGAGCATGGGGACCTTGGGAGAGGATTGAAGGGGAAGGGAGAGGCAGGGAGGGGATCAGAGAAAAATGTAGCGCTCAATAAAAATCATAAAAAAAAAACTTGGAACACCTGCTGGACTGGGACTCAGGAAAGCAATCTTCCCTCTGTTTCCTGTCCTCCAATTCCAATTACCCAGGCTTACTCCCAGTTCGCCCTGTAGCAAACTACCCATTGAAGCCTCTCTAACCTCTCTGACCCAATTCCCTTGAAATTCCATATCCTCAAGGGACCCAGCCTTCCTCTCTCACCCCATCCCCTGGTGTCAGCCTCCAATACCCTGAGGCACTCTTTCCTTGGGAACCAGCTGGCCAAGCAGCCTGAGAATCAGGTAGGTGGTGATATTCACTCTTCTTCCTACTCCATGTTTCCAGTCTCTCAGTCTCATCTCCAGTTCCACATCAGACCACCCACAGGGGCCTCTCTTCCCTCTTTCCCTCCATTTCCTGTGGATTCCACAGATCTTCCTGGCAGAGCTAGTTTTTCTCCTTCCCGTGAGATCCCTTTGTCCCCCAATCTAGAAAAATCCCATTCTTTCAAGTCAGCTTCCAGTACCTAGGAACAAGGACCCCCAGTGGCCACACCAGGCAGGGACTCAAGCCCTCCCCAATAGGCAATCCATAGCCGCCATTCTCTCCAAAGATCTAGAGAAGGCAACAGAATCCAAAGAAAGGAATACCTATCCAACAAAGGCAAGAATAGTTATCAACACTTAGAATTACAACCATTTTAACTCCAGATGCCTAGATACCAGCAAAGAAACACAATCAATGACACCCAGGACAATATGTCTCCACCATGATCCAGCAACCCAATCATAGTAGTAGGTCCTGAGAAATGCAATATACATGAAACACAAGATAGACTTTGAAATAGCTATTGTGGATATGCGTCAGAGACATTAAGAGGATATGAATAGGTATATTAGTGAAATCTATGCATAAACAGTGGAAATGAGGAAAACAGCTCAAGACATAAAAGTAAAAATGGAATCATTAAAGAAAACTAAAACTGAGATAAAATTGCAAATAAAATCTTTAGAAACTCAAATAATAAACCTCAGAGGCAAGCCTCACTAACAGAATACAAGAGATAGGAGAAAGAACATGGAGTATTAGAGAGAAGAAATGGAGAACTCAGCCAAAGAAAATGTTAAATCTTAAAAAATAGCCCAACTGCAAAAGATTCAGGAAATCTGGGACACTATAAAAAGACCAAACCTATTAATAATTGGAATAGAGGAAGGAGCATGAACCCAGGTCAAAGGTACAGAAAAGATTTTCAACAAAATTGAAAAAGAAAATTTTCTAGCCTACAAAAGAGGCTATCAATCCACAAGAAGCATACAGAACACCAAAGAGACTATCAGATATGGAGTCCCTAATGTCACAAAACAATCATGACATTAAATGTGCAGAACAAAGAAAGAATCCTAAAAGTTGCAAAGGAAAAAGGCCAAGTAACATAAAGGCATATCTGTTAAAATAACATGGGAAGTAGAAAAAGATAAGATTTCCTGAGTAAATTGGAAGCATGGGGACCATGGGAGAGGGTTGAAGCAGGGGAGGGTAGGAAGGGAGGAGAACAGAGAAAAATGTATAGCTCAATAAAATCAATTTAAAAAATAACATAATGTACATGTATGTAATTCACAAGGAAAAAAATTTTCAGGAGGGGGGAGGACCTTGGACTTTCCACAGGACAGGGAACCATGACTGCTCTTTGGATAGGAGAGGGAGGGGGAGAAGAGTGGGGGAGGGGGAGAAGAGAGGGGGAGGGGGAGAAGAGTGGGGGAGGGGGAGGGAAATGGGAGGCTGGGAGGAGGCGGAAACTTTTTTTTCTTATTCTCAATAAAATAAAAAAAAAAGTAAAAAAAAAAGAAAAAAAAAGAAAATAATAAAATCTGATGCTATAAATTTTGTGAAATCAAAATTGATGCAGTCAAAGCTGCCTAAGAACACAAGAGTTCAGCAGAATTGAGATGAGTATTTTTGGAAAATAGACAATTTATACGATATTTATAATACTGAATGCTGGATGTTTCATTATTTTGTATATGTATTATACATATCCCATATATTTTAGCAAAATCTTTAAAATTTATCTGTAAGCAAAATTTCAACTATTTATCTTATCAATCTACCATTATCATCTACAATTTACCTGTTCTATCTATGTATCTATGTATCTCTCATCTATCATCTATTTATATATTTGTCTCTATTGATCTATACTTACCCATGATCTATCTATGTATCTATCTACCTATCATCTACTTATCTGCCTATCTCTATTAAGCTATGTTTGTCTATCATTTATATGTATCTATTATCAATCTATAACTATCTATCAATCAATAATCCATCTCATTATATATCTATCTATATTCTATCATCTGTCTGTGATATGTCTATCATCTATTATCTATCTATCATCTATCTATCTATCTATCTATCTATCTATCTATCTATCTATCTATCTATCATCTATCTATCTATCTATCTATCTATATCTATCTATCATCTATCTATCTATCATCTATCTGTCATCTACCTATCTTCATGATCATGATTACTATCTGTTGCCTATTTTTCCTCTAATTGTCCTCATATATTCTCCATGTTGTTCTGTTCCTATAAAATGGGTTGTTACATATTTCCTAACACTTAAGAAGACCAAGCAGAGCTAGCCCAGAAGTTTGCATTGTGTACTATAGAAGCACATAGGGCAACTGAGTAATTCAGTCTAAAAGGATGCAGTGAGGGGTGGAAGGAGGAGAGAAATGAAGACTGAGTTGAGGTCACCTGTATAGTTCTGGTTTATTTTTTTTCCATACAAAGAGCAACTTCGTGGTAGAAAATGGGAGGATGAAATGTAGTCTTTCAACCTGCTGATAGCATTATTGTTTTGTTATTTTAAAGTAAATATTTTACGCTAGGATGTAAAGTAGAAGACTCCTGCAGTGTTTTCTCACACATATGTTAACCAACAGACCTCATCTTTATTTATCCCCCTCTCCCCGTGCCTGCTCGCACCCCCTCTTCCCACCCCTGTTGGTCATTTTCCTCTCTCAGTCCTGTGCTCTACTTTCAGGTTAAATGTATTCCACTGGCTTCTTTTATTACCCTATCCCCTCTTTATTTCTCCCCCTCAGAGTGTCTTTATTTTCATGCCCTACAGATCACACCCACACATATATACAGAGTCACAAATTTAAATCTAAGTCCACAGTGGAATTTTGTTCATTCATAATGAAGAAAGGAATCATGACATATTCAGAAAAATAGATGTAGCTGTAGATTATCACAGTGAGGGGAACAGACTAGATTCAGTCTCTTTCTATCATTCTGATCTAATCACACGTTGGAATGAGATGAAGGGACTTAAATGAAACTCCTTTTCTTTTCCAGTTCTCCCCATTTCTTCCACAGCCACACTGCCTTGTAACTCCCTACAGCACCATTGAGAGCGCCTGCTTCCCTTCATGAGACAGATGCCTTTAGACAATCAGGCTGATCTGTATTCTTCTTTAGTGGTTAGGAGGGTAGGAGCATTTCTCTAGGTTATCTGGTGACTCTCAAACTTTGTCCTCACCAATGGAGAGCATCATCCCTCCGTCATCCTCATATGGCAAGGCTGCTTTTAGGCTTCCTGGTGTCTATGCTGCCGACAGTGTGGCTCTCCACCATGCAGTGGTGTGGTGGGATATAGCATGTGGTGTGCCACCTGTAGGCTCTGCCCTATGCCTTGCTCACTCCATTTTATGAATTTACACATCTCACATGTACTCTTCTTACACTGGCTGTTGTTCTCAGCTGGAGATGCATTGTTTAATCATTGCAGAATGGATAAGACTGAGCATATTATATGCCTAGTGTATTTTTAAATTTAGACTTTAAAAATTCATGATTTTTCTAGTCTGAATTGTTTTAGAAATACCTTAAAATGTTTTCACACACACACACAGTTGTTTTGCCTGCATGTATGTTTGTGAAACAAGGGCATTCCTGGTGTCTGTAGAAGACAGGAAATGGCATTGGATACCCTAGAACTGGAACTAGACAGTTGTGTGCCTCTGTATAGATGATGGGAATCAAATCCAGGTCATTGGGAATCTATTGCTCTTGACTGCCAAGACATTTCTTCAGTCCCCATTTTTTTTCTTTTTGTTAATTCATGTATTTATTTTACATCCTGGCCGTAGTCTTTTCCCTGCCATCCTCACCTCCCAGCCCCTCTCCTCTATCGCCTTCACCCCCAAACACTTCTTGTTCCATCTCCATCCATGAAAGAGCAGGTTTCCTATGAGTATAAAAAAGTGGCATATTAAATTGCAGTAAGACTCACCACATCCCCATGTATTAAGTTCAGTTCCCATTTTTAACAGTGATTATAAAAATGGTTTTTTAAAAGACAACACAGATAGAGGGGAGTGAATAGTGGTGAAGTTAGACAGGTATGAGAATACTGCAACAGAATCCACTATTTTGCTGTGACTTTTTTTCTGTTAAAATGGTTTACTATATAATATTCCTCTCCCAATACCAGCAGTTCTTTAAGGGAGAAAACAATGAGGTTTTGGTTCTGCGAGGGACTAGTCCCATGCTTGTTAAAACCAAATGAATTAAATGGAAGTCTTAAACTGTCTTCTCTAGAGCATGGCTAGATAATTTCAGTTGCGAACAGATTTTTATGGTGACTTTGTCCTGTATCAAATTAATTTGAGCAGAATTTAGTAATATGATATACTGAGGCTGGAAGGTTCTTATATGCCTCATCTTTGTGTTTTTTTTCCTAAATAGCCATCTTAATTTCACACAGAGCTAAAGATACCTATTTATTCATTCCCTTGCCCACCAATAATATATCTTTGCACTGACAGCCATTGATTCTGTAAATCTGAAGTTAGGCTCTGTTATGTAATGGTGATCAAGGTTGAGATGGCTCTGTCCCCATTTGGAAATGAAAATGTTAAGCTTTATGATATAAGAAAATATGTCTCTCATCATTTGTTGAGTACAAGTCCTTAGGTGTGTGATAGGATATAGAAAAACAGGAAGACAGAAATGAAGAGTATGCTGAGGCTCACAGGTATATAAAGGATGGCCAGGAAGGGAGGGGAGAAAGGCTGGGGATGTGGCTCAGTTGATACCGTCTTACTTAGCATGCACAAAGCCCTGGGCTCAGTCCTTCATATCATATAAAGGTGTGTAAATCTGCAATCTCAGTACTCAAGGCTGTGGACAGGAAGATGGTAAATTCAAGATCATTGTTTGAGCCTAGAGAAATATACATAAAACCCTGCCTCAGAGAGAAAGACAGATGGAGAGAGGGGAAGGAATGGGAGGGAGAGAGAGAGAGAGAGGGAGAAAGGAGGTAAGAAGGAGGAGGAGAGGAGGAGAGAAGTGAGGAGAAGAGAGAAAGAAAAATTTGATCAGGGACACATGTTGCTAATATGTCTTCAAGCCTACAAAGGAGTGGAACAGAGAACAAAGGATTGCAGTTTTCTTGGGCTTTGGATTACAGACCCGGAAGTGCAGAGAATATGGGACAGAATTTATTCACTCCAGGGCTTGCCATGGGCTTGTGAATTTCAGAGAACTAGACTGATTCAACAGGGCACAGACCTGGATTTTGTAGGGTCCTCAAGTTGCTTTTAGGTTAGTATGAGTAACAGTTTCTCCCCTCACAGTCTGCCTAATCATATCAGGGTAACAATGGGGACCTATTTTTAATCTTTGCATGTTTTCTCCAAAATAATACAAATGTAGTAAATATAATGACCTATTCAATAGAGAGTTTGCTCAATTACTTCCTTGTACACTAAGGAAACTCTTCAAGAAGTTTGTTTTTTTATTTGCTATGGAAGAATAAAGTAACTAAATCCCCTCTCTGTAAATTTACTTATTTACTTTATTCATTTTTTAATTGTATAATCATCAAAAGGCAGATGGGAATACTCTCATTATCTGTTCTTAGTTTTCAAATCACTTCAGAGAAACGTCATCCACTGTACCTCTTTGTGTGTTGGTGGAAGGCTGTTCTGGAGGCTGGAGAGACAAACACATCTACTGAACCCTGACATTCCTCAAGGGGAAAGCTTTACCCGTCTAATAGCCATTACAGGCTGAAGATGCATTACCGCAGGCTGCAATTACCCCATGAATCCCAGCTTGACTGACGTATTACCTCTCCAGGGTGTAATCCTAGGGTCACATTTCTTTTCCAGGGGAGCTGTACCCTCGCCCTGACTATTAAGTCTGCTGTGGGCGATCCTGGACAATTGAAGTTCCTCTCATTTTCTGAGTAAATAAAATTACCCTTAAAAGCAGGCAGTTTGAAATCCAGAAAAAAAAAAAAAAAAACAACAACCTACAGGGATCTGAACAAATCAATCACAAACAAATCACTAATTATGGCCATACAGGAAAAAAGAGATTACATTTAAACACATGGAACATCTAAATCAACACTTCTGTGTGGCACTGGAACAGGCATGGAGAGAATGTGTCTGTAGCCTTTCACACCTTAGGGTTTATAAACAAGCAAAGCCACCTCTTTATGCAGAAATTACTGCTGACTATGTTTGTCTCCTGAGGTTAATGTTCCAAAAATCTTTTTTAATTGAGCAGATGAGCTTGTTCTCCCTGATTTTCTGTCCTTACCTGTGGTCTTCATCTGCTTCAAAAAAAAAGATGACAAAAATAAAAGCAAATCAAAACCATGTTCTCATTAAGAGTTACCCTGATGTGATAGGCAGAGTGTGAAGTAAAGTGATGGTATTACACTCACTTATTTCTATATTGAACAGATTCAGGAAATAGTTTTCTTACTGAAACAGTTAATAGGCTATTTGACTATTTATTTCATTGGTTAAAATCTTTACAGAAGATAGTAAGATTTGGACCCTGTCTTGAAAAAAAAGAAAAGAAAAAGAAAGAAAAGGAAAAAAAATCCACCTTGAAAGAGCCTTTTATTTACATAGAGAGCTAGAAAGCACAGAAAAATGTGAAGATGGAATGGAAGTGGCTGGAGGCTGAGAGGCTTTAGCAGACAATGTGGAAGGTGACCAGAGTCTTTAGACAAAAATTTGACCCCAGGAAAGCATGTTGGGGAATGAGGGAACTTAAGTTTATGACCCACAGAAAAATGACCTCTTAACTTGACAAAAGAAGGAGGGACAGTCTTTCAATGTGCCTGCTTCATGTAAGAGTCTGTTACACATTCTGCAGGACACAGAAGAAAGCAATTGATAAACTTTGCCAAACAAGACAATTCTAGAGTTTGGGAAGTTGCTAACAATGCAATACCTGTTTACTTAGGTAATATTATATCCTTCTGGGGTTTTCAATCAAGTTAAAAATAGTTATAGATATAGTTTTTTTCATTTATCATAAAAGATAAATTAGATATAAAACTTTAGACTCACAAGATAGGATAAATGATAAAAATATTTTCTTTAATTTTGCCAAATACAAATGGACTAAATATTGCTACTATGGTTCTCGCTTACTATTATATATATATTCTCCATATTTAGTATTAGTATGATAGTAATCCTTGTACTCCTAATGTGCAGGAAAACATAGGGCATGTTGAACATGGTAGATCTAGTGCTTAGGTTCAAGGAATGTGGCCTGAAGAGCAAAAGCCGGACAGTGTCAATGATAGATAGCACATCTCTTGATGCTAAGAAGTAGATTAAACTCACTTGGAAACTGATATGAAGTGCAAATCGTGTGAAGTCTTCTCTAGCGGTCTCACAGCCTGACATCAGTGGTCCTCAGGAATCTTTCATTCTGGTAGAAATAGCATCAGCAGCTATCTTATCCAACACAAGTGTGAACAAATCAAGATCTCTCGTACCTGCACATCCATTTTTTCTTATTCACAGCTGAGCATTGGGCCCTGGTCACCCTAATCTGTATGCTGCATGTGATGTGGGCTGGATAGTTCTGAGAGACATGATTGCTGACTGCATGGGAAATAGACCAACACACTGAAAGTTCAGCTATCCTGATCATTTAGGCACGTGGTCATCACTTTCTGAGGAGCATCCTATTTCTGGGACCATCATCTTAGTCAAATGAGGCTCTGGAGAGAAGCTGGAGTTGTAGAGCAGGAATGTAGTGTGGTTCCACTCCTTGAAGAAAGGGTTTGATATGTAAGAAAGGCATGAGCCTACATGAAATTCAGCTTGCAAATGTTTTTATGTGAGGCACATAGGTGTGGCAGGCATCAGTGCAGCCTGCTGTTTCTAAACTGACCCCTTTATGATTGTTCTTTATCTCGACAGGTAACTTGTGAACATGGCCTGGCTGACATGAAGCCTCTGCTACTTAGAAAATTCCTGTTTAGAGATTTCACTTCCTCTGTCTGCATTTAAAATCTTCACCCAGAGCAGCATTCTGAGACTAAATGTGTGTGTGTGTGTGTGTGTGTGGTCCCAGAGTTAGTGAGCTTCTAACTATTTGTGTCTCAACACCCTCAAAGGCCCTTTAAAGCTGAAGCTGAGACAATTGTACTCGCTGCATTTCCTCCCCCATTTCCATCTATCTGTCCGTTATTCTCTATGGGTATGTGTGCAATTTCATGTTACTGGGATTCATTGACTGTTGGTAGAATAGAATCAGGGATTGGTGAAGAGGCACACATAATTCTTATGGTACGGAGATGCTATGCTTTATTTACCTGCAGGGCTACCTGTCTGATAATAGCATTGAGAATTAATGGTGGATGAAGTTGGCCTCTATGATAAGCTTGTGTGTGAGTGGTTCTTGAATTTCTGAGTTCCTATTCCCAACAAGAAATACTCTTGCAAATAGAACCTTGTGTCCAGGGAGTGGGTGGGAAGATAAAAGAACTAAACAGAACGTAAGTCACTTGTGAAGTGAAATTGCATTATTTTGCTCAGGGCAAAGATGGCATCGGTTGCTTTAGTCACGAAAGGATTTGGGTTAATTATTAAAATCCAAGAAAGAAGGCTCTGTTGGTTCACGATTTACCATGACCTATCTTGGTTTTGTTCATTTATTTCTTGGTTGCACACAAATTTAGCTTTAGATGGTGAATACCTTTGAATGAATCAAGGTGGTTAGCGATATATACACTCCCTGGTCCTGTTTGTCTGTTGGGCTTTTGATATCAGAGGACATAGGATTGGTAAGTCAAACATGCCATGGGATGTCACATGCTATGACTTTGGGAAGGCCGTGTTTTGTCACTGAAAGCTCAAATGTAAGCTTACATGGTCATTTTCCTATAGTCTTCAGGTATATTTATCTTCCTCCTTTATTGGCATGTTTAAATTAATATTTTTTTTAAAATTAATATTTTATTGAAAATAAATTGCAAATAAAAAGATCACTCATGGAAATTACTTCTAAACAGCAATTTTTAAATTTCAAATATTGAAAATATTTACATTTTTCTACAAAACAAGACTGGTGAAGTTTGCTATGTCATTTGATGAATATGAAAGACTCAGGTTACATTTAAAATGATAATATTACACATCTGCTAAGAAATTATGACAATGACTTTTTAGGCTGCACTTTTCCCATTTGATTTAGTGCTGCCACTTCATGTTGCAACTTGAGAAGTGTAGAAATTCTAGATTTTTCTTACATCAATTTAGGACTTGACTTGTGAAGGCCAGAGGAGGACCAGAATGTCAGGAGACAGACACAATGCAAAGAAACAGAATATCTTCCATTTGGAAGCTTTAAAAAGCATCTTTCCTGATGTATATTTAAGGTTTTTTTTGTTGATACCTTTTACCCCCAGTAACTAACTTTAGTAGCAAATACTGTAGGTTCTGTCATTAAAGTAGCATACACGGTTTCTTTTAACGCAATCAATGGCCCTGAAGTCACAGGGGGAAAGGCCCAGCTCTCTCAGTCTCAATTCACTAGTCTCAGCTACTTGTCCCAGTTTTTCAACTAAAGAGATGAGAGCAGAGAAAGGAGGTTTTAATTAATGTGACTACAGTGGAAAATACAGGTGCAGTGATCCACTGATGTGAAATCTGTCGTCTAGATACTAACATGAACTTTGTGTTTAAGCAGAGGAAAGACTGGAGCTAGGACAAGAGGGATCTGGATTCAACAGTCTTGCTCAAACTGCAGTCTGGTTGATCATTGTCTCAGTTCTGATTACACGAAGTGTTTGGAAAGGGGACAAGCTGGTCTGATGAGATGGCTATTCCTGCTGGGGAACAGTACCTGCCAAACTCTGCTATTCCTGGGATTCCAGGTGACTGCAAGTGTATGGCAATGACTGGAATTGTCCAGTTGCCTCTTGGAAATAACACAGCAAAACACCCAAAAAGCTGATGTTAAGATGCTTCAGTTATTCGTATCTATGTGCCTTTAGTTTTGAAGAGTGATTAGATAGCAGCATCACCAGTGTGTAGACAGACATTCCCCGAATGGTTAAAATGCCTACATGTAGAGTGAAGTTAGAGTCTCACCTGAAGTGCCAGAGGCAGAATTGTCAGGCTTTGTCCTGCTTCCAATAACCTCATAATGAAAAACCGATGCTCTTCAGCCAAAGCAATTTCTGTGTGCCTGACACACATAGAATGTGTGAGCAAGTGACTAGGTTCTTGGTACCTATTTACTTTCACAGTGGCTTTGGAAAGATCTTCTTTCACTAAAGGTGCATTGTAACTGCTTCCCAACCAATGAAAGCCTCCCAAGGTCCTGCGGATCACCCTGAAGATAAAATATCAATTTCTTTTCTAGCTCCTGTGTTGGCACTTAGATTTTTCTAATGCCCATGGTGGTCCCTGTCTCTTTTATAAAGGTTCCTGTGCAATGTTCTTTTATGCTGTAGGTCTTGAGCTGGCATTTGCTCTACCAATTAGAATAATGCAGAGCTGGTGGGCCATTATTCCATGTCATTGTTTTAAATGACTACCACTTCCATTTTTTTAGAAGATGAACACTGTGGACATTGCATTTGCTGATAGCATTTTTTTTTTTACAGTGCTGTAGCTCCAGACTTTGTTCCTTCACCTTTCTGGGTCTCCTTGAGTTCTTACATTTGTAGAGAAGATTGACTGGTCTCTCTCCTTATGGGAGCTACGGCCACTGGCTCCTCTCTCCTACGTTCTGTGTCCTTTTGTCCTGAATGATTTTCCTTCCCAGGTTTATCCACTTCTTGTCAGCTTTAAATTGTCTGTCCGTGGCTGGACTGTGGTGGTGCACACTTTGAATCCCAGCACTCGGGAGGCAGAGGCAGGTGGATCTGTGAGTTTAAGGCCAGGCTGGTCTACAAGAGTTAGTTCCAGGACAGGCTCCAAAGGTACAGAGAAATCCTGTCTTGAAACACACACACACACACACACACACACACACACGCGCGCGCGCGCGCGCGCGCGCGTGCGCACGAGCACACTTATCTGCCCTGTAAGTTCTAGAGTTTGATATGAACAGATAGACACTAATGAATAGATTATACCCCCTCATGTGTAGATGATGATATTGGAGCAATGTAGTTAAAGAAAATATATAACCACACATCTTATATTTTGACTGATAATGACTGATATTAAAAGTAGGAAATAAAAATGAGATTTGGATAAATGAAATGTTTAGAGTGCAAAATAGAAGATTTTGAAAGAATGTTTGTAGCAAGGTTATGGTAGGATTGCCACTAAAAAAAATGTCATCTGGGCCAATGGTACCCTGCAGATTGTGAAGACTGATGGAGATACTATGTTCTTTACAGCCCAGAGGATGCTACAAACTATCTGTGGCTACTAATTCCTTGAAATATGCCTACTGGAGAAATGAACTTAAATTTTATTTTACTATGTTAAATTTAATAATAATAATTTTAAATCATGCATTTAGATACTGATGAATTTTGGACTTTAGCACAATGGTTCCAGAGTTTAGGATTTTACCGTTACAATCTACTTCCATGCTAAAGGTTCAGAGACAGCCTGATCCACAGAGTGATTTCCAGGATATCCAAAGATTTACAGAGAAACCTTGTCTCAAAAATAAAATAAATAGAATTTAAAATAAGGTCACATAAATATGGAAAATACACAGAGAATCTGGATACTATATGTTATTTTGTTGTCTTTGAATTGTTTGATGACTGAGGAAGGAACAACAGATACTAAAATACATTTGATTATAAATGCTGCTGGATTAATGCAACCTATACATTTTGAAAATGCCTTGACTTCAAAATTTAAGTCAAAAGATATGCTACTTTGGAGAAGAGATATTGCTTTGGTTTCTACAGGAAATGAGAAGCTGTGGATTCAATCTAGTTTAAGAAAAATCATATTTGATCAAGGAAAACCCCCCAAAAAATCTCCAATAGGAGTGGATGGCCCAAATGATCCAGCATTTCCGAGAACCCTTGTTGGAGTTTCTTCTGTGTTCTACATCCAGAGCAGTCTCAAGACTGCTGTCTGAGATAATCAAGCCTCACAGTCAGGACTTGACCATAATCCTAAATTTTCTTTAGGTCTTCATAAGATTATCAGCAGGAAGTAGCCTAGGAAACTACACCCACATTCTTAAAAAATGGATCATGGATGTTTGTCACTGCAGAAGACCTGGACCTCACCATGCCTGTGTGTCATCATCTGAGTGTATCACCACAGAAGACCTGGACCTCACAATACCTGTGTGTCTTCATCTGAGAGCATCACTGCGGAAGACCTGTATCTCACAGTACCTATGGGTTTTCATCAAAGATTATCACAGAAGACCTGAACCTCACAGCATCCAGCTCCTTGGTATTTTCTTTGACTCTTATGCTTCTTTTGTTGCATGAAGTGTAAGCAGTCAAGGCTCTGGATGTCCTTCTTCTCCTCCTGCTTTGCTTTACAGAGAATCTGGTCTACCTTTAGCAAGCCAGAAATGCAATCTCTTTGATCTTTGTAAGGGAGGATATTCCCTATAGCTGGGATCCTTGTTTACCACCCCAGTTTCTTAAAGAAACCAGGGACCTAGTTTGGCTTTCTTTGCTGGGATTATTGAAGGTTATATTTATTCCTGGGATTGACAGCAATGGCCCTAGAAATCTTGCAAATGCTTTCATTTTCTCAGACACAGCAAAGGCTGCAAGGCCATAATTTCTCTATGCTTTGGAATGAGGAACATGGTGTAAGCTTAGAGTCTGCTAGATATTTACCCTCCACCCTAACAGCTCCTGCTGCCTTAATGAATGGTCTTGCCTCATATGTCAACCCACTGAGAAGTTTCATCAACCACTCCGCTGTACCGCATTTTCATATGTGAATTATAACTCTTGCTAATATCTGAAGTGAGGGACTCTTTTATTTTCTGGGTGCATTAGCTACCCTGTCCATACATTTAAGAGGATATAAATTTCTTAAGGATAGACATATTCTGTATTTTGTTTATTTTTTATCTGCAGTGACAAGAATGCTGTCAGCACACAGTGAGAGTGTTATATAAATAATTGCTGTCTAATTTCCTAGAACACTCTTGAGTTAATCAGAGGCCATGGGCTTTTTCCACAATGTGTAATATTTGCTGAAGTTATGGACCTTTCCACCTATCAATTGTAGCACCTTGGCTATTATAGAGGCTGTATTTTCTCCTGGACACATTATAAGTGGTTAAGGGAAATGTAGATAGACCATTTGTCACTCTGAATCGAGATTAAACATTTCAGCAAAGATTTCCACAGCTTGCCACAAATCTTCCTTAAATATCTCCCTGGGTGTCATTAGAACTGGTTGTTCAAGACAGATCTGAATTCAATTTCAAGATGGGCAGAGAGATTTAGACTTTTTGTTCGGCATCTATATGCATTGTTTTTGGAATAAAAATCTCCACTTTGTTTTTCTCTGCACATTATAGAAGACCAGAGAGTAGCTTTGTATTGTACCTGGTAGATAAATACTTTTATTATATAGCCCTTTCTGGCATAACTAGAGGTTTTGTTAAATAAGTAACAGAAAAATATTAGGAGTATTTCTCTTTCTTTTTACTAGTGCAGGGAAAGAGACATTTTTGCTGAGGTCAGCACACAGTTCTTCAAGGCTCTGGGGGGAATTAGAGGCAGTTTTCATCCTACCTTGGATAACAGTCACTCACAGAAAGTGCCAAGGATTTGTTACTAAAAGTGTCATGTCTACAAAGAAAGACACTCGAACGAACCAAGTGCTCCAATAGAAGAAGTGTCTCTGAACCAGTCCCAGTTGGGACAGATGCCTGCTATCCTGGCATTAACTGATGCCCTTCAAAGAGATCCTTGTTCTTAGAGAAAGAACCTGTACTGTTTTTTTCAGGTCGTGGACCCCATCATTTTCAAGACAGTTTTCAGGGATCTCAGGCTCCAAAGGTTTACACAAACAAGACATAATTTCTATTCTCACATTATTATTATTATTATTATTATTATTATTATTATTATTATTATTAAATTATTTACACATCTGTAGAAGGCTATGTGTGAGGACCATTTGACGGTGAAGTCATGAATCCCCATCATAAATAAGAACCAGAGGTCTTTCTTCTACTCCGTTTCTGCAGATGATGGTGGCATCCTTCAGGTGGCACATCTCTTTTGTTACTGCATTCAATAAGAAATAAAAGGGGGTTCCTCTTCCTAATTTCCTTTATCCAATTGTAAAAGTATTTTAATGACATATTGACAAATTTAAGCTAAACTTGTTTTGATAAACAAGAATCTTGGTAATAATAGAGATAATGGTAATAATAGAGATAAATTTACAGTAATTCTAACATGGATCTACATTGGGCCATTTATATAATGGAAGATAAGTCATACTTCTTTGTGGCTGTCCCCTTTTGGAAATAAGATGTGGGGGAATGATGAATGGGATAGTATTTTTTAAAATGTTTATTTATCTGTGTGTGAGTGTGCAAGTGTGCAAGTGTCTGTGCATTTGTGTGTAGGTATGTGCTGGGCATTGAATTCATGTCCTCATGCTGGCTCAGCAAGCACATTACAAACCAAAATATTTCTCCATTCGCTGGCACATGACTTTTAATGCAAACAATTGTATTTGTTGTGTAATGAAAACTGATGCCCAGCGAAAAGAATACGAGTGTGCCAGACAATGTCTGGAACTCCATTCACATAGTAGGAAACATGTTGGGTGCTTCATGAGGCAGCCTGTATAGAAAAGTCAGTTTGATAAGAAAAGACTATTTAAACACTTGGTCCTCGTCAGGGAGAGCAGCAGAGGAGAGCTCACTGGCTCTGTTTCCAGGGTCCTCATCTAGCTGGTTACCATAGCGACAGGGTTTGACAGATATTTATCTGACAGGCTACTTTATTCTTCAAAAAACTAAGAGGAACTTATTTCACAAGAGCAGCAGAAGATAATCTAATTTTAAAATATCTAATCAAGGTTCTTCTCCTTTTTGGCTCTGAAGACTGGTTTAGAAAATCCCAGCGAAAGCCGAGAACGCCAAGGTATTCTTGGCACAGAACCAAAATTGACCCAGTGATATGGAAGAGAAAGTTTACTTAGAATTTTGGGCAAAGGAATAATTTCCATCTTGAAATGAAGCCTTCAAGAGAAAAAGAAGACCCCTTTATTTCCCTTGAGATGAGCCAATTAGGAGACACACATGCACTGAATTCAGCTCTTTGACACCAAGGACCAAAGTAGAACAGAACAAGACATTTGGACCACTACTCTGCCTCTCTCTGATTTTCAAAAGTTGGCTACATGAATCTTCGTGTGAATTTCTTTGTGTTAATTTTGTTTATGGCATTAGTTTCTCAACTGCACACATATGGTATTGTTTATTTTGCTACTTTGAATACTTTTTTCTTCTCCACTAAGAACTTTAATAATATAAACTTTGGATCACCCTTTAAATAGTCTCACAGGATCCCCCCCCACCCCGATCTATTTTTTTTCCCAATATGAATATTTTTTTCTCCTTGACTGGACCCTCTAACTTGTATTTTAGTGCACGTTCTCCGTGTATACTTTTCTCTACCCCCCTTGTCGCCTGATGTTTTACTTTTCTGACTTTTTGAGGGGCCTACCGCCAAGTTCCCAGATAAATCACACTTGGAGGCTTATTTTTAGTTATGATGCCTGACCTTAGCTTGGCTTGTTTCTAGTTAGCTTTTCTTAACTTAAATTAACCAGGCTATCTTTTACCTCTGGGCTTTTATCTGTCTCTATTTCTATATACTTTTTTCTCTATGGCTTGCTGTGTAGCTGGGTGATTGGCCCCTGATGTCCTCCTCTCCTTGTTCTCTTGCTCCCTCCCTTCTTCCTCATTTCTCCTTCTGTTTTATCCTCTCTGCCTTCCAATGCTGCCTGTCCTTGCTCCTGCTTTGCTATTGGCCCTTTAGCTCTTTATTAGGACCATCAGGTGGTTTAGACAGGCAAAGAATCACAGCTTCACAGAGTTAAACAACTGCAGCATAAACAAAAGCAACACAGCTTAATACATTTCCCAACACCCTCTCTTTTTCAAGCCACCCAACTGAGATGTTTGTTAGCATATTCTCACTTTAAAAGTGCCATTTCTCTTTTTCTACTGGATCTCCTGAGTAAATTGGGAGCATGGGGTCTTTGGGGGGAGGGTTGAAGGCTGGTAAGGGAGCAGAGAAAAATGTAGAGCTCAATAAAAATCATTTTCAAAAGCTATAAAATAAAAAACAAAAACCAAAAGTGCCATTTGGTTTTGCTTCTTTCTCTATTTTATTTTTTTGCAGGGACTAATTTTTTATTTGTTTTTGGAACGTGTTTGTCAATTGCTCTTGAAACCATTTTTTGAAGGCTGTTTGGAAATGACTTTAAATAACTCTAATATCTCTGTAAGGTGGTTTTGTGACTTCAAGGTCATGGCTGGGATCTCAGATGTCCGACTTAGACTTACATTCTCACTCTACCCTCCAGGGAGCAGGAGTAAGGCTTGTCCTGACCAGCTGGGGATGGAAGACAAGTCTCCCAACTGCCTGCACTGAATCTCTGGAGATTCATTGTTTTGCCTGGTGTCCGAGAAGGCCGGGAGTCTGTGTCCTCCATCTGTTCTTTGCTGACTTGGGTTGGGGAGGGGACACGGGTTTTCTCTTGAGGAGTGGAACAGAATGTTTCCTGTCTAAGGGTTTTTGTCTTGCCAGGCTGCATCATGTGTCTTTGGCCAGGAAGAGCCGTCTTTTCTTGGTACTTTAAAAACAACTTCTTCATCAATTGATCTGTTCAGGTTATCAGATGAGGTCTTTGATGGTCTATGTCAGACTTTAGAAGGCACGAAAGAGACAGTGAGTGAGCTCAGATCTAGGGTAGTACCTACCACCTGTGTCCACTTCCTTGGCTTCCAGGTCTTCAATATTCATGCTTTCTGATGTTTGATTTGTAGATGTTGGTGAAGGCTCTCACTCTACTCAGTGGAGGGAGAGAGAAAAACATGTTCACTACCTTTCTAGGGGTAAGTCTTTTTAGATTTTGATGTTACTTTTTCTCTTTACAAAGTATTTATTGGGGCTGGAAAAGTGGCTCAGCATTTGAGAGCTCTGGCTGCTTTTCCAAGGAGCCAGGTTTGGTTCCCAGCACCCACTTGGCAGCTGACCATGATGAAACTCCAGTCCCAAGGGGTTTGATGCTCTCTTTTTGGCCTCTGACTGCAGGTAACTAGTGTACAAACATACATGCAGACAAAAGACTCAGACACTAAATAAAATTAAAAAAATATTAAACATTTAGAATTAATTAAAATAAGTTCTACCAGAAGACAAAAGCCAAGTCAGATAGGATCAAATATTACTTTTCTCTCTAATATTCTGTCATTCTTTTATTAACAACATTTATTAAACATGTACATTTATTAACTGTGTACAAGTTAATAAGAAGTGACAAAATTATTTTTGTCCGTATTACCCACTCTTGCACTGATCTCATCAAATGCCTAAGAAAAGCAAGTTAAGGAAGAAAGAAGGTTTGGTTTGGCTTAAAGTTTGAGATTACTGGAAAGAAGCATGGTGGAAGGCAGTTGATGAAAAATTGGTCATGTTGTATCCTTGATCAGGAAACAGAGACGGATGAGTGCTTAAACTCAGCTATCTATCTATCTATCTATCTATCTATCTATCTATCTATCTATCTATCTTTTATCTGGGACTCTGGCCTGGGAAATGGTACTGGGTCTTTCCACCTCTACAGCACAGATAATAAGTACCCAGAGACAGATATTAGGGCTCAACCTGAAGATCAGAAAAGCAAAGCAGTCAAACCACTAGAGAGCTCTTACCTCAATGAAATCTTGAGACAGAAAGAGAAACGAGTTCCTGTCTCATCCCACCTTATTTTCCTCTCTAGTGCTCTGCTATAGTTAGTATCATGCTTAGATGTCTTTGAATTCTCTTCTCTGTACCCTGATCTGCATGGATAGCTTTAAATGCTAAAATTGTCTTAACTATGATTTTACTACTTGGAAAATACACTTTATCATCATTTGCTTATTTTCAGAAATTTCCTGAGTATTCTTGCATTTTATTTTCTCATAGGAGCTTTAGAATAATGCAGATTTTTTCTTTTTTTCTCACTCTATTATATTCATCTAATTATTTACATGCTGGCTACAGCTTCTCACCCCCTCCTTTCCCCCTCCCAGTCCTTCTCCTCCATTTTCCCTTCCCATCTCCCAATTCCCTCCTCTTGCATCTCCATCTAGAAAAGGGCAGGTCTCCTATGAGTATCAATAAAACATGGCATATCGAGTTGCAAATACTGCATTTTTAAAAGTAAAACGTTGTTGAATAACAAGTAACAAGCATTGAATATATTAACACATTATAGGATAAATGATCGTGTTAAAAACAGTCTCCCTATGGGAGAGAATAGTATTAATTTCCATATATTATGTTTACTTTTAAGTCTTAGGAGAGTGCTAACATTTTATTCCTAGTGCTCTCACATTGTATAATTAAAATTACTTTAGTAGCTGTTTCGTTTTTTCTTAATGCTGATATACATGAGGAACTGTCTTCTATTATCTTTATAGCTGTTGCTTTATGAAGGAAATGCATTGATTTCATTATTAATTTGATTACAAGTCAAATGAATCCTAACAGTTTTTCAGCTATGATAATCAGTTTCATCATAAGTGAACAATAAATGAGTCCTTTTTTTCTATTTTTTATAACTCCTATTTTGTAGCTTGTAGTTAAGATTTTAAGAATAATTGTAGTTAATAAAGGAAATAATGGTAAGTCTTTGTCTATAATGAAATACTACTAATATTCAATAATTAAGCACGAATTTGGAACATGTCTCAGGACATGGAAAGTTTAAAAGATAATCATTCATATATAATTTATTAGAAACATAAAGTGTCAAAATATTATCCAAAGCTTTACTTACTTGAAAATCTATTTGAAGAATATTGTTGAATGCTCTTTTGGGAGCAAGGATGAAATCACATGACCTTTCTTCCTCCTTTAATACATGGGTAGCATATTGACTATTAACGTTAAACCATTTTGCATGATTGAAGAAATTCTCAGTTAGTTGCCAAGTAGTTTTTTCTATTATTTTTAAATTTTTGACAAATCAGCTCATTAGAGTTCAGAATTTTGCACTGATTATGAGTGAAGATGCTGGTTCACAGGGCTGCCTTGGTTTCTGTTTATTGGTTTATTGGTATCAGAATTTTTAGATTTTATGAAAAGAATTTGAACTCTTTTCTTCTTTCCCATTAACACGGAGTAATTTAAGGAGCATTGGAAATGCCTGTTTCTTAATATATTGTAAAAGTTTTCTGTGAATTCTTCTAACTTTGTATTTTTTGTTTTTCATTCATTATTATAATTTATATTATATTTATTTATACATTTTATTTTTGTTTAAGAGACAGATTTTCACATTGTAGCCACAGATGGTCTAGAACTCACTTTGTAGACCAGGCTGGTATTGAACTCATTCCTATCCTCCAGCCTCAAATTGTGAATGCAGAGATCACAGATAAACACTACCAAATTTAGCTGCTAATAGTTTTTTTTAAAAAAATTGTTATTTCAGTATCTTATACATGAATATAAATTCATGTAAAATTGATCAAAATTCCACACTCATTTTGTCCCCCACCCCAGCAAGATAGCTCAGCTGGTAAAATCACTGTTTATTTATTTTTTTTCAAGACAAGGTTTTCTGTGTAGCCCTAGCTGTTCTAGAACTCACTCTGTAGAGCAGGCTAGCCTCAGACTCAGAGATCTACCTGTCTCTGCCTCCTGAATGCTGGGATTAAAAGCATGTGCCACCATCACCCAGCCAATAGTTCTTAAACTGCAACTGGTAATGTTTAAAGTAATCTGTGTGAGGGTTAGTTTTACTAGTTTGATTTTTTCTTTTATTTTTGTGTTTACAATATAATTACATCATTCCCCTAACTCTCCCATATACCCACCTCTTGCTCTTTCTAAAATTAATTGCCTCTTTTCATTAACTGTTATTGCATACGTGTGTGTGTGTGTGTGTGTGTGTGTGTGTGTGTGTGTGTGTATGTGTGTATTACTAAAGACATACAGTCAAGTTTCCAAGTCTGTATAATCTATTTGGCTGTTTAAACATGACCTGAATAAGGGCAACAAAGGCAAGCTGATGTGGACAGGAGAAATCACATGAGGTCTCAACACTACACAAACAACTACAAGCAACTATGAAATGCTAAAAGAGGACGAAATGGTCTTTTCAAGAGTAGGAACTCACCAACTAGTTCTCCAGTGCAAATGGTCATCCCTAAAAACCATATAAAAATGTTTAAACATTTTCAAAACCTTTATATTTTCTTTATATTTTAAAATTTATCTGAGTAAAACTGACCAACAAACGTTTAAAAATTTGGTCTGAATCTGTGATTATTTGAAGATTGTCTTTGTGCTTCTGTCTTTTTCTTTTGTTTGATTAGAACGAACACTCGAGTAGCAGTAAATTATGTTTTACATGAACCAGTGCTTGAATTTATTGACTAGTCCTTGTCATGTTCATTCATTCATTTCTACTAAAATATAACTTACTTTCTTTTCAACATCTTATTGTGAATTCTTTTGAAATCCATTTAAATGATTTTTTGGTGTTTTCAATATATGATTTCTCTTTGGAGCTTTGGCACGTGTCCTGGAGCTTGGTCTGGTAGACCAGGGTGGTGTCAAAGTCACTGAGATTCACCTGCTTCTGCTTCCCGAGTGCTGACTCATTTAAATTATTTTTCTTTTTGAAGCTAATAAAAGTAAAAGAATTCACATACCTCATGTGCCTTGAAATGTACTGGGTTTTGTCATCTTACCATGAATTATTTTTTCCTGCAGCTGTAGGTTTTATTTCCCCTTTTATCTAAGTGATAGTTATATTGAATTGATAGAATTTTAATTGGTAGACTTTCCTTTTCTTTTTAGCATATCTGACTATGTTGCATTCTTCACAAGAGAAAGCTTTTCTTTGATATCTGTATTTTAGAATTGAGACCCAACATATAGAACTTTGTTTAGTTTATTATTTAGTTCTCTAGGAACTAAAGTTTTTTGTCTTCTCAGTAGTTTTAGAGATTGACAATAGATACAGGAGAGATGACTCAGGGGTTAAGTACACTTGCTGCCGTTACCAGCACGCACACCTACAGTCTCACTATTGCTTATAACTTCATCTCCTTCATCTTCAGGGTTTATGACACCCTCCTCTAGCGTGTGTGTGTGTGTGTGTGTGTGTGTGTGTGTGTGTGTATGTGTGTGTGTGTGTGTGCTGGTAACAATAAAAAATATAGAGATTGAGCTTTTTTTGACCAAATAAATACAGAATTTTCCAGTAAATTAGTGAATTGATTACTAAATGTTTTATAAGCCACTGAGTGGGGCTTTCATTGAACAAAATTCTTAAAAACATAATACAACAATCAGGGGCCTTGCCTTTTATTGTGTAATTTTAATTCTGATACTCAAGAGGTGGAAAAAGCAAGATTTGAAGTTTGAAGAGGCAGTCTTTAACACATAGTGAGCTTTTTGCCTGATTTATCCCTCATCTACTATTTTCTCTCTCTCTGTTTATCATCCATCCAACTATCTATCTATTATCTATCTATCTATCTATCTATCTATCTATCTATCTATCTATCTACCTATCTATCATTCATTCATCTATCTTACAATCTTTTGTGTTTCTTTGTTTTTCTTTTTTCTAATTTTGGCTTTTCTCTTTTGCTGTACTTTCTGTTGGTGTTTTTCTCCTGTGGTACTTTTGTTCATTTCTCATGGTCATTTGAGTGGTGATGGGAGCTCTAGGAAGCAGGGCCGTGGTGGAGAAGGTAGGTCTTTGTGGGAAATTATAACTCCTATTCTGCCACAGCTCTCATTGTTCATCACAAGGTCAATATTTAACACTCTGGTTGCCATCATATTCTACCTCTGCTCATTCCAAAGAAATTACCTGGCCCTGCAGTGAATCATAACCTTGGAAATTGTTAAGTCAGGCAAACCTTTCATTTATGAAGTTGATTTTTCTCAGATATTTTAGAACAGATCCAGGGAGCTTTCTGTCACAAGTTATATCTTGAGAGTTTAAGAAAAATGTCAGAAATGTTACGTAGGGAAAGAGCATAGAATCAGGAAAGTAGAGGAAACACAGAACTCACAATTTATGTTAGAAGAAGCTGGGGTTTTATCATGTACTGAGGTGGAGATTTACTGACAGGTTAATTTCCTTCTAACTGTAGCTGGTATAGTTTTGCCTGAAGGAGAGAAGTGAATTAAGTTAAAGATACTGAGAGGAATGGGAGTAAGCAACTGGCTAAGGGAAATCACTGAAGGCAGAAAGAATGCTGAATGGGTACACTGAGTGATGGAGAACAACCCTGGATATCACCAGAGAGTGTATCATCCAAGAAGCAGGCTATGTCTCCTCTGCCCATACCTGTGTCTACTCTGAACAACTCTGCCTTCTTTGATGGTCCTACGGTGAGTGTCTTTCTTCTCTTGTGTTTCACTTCAGGTTAAATCCCTCTTTGCCAGACTATCATGCTGTTTCATCGTTGGGAAAATAGACTACATTATTTACTGATTACTGATGAGCACTATTCTTTACATCAAACATAGTTTCATGGTTTTCTGTTTTGTTTGTTTTTGGGGGCAGGGGGAAGAGAGACTCTGGCAACATAGCTTGGGCTAGATGTGAGTGTGATCCTTCTATCTCTGCTTCCAGAATTTTGGGGTTACAGATATGTACCTCACACTCGAAAACGAGAAAATATATCCTAATGATTTTTGTGAATTGTAGAACATGTAGAACATGGACCAGAAGAAAAGGGAGTTTGGATGCCAGAGGAAAGGGACATTTAAAATTCTTAGTGTGATATTGCTGACAGTATTATTTATAATTGTACAAATCATAAAACACTAGCATTAATTAAAAACTTGTCATTTCTTTGCAATTAGCACTGATTTTGTGGCGACAGGTGTCATGTTTTGCATTTATGAGCTAGACAATAAACAACTACAATTTGATTGTTATACTAATTATTGCTTGCCCCAATTCATCAGCCATGCGGATCCTTAAAGTTCTCCTGTCTGATTACACCTTGTCACTCTGAGTGTGGAAGGAAAGAATAATTAGTTTGTTTCAATTTCTTGTCACCAAGCAGCAGGATCCACCTTGAAGCAAGTCACAGAATTCTGAACAACAAAATGTTGTGATTAGAAGAGTAAGAGGCCAGTTAAATCCCTTTCCAGGCTGTTCTTGATCAGTGTGTTCTGTTGTGTAAGGTCCCACTGTTACTTTGTCGACAACTGTTAAATATGGTGTAATCAATTGTGTGTGTGACACTTTGGATTTCCCTCCATCTACCAAAGAGGTCCTTGATTGTGGCGCTGCACTTGATAAATTTAGCACAGTACATAATTAGCTGTGATGACTGAGTGAGTTCTTTTTTTAATCAAAAGTAATTTTTTCATAAGGTATATTCTGATCGTGGTTTATCCCCCCTAATCCTCTCCTTGATTCTCTTCACTTCCTCACTGGTCCAATCTCTTACCTTCTTTCTTTTTATCTCTGTTGCAAACAAACAGGCAAAAACAACACAAAGCAAAACAAAACAACAAATGAAACACAACAGACAAAAAAAACCTCACAAAGTAAAAACAGGAGAAACACTTTCAGAGATATGCACAGACACACAAACCTATAAAAAACATCATTGTACTGTAGGTTTTCATATCATCCCTTCATGACATGTAGCCCCTTCATTACCCCTTTCTCACCCCCTTTTGTTTAATCCTCCTATTCTAGTTCTGCATCCATTCTCTATATGGCCTATTTTCCTTTCCTTATGAATTCCTTCCCTCCAGGCTAGTCTCTTGTTCTGTACCTAAACTCTGGGACCATAAGGATTGTAGCATGCCTACTGAAGGCTTAAAGATTAATATCTACATGTAAGAGAAGACATGTCATATCTGTCTTCTGGTGTCTGCATTACTTCGCTAAGGTTTGTTTTATTCTAGCTCCATCCATTTACTTGTGAATTTCATGGTTTTTTTCTTCTTTAACATCTGAGTAATACTCCATTTTGAAAATGTACCACATTTTCATTCTACATTCATCTATTGATGGACATCTAGGCTGCTTGCAATTTCTTGCTATCATGAATGGAGAGCAGACGAAGGTGCTTTTCATCAAGCCTGATGACCTGAGGTGGAAGCCAAGGGCCCACATAGTAGAAGGAGAGGACTGATTCCAAAAGGTGTCCTCTGACATCCATCCCTGTACATGGCATGAACAATCTGCCCACTTAATAAATCAATGTAGAAAAATAGAAAACCAAGCAAATTTGTGTGTGCATATGCAATTGTGCACATCGGGATCATTTCAGAGGACAACTTCAGGGGCCCACTCACCTCCTTCATTTGGTTTGATGAGGGATTGAACTTAGGTAGTCAGACTTTATGAGAGGTACCTTTACTTTTTGAACTATCTCACCAGTATGGGGAATGGTTCAGCACACACGAAACAACACAAACAAACAACCCCCACTTTCATTTGGCAAATAGGTTTAATGATACCATCCTTAAAAATATCTGTTATTTATATTTTATTAATTTATTTTTATGTACATGAGTGTTTTACCTGCATGCATGTCTGTGCACCATGTGCGGGTGTCTGATGCCTGCAGAGGCCAGAGGAAAGTGATGGACCCCAGGGACTGCAGTCACAGATGGCTGTGATCTACCAGGCTGTTATAGGTCACATCCCATGTCCTCTGTTTACCACTGAGCCATTTTCCAGTCCCTCACATAGATCAATTATTTGTGAGCCACATCTTTAGCCTCTCTCTTCCTATTTTTAAAATGTATTCTATTTTTTAGTTTGATAGAAAGGACCTAAGTTTTTATTATTTGAAAATGTAATGTTTACTTAACAACCTATTGAAACTAATCAAAGATTTCAGAAAATTAGATAATTATTGCAAAAGACATTTTTTAAATTAAAAGCTTTTATACAGAAGAATAGCTTTTAAGGATAGGTAATGGAAAATGGGATCCACACCACAGCATTTTTCTCTGTTTTGTTGTTTGATAATTTCATATATATATATATATATATATATATATATAATGCATTTTTACTTCCAATCATTCCCATCCTCCTCCTTCCTTCAGTCTACTGAGTACTTCCTTCTACCCCTCAATCCTGGCTTCCCTGTGACTGTCTCCTGATTGTCCTTGCTAAGCCATGGCCATTTTGCTGTCTTCTCTGTTGAATTTGAATAGTTCGACTCATAATTTTTGAGCTTCTTTCTTTGTGTGATCCCTTGATCCTCTGATGTCCCCTTCTTCTCCGACTCTTCCTTCTCACTCTTCTGTCGACATTTCCTCCTAGGTTCTCTAGAAGGGAGTTTCTCAGGAATGTGCTTATGTCTTTCCCCAGTGACATCTTTGTGGGAGATTATATACTCTCTTAAAAGCTTATGTCTTACTTTATGCTGATGCCTCTAAAGTGAAGTCTCTAGCCCTATTCTGCTACTACAGACCAACGAGTAAGAAGTTCTTGCAGATGTTATATATGGATTCCTAGATAAGCACAGTTATTTCAATTTCCTTCTTTTTTTCCTGGAGTCCCCATTCTAAAGATTCAAGTTGATCGAGTCAGAGTTGTAAGTACAGAGATTATGTTGACTTATTCCTCTGCCTCACCTTGAAATTCAATCTTGTGTCCAGTTTCTCCTATCTAATGCGTTTCTGTCTCTCTATTTCTATTTCCCACTATACTTATCATATAAATTTTCTCTCAAATTGTTGAGAGTTCTAAATCTCTCCCCATTGTTCATGAG
This sequence comes from Alexandromys fortis, assembly GCF_014885135.2. Classification (NCBI taxonomy): domain Eukaryota; kingdom Metazoa; phylum Chordata; class Mammalia; order Rodentia; family Cricetidae; genus Alexandromys; species Alexandromys fortis. The sequence continues at coordinate 1,881,857 of NW_026068064.1, read as the reverse complement.
AATGGTATTACTAATATATATTCCGGTCTGGGAAAAAGAACAAGATCCAAGGAGGAGGAAGAGAACTACATCAAGAATCTCTCTCTCTCTCTCTCTCTCTCTCTCTCTCTCTCTCTCTCTCTCTCTCCAAGAGTTATTCTGTCTCTCACCTTGATCAAGTCCTTTGACCTTCCTGTCTGTGATCTCCACAGTAATTCAGAATACTTACTGCTGTTTTCCTTCCTTGGGTTGGGAGACCACACAGAAACTGTAATAATTAAACCACTGCTTGGCCAATTGCTTAAGTGTATTGCTAGCTAGCTCTTACATGTAGAATGAACCCATCCCCATTATTTTAGGTTTGTGGCTTACTGGCAAGGTTTCAGCATGTCTGAGTCTGGTGGTGGCCCAATGGCTTCTTGTTGACTCCCCCCTTCTTCCACCCAGGTTAGCTTTCTCCTACCTCTGCTCTACCCGTCACCGGCCCCAAACGGCTTCTTTATTAACCAAGAATATGCACAACATACAGAGTGGAATCCCACATCACTTCCTATCCCAGCACTGCTAACTCCTCCCCTGAGACTTTAATCAGGTAACATGGCTCCTTCAGAATCTCTTGGATCTTTACTTATCTCAGTTTCTGCTATTTTAAGAAGTTGCCATTTCCTGGAAATGTCTCCTCCTCTTTTTATTTTTTTTCCAAACTGCGCAGTAATTTCATACTTATTTGTCTTTTTAAAATACTGCTTTTTTCATATACAAAGACTTTCAAGTGCTATGAAAAAAAATCTATACTACCTTATTCTCACCTGAGAAAAATTAATATTCATTGAATGGATGAAGCCCTGTAAGCGGCGCAAATAACCAGGCTAGCTTATTATGAAACCGCAAATTTTAATGAAGGGATAGCTTACAACACCAGGGATCCAGCGATGAGCAGGAGATACAAAAAAGAGAGCGGTGGGGCTCATGCGGGCCAGATTTATATGTAAACATTAGCCCGAGGCGAACAGGCTTCCCCCCCAATGGGCTGGGCTATGCCTACAAAGCCCATTACAATAACTTGTGCTATAACAAGATTGATATCTGCATTCTAACCTAATCCAGTTAAAACATCAACTGATTTAATGTAATTCTTATGTGAGTTCCCTTCTAATTCTTATTCATATGCACCTATCATTTGATACTGTGTATCTACCTTTCGCTGTGTACCACTCATATTAACATGATACAGCCGTCTTCATGATAATTTTACAAGCTGGAATGATGTTCCATGAAATTGCTGTGTTTTCATTTACTTACATTTTCTTTATTTCTGTCCCTTCTTATTTATGGCTGAGATGATTTTTCACCTCTTACATGGACCTTTCCTCCATTTGCTCTCATTAGGAGCTCAGCACAGAGAAGATCTTGGGAAGCAGGGTCCAACATGTTCCTTCCTGCCTACACAGCAGGAGGATGCTAACTTCACGCTCAAACTTCTGCTTGTCGTTTCAATTTTTCTTTAATATTTTCTTGAGAATTATTAAGATGAAAGCCATGCCCCAAACAAAGCACACGACACATCCCCTCAGAACTACTGAAGAGGAGAATAGCTGTTAAGATTGGGTTCGGATAACCTTTTATTGCAATATAAGTTTTCACCTCAGCAGAAACTCGTACTTGGGTTTTAACTTCAAAGCCCTTCCAGACACTACTGGCCTGCCGTATCCTCAATTCCTCTGGATTTTCTCCCACTGATAAAGTTGCTAGTTGCTGAGGTGAAAGAGCAGTTGCTTTGCCCCAGTGAAGTTACAAAACCACAGAATCTGGAAGAAGCTGATTCTAGGCTTTTGAGCATAGATGGCCCGTAACACATAAGAAGCAGAGGGAGGTGGTCATGCTGTGTGTGTTTCTCAGCATGTGGTTCCAGTAGCTCACCATCTGGCTTTTAACCTTGCAATTTGCTGCAATAATTCGACAGTTTCCTCAAAAACAGTTCTTACATACCTAGATGTGACACACATGTCACATAGAAAGCATGAGTTTTGTTTCTTTAAAGGAATCTCATCATTATTCAAAAGCGTGCTCCAGGAATCACCAGATCTGCCATTTTCTAGGCAGTTTCTCTGGAGTTTTAAATGTGAGGAAGATGCTCAGATAGGCTGATTAGGGGTGGGAGGCTCAAACTGTGCAAGAAGTGGAGGTGTCATGACAGGACAGTGGGGGAGTTATTCCGAGTTGGACTAGACTTCACCTCTCTCAGCTCGCTCCATATGCTCCACTTGCTCAGTCCAGGCATGTGGCCAGCTCTATTAGTGCAACTTGACCTCAGGCTGGCCCTGCCATTCTTCCTTTGGGAGAACCTCATCTCGCTGTAGTGCTAATATGACTGGCTGACAATGAAATGTGTATTACTTCTTTGTTCAGCAACTAATTATTTCTGATATTATTGAGTTTTCTTTATGGGTCTACGCTTTGAGAACTTAAAAGAAGCATTCAGTATTTTAATAATATAAATGAATATCATATAATACAAGATAGAGTGGAATATTTCAAGGCATCCTTTATAGGAGTGTAACTTAATTTGAACATCATGATAGACATATCTATGAACTTTCAATGTTTCTCATTCCTTTTATCTTCCTGATCACTTAGAGGATTATACTGACATACCCCTTGAAGTTAGGTGGGACATATCCATTTGACAATTAAATATGAAGAATCTTTCTACTACAGAAAAATTTAAGAGTATTATGAATATTGTGACGCTAGCTATCCATCAGGAAAATGGGAGCATCATAAAAGAAGTCAGCATCAAAAGATGCTGTGATCCACACTCCCTTAGGGGCTTGAATGATTACAGTGGACAGAACCCAATATGATCAAACATGGACCAGTAGGATGTGTAAGATTCATAGTAAGTCCTTATTAAATACATCTGGATAAAATAATGTGTTATAGTCTGAATAAGATTCTTTCTCCTTATTCAGTGTTATGTGGGTTATGTTTTGGATAACTAATTCTCAGGTAGTATAATTACTTTGGAAGGCTACAGAAACTTAGGGTGGTGGGGTAAACCTGGAAGAAAGAGTTCACTGAATACATATCTTTAAAAGTTGTATACTATGTCCTCAGTCCCCTCACCTCCCTCTGCTTTCTGTCCACTCTAGAATTAAAAACTCTCCTCAATTATATGTTCCCACTACCATGATATTGTGTCGAAGTCCATGGGGCCAGTGGGATGGACTGAACCCTCTGAAACCACATTTGGAAATAAAAAAAATCAATTCGCTCATTGACTACCAATGGAAGCCTTGCCTGGCTACAAATGACCATTTCAGACTGCTATCCTCTTGTTATTAGGAATCCTTATAGCTTCCCGGAAATTTGACTATACTAGGTTTCCACACTTCCACTCAAATGCGCCCCAGTTCAAGCTGTCTTTCCCCATACTCACTCCTTGCATCCCTCCTCCACACCAGATCCCCCTTGCTCCAGTTCCTACCCACCCCCAGTACAGCTACAGAATCTATTCTTCCTTCTCAGAGAAATTCATGTGCCCTCCCCCCCTTCCCTCCCCCCCCCCCCGAGCATAACTTTTCTATTTCTGTAAGTTCTTTGGGTCTATGGATTGCAGGTTCTTATTTACTTAACAGCTAATATCCACATATAAGTGAGTACATATCATATTTGTCTTTTTGTGTCTGGATTACCTCACTCAGGATAATTTTTTTCTAGTTGCATCCATTTGCCTGCAATTCCATGATGCCATTTTTTTCTCTTCCTTAATTTGACCTTGTCTATAGGCTTGCTGTAAATTGCCCTTATTAATTTAGATAGGTCCCTTGGATCCCCAGTACTTTTATCCTAAAGGGATGTTGGTTGTTGTCAAAGGTTTTTTTTTTTGAATCTAATGAGATGAATATTGTTTTTCTTTCATTATATTGTGGATTTCAGGTACTGATTTCATATTGTGAACTATCTCTTCATCCCTGGGATGAAGCCTACCTGATCATGATCATGATATTTTTGATGTGTTCTTTGATTGGGTTTGTGAGCACTTTATTAAACCTATTTTATCTGTGTTCATAAGGGAAATGGGTTTGTAATACTCTTTCTTGGTTGAGTCTTTTTGTAGTTTGGGTATCTGGGTAACTGGTCTCATAAAATGAATTGGGTAATACTCCCTCTGTTTCTATTTTGTGTACTAATTTGAAGAGTATTGACTTTAGCTCTTATTGAAAGTCTAGTAGAATTCAGCATGAAAACCATCTGGCCATAGGTTTATTTGGTTGGTAGACTATTAATGGCTGCTTCTATTTCTCTGGGGATTATAGCTCTATTTTAAATTGTTTATCTAATCTTGATTTAACTTTGGTAAGTGGTACCTATTGAGAAAATAATCTATTTATTTTAGGTTTTCCAATTGTGTGGAATACAGGTCTATAAAATATGTCCTTATAATTTTCTGGATTTTTTTGGTATCTGTTGTCATGTACCACTTATATTTCTGATTTTATTAATTTGAATATTCATTTCCTGTCTATGAGAGCAACAGCAAGAAAGGATCTAGATTTATGTGAGTGGAAAGATGGGGATGATCTTGGATGAGGTGAGGGGATCACAATCAGAATATATTGTATGAAAAAAATTATTTTCAAGTAAAAACAAAGAAATATTCAGAGTAAAAGCAATGTAGGATCTTAACAACTGTGTTAAGAGAAATCTTTTAGCTTGTTAAAGTGATACCAGACACTTGTTAAAGTGATACAGACTACAGCAAGTGTCATTTATAAATTAATGCTCTTAGTGATACAGAGAAGGCAATTGACTTATTAGTGATTTGTTGATCCTGTCAGTTAGATAGAGTTTTGAATGACTAACATGCCTGTGCAGCTTAGCAGTATAAAGTAGAGTCAGCATTGCCATCACTGTGTTCTCTTTGGATTGTCTTCTGTGTTAGTAAATGGAGCAAGTGTGATGTCTGTGTTCAGTTTTTATGAATGTCAGCTAATTCTTGCCACATTAATAATTTCCAATGTAGCTCAGCCGGGGCTTCCTGGGACAGTGTCAGTCAGAGAGGTGGTTTAGAGAAAAGCTCCTAGCTGTAAGGACCAGCAACTGTGTCAGAAGCAATGCTGTTCATAGTGGGGGTCCCCAGTACCTGTTTGTTCAAATGCTATTATAGCTCATCGTTTGAACCTCTCATTTGAGAAGGCCCTGGTGTTCTGAGAACATAAATTTGCAGACTATGAAAGGGGAAAGCAGTACACAGGCAGCATGCGGAATGGAAAAGGAAGCTTTTTTATTCCTAGGGAAAGTGCAATGAAACAGAAGCAAGAATGGCAGTTGAAGACATTTATTGTTATAGTGTATAAATTAGCTTAATTCTGCAATTAGCTGTTGAGTGGGTGATCTTTTCATTTTCCTTTATTTTGATTGACAGGTTTGTTCTAGAGTATGGCTGAGTAAGCACTATTTCCAAATATGTATTAAGAGAAAGTCATACTTCTCTTTCTTTATTCAGAGGTGTGAGGGAATTTTTTTTTATAATATTCCTGAGATTTGCATTGTTTGAACAGAAGGAAGATTGCTTAGAGTTAATTGGTAAACCTATCAATTATTATTAAAATTGATATTTGCCTGAAATGTAAAAGTCTTCATCTATATATGGTACATGAACGGAAATGGGATATGAAGTAGGGGATAACCTGTTGTTTCCCAGTCTCCCGGGCAGTGTGCAGTGTTATATATCTTCTACTCATCGTAGGGAGTATTCACTTTGGATGTCTGTATCACCTTTGAAAAAGCACATACAGGGTAACCTGATACTTGGTAGTTTAATAAGTAATCATTTATGTACCCAACTTGCATTTATGGAGAGAAAAAGAGCATAAAATTTTCTAAGAGTATGTATTGAAAAGACTTTCAAAAGAAAAAAATCTTTTTTAATTTTAATCAAAATGTCAGAACTTCAAGGGTAGAAAAGCTTCATTGTAGGTGACATGCCATGTAAGTGTTTTCACATATCAGGTTATGGAGGTGACATAGAATAGTTACTAGTTTGCTAGGCTAAGGAGAAGGTTCAGAGAGAAACCTCCTGGAATCTGATTTGTGTCTAGGTCCAAAGCTATTTGAAAGATTATAGATCCTCTTTCATATTGAAAAGCAACAGAAATGGTTATATATGTATTCTTAATTTATTTATATAAAAGTTTTGCACAATTTATTTCTATTGTCACATTCATATATACATATATAAACTAATTTTATTAATAGTATAAATGTGGGGTATGTAAAATTTACTTGTGTGCAAACACAAATACATTTGTGACTAATAGATAAAATTATGAGTTGGATTTTGTCTCATTTCCCCACATGTGCACATACTTATATATACCAGGCACATCTATATTTGTATATAATTTTCTGTATGAGTGCATATTTATATAAACTTATACAGCAATGAGCCATGTAAAATCATCTAAACCTTAATAAATATGAACATTTATTGTTTAAAATGTTCTTGAAACTTGTATAAAGAGTTGTTCAATAATATCTTTTACGATCTGATTATTTTTAAAGTTAGAAAAAGTAAAATTTAGTAGACTCAGAAGTCCAGAAGAGGCCAGGTTCTCTTTTTGCTGCACATTATCATTTGCTGTGAGCCAATGCTGTGATGAGGGAATTGAACTCTGGTCCTCTGAGAAAGCAGTATTGCATTTGCCTTCTGTATGCTATACGCTGTGAATACCATTAGTTAATAAAGAAACTGCCTTGGCCTGTTGATAGGGCAGAACTTAGGTAGGTGGGGAAAACTAAACTGAATGCTGGGAGAAAGGAGTCAGAGTTGAGAGAAGCCATGTAGTAAAATTAAGATGTAAGAGTTAGCCAATAAGTAGTTAGAGCTAATAGGCCAATCAGTGATGTAAATAATCTGGCCTCTCAAGGACCTGCATGATCATGTACATGCACTCCCATGTAAGTATGTGCAGGTACCCACATGCACACACACACACACACACACACACACACACACACACACACAAGAAGCAATCAAATATCTAGGGATATTAGTACATAAGAAAAACTTTAAAGAATTTTAAACTAATCTTGGAGTGTGTGAGCGTTTTCATGACTAATTACATACATATTCAAGAAAATATACATGTTTGGCTCCATGAACGTGTATATAGCTGAGTTGCTGCGCATGGAATATTAGATGCTCAAGTAAGTTTATCAAAATATTCACATAGATAAGTCTTGGTTATATCCTCAGTAACATAAACACTATGAAAAATCTAGCAGGAAATGAACTTCCTGGAAAATATTATAAATAAATAATTATGTAGACTTAATTTTCTCAAACACAAAAATGGAAAATTCTAATGTATTAGGGTTAAACTTAATAATACAAAAACATTGAATTTTTCACAATTCATTCTGTTTGCTCCCACTCCTTTCTCTTCCTCTACTTTATCGTCTTTTCACTGAACTCAGCTAGCTTTATACAGTGTTATATTCACCTATTTTAAGTAAAAGCCTTACTACACCAAGCAAGGGGGAAAATATGAGTCTTATTAAGCTTCCAGGAGAGAACCAAATGCCAGATCAGCATTAACTCCCAAAGAAGAGGGGATCTAATTGCTATCTTAATGTAATTTGAAATATTAGTAGGTCAAAGATTAAGACAAGGACATAATTCAGAAGAGAGAGCCTAATCAGCTTGCTAATGTACCTCAAATGAGCACAAGAGGAATGTGATGTGTTTTGAAAATATTGATGAGCTTCTGAGGAGAGTCCTTGCAGGCCTGTGGTGCTGGCCTCATGATCCAGAGCTGCTGCCTGATAGGAGAAGAATCTCGCATTGCTCATGCAGTGACCTCTGCATGCTTCATGTCTTGCAGATTTCCCCTGTCTGCTGAGATAAAGGACTTCCTCAGACTTTATTAACTCAATTATTCATACAGTCAGGTTACTTTAGACACAATCACTTTTGCGACTCAAACAGTATAGGTAACTGGATACAACTGGACACCTTGTGAATAGAAACCTAAAAAAAAATAAAAATGAAAAATTGGTAGCATTTTTATTTAAGTATATTAAGCTTGTATCTCTATGATATAGGCTTAATCTATATGATATACATAAGGGAGGGAATTCACCCTTCCTTATATCTGTGTATAATAGCCAATTTTCCTTTCCTTTTCATATTCTTTTATTATTTTTTAAATGAAAACAAACTGTCTTTTTTCATTGTATGTACCACTCCCTCCTCTCCTCCCATTCCCTCCCCCTACCTCGCCACCCTACCCCCATCCACTCCTCAGAGAAGGTAAGGCACACTGCTTTGGGGAAGGTCCAAGTCCCTCCATAATGTATCTAGGCTGAGCAAGGAATCCATCCAAAAAGAATAAGATCCCAAAAAGCCAGCACAAGCAGTAGTCCCTCTGAATGTTGACCAAGCCACATGGCTAAACACAGAAAAAAAATTGGGTTAATTTAAGATGAATGAGTTAGTTAATAATAATCCTGAGCTAATAGACCAAACAATTTATAATTAATATAAACCTCTATATATTTCTTTGTGATTGAATTGCTATAGGACAAGGTGGGACAGAAACTTCTGTTTACAAATGGCATCCAAATGTTTAGCAAGAATTTCCACATAAAGCCTGAGGAAAGCTTTAAAAATAAAAGGATTCTAGACAAACAAAACAGAGTCAAACACAGCTTGGTGACTGTCTTTTTTCTTGTAGACTCTGTTTGGTGGCAGTGAGTAGAGGCATAGCTTTAGTTGTCAAAACTCACAGTTCTTTTAACAGGCTTTGCTACCAAATACTTAAATGGTGTTTGTGAGCAGTTGGCATGAGGCTTCTTGGTGGGGGCATGGACCTAGAAATTCCACAGAGTTATGGCAATAAATCTGGCTCCCACCAGAACCTCTTTCATGAAGCTAGACTCTTAAGTAGCTAAGGAATGGGGTGGAGTCAGCTGTTAAAGCTGCAGCTTAAAATTAAAGACTCATGTCATCAGAATATATATGAAACACATATTCAGACAAAAAAAAAGAATAGTCAGGTATGGTGGTGGCACGAGCCTTTTTATCATAGCACTTGGGAGGCTGAGGCAGAGAGATCTCTGTAAGTTCAAGAGCATCCTGGTCTACAGAGTGAGATCCAGGAAAGCCAAACATACACAAAAAACCCTGTTTAAAATACCAAAAAGTAAAACTAAAAATAAAGGAAATAGAGTGAAAAAAGCCATGTAAAGATAGAAAACACAGAGAGTCTGGATGTTGTATGTTATTGTGTGTCTTTGAATTGTTTGGTTGCTGAGGAAGGAGTAACAGCTGCTAAAAAGACATTTGATTATAAATGCTGATGTAGTAATCCAACATATATATTTTGAAAATGCCTTGATTTCAAACTTTAAACCAAAAGAGATATGTTACTTTGGAGAAGAGGCTTGCTTTGGTTTCCACAGGAAATGAGAGTCCATGGATTCAGTTTGCATTAAGAAAAACCAAGTTTGATCAAGGAAGAACCCCTGAAAAATCTCTGATAGGAACAGATAGCTCAAATGACCCAACATTTCAGAAAACCTCTGTTGGAATTTCATCTGAGTTCCATATCCAGAAAAGTCTCAATACTACTGGCTAAAATGACCACGTCTCACAGAATATTCCAGTCAGGATTTGGTCATAATCCTAAATTGTCTTTGGGAACCCTAGGATTATCTGAACCCAAATCAGCATGAAGTAGCCTAGAAAACTATGCCCACATTCTCAAAATATGGATTATTGATTTGTCTTTGTTTATTGTGTTGGTTATAAGCTGTTATGGATAATTGTTAGGAAAAATTAAACAAAGGAGATTATATTCAGAGTTCCTGTTTTGAAAAGATAAAAGGGGAAATGCTGTGGGATAATAGTTGTATAATGTAAAGATTTATCATTCATATTAGTTTACTAAAACATTGATTGGCCAGTAACCAGACTAGGAAAATTCTGGGAAGAGTAAAGGCACAGACACAGTCATCATCCAAAAAAGAGAGGAAGCAAGATGAGAAAGGTTAAAGTGAGGAGGGAAAAGTCATCACAACTCAGTCTTTTAGCACCATCCCTACTGAATTAAATGGAGAAATTTAAGTGAGCAAATGCACTCCTCTGTCCAGCCTCCTACACTCCTGACATGGTGTGCCAGCCTCCTTACACTCCTAACACAGTGTGCCAGCCTCTTACACTTCTGACACAGAGTGCCTGCATCCTCATGCTGCTACTTCCATGATTCCCCTCCAGGAGAATCATCTTCTACGACCCTGAGTTGACGCAAACCTTTCCTATCTGTGTTGCTTTCTGTCAGGTATTTTGGCCAGCAACTAGAGAAGTAACAAAGTAGAGGTGTTCTGCACTCTGGGCTGCTGCACTGTCAAGTCATGCTTCCTTCCTTTCTTGGTTTGGTGTTCATTTGTTTTTGAGACAGAGACTCATTGTGTAGCCCTGGCTGTTAGGGAACCGGCAAATGTAGACGTACTGGAAGAAACTAGAAATAGATTTTGTGTTGTCATTGGTTTTACAGTAGTTCATCTGACAACGGACTGAGTCAGGAGTTGTGGCCTACCAACAGATCTGAGTGAGGTAGGCCATGCACCTCTTCCTGGTCGCACAGTGCAACGAGTGTAGTCATGTCTTGCATCCTTATGTCAGGTTTATGAGGAACTGCAAGCTAGTGGACTTGGCTACACTATACCAAGAGGCCCAAGACATGTGAGGAAACACTTATTCATTGCTATAAACTGGCAAATATGTCATTCAACATTATATTCATATGAACTGGCAAATTTGCTATTCAACATTATATAGCTATTACTTTGCATGCATTTTAAATTATGTAAAGCTTACCACTTGAGCTTCTGCTTTAAATAGGAGGGTGGCGCTGTCGTTGTGAAAATGCTTTTCTCCCCCAAAGAATGCAGGTTAACAGAATGTATTTTGCAAGTGGGTTATATCTGAATCTAGATGCAAGAAATGCCACTTTTGTATCTTTTTAAGCTAGCAAGCAATGTATACTATATTTTAAAGCAAATTTTTAACAGTTCTGTAAACACACAAGAGTTATTCTGTTGCAGTTTTTATTTGAATCACCTGAATGAATTAATTCACCTGACTCTGAATTAGCCCACTTGCCAATCATTAACCAAAGAAACTGGTGTGACTTTACACAATAGAAGAGGGTGAAAACAGCAGTTTGCTCTCAACTCCTGATGTCTCCTAGGTGTGTGTAAAAGAGAAAGAAGACTGTTGCACACATTTTTGCTAATAGAACAGAAAAGAGGGAAGTGATTTTTCAAAGAAAGAAGCACATGATCATGATCTCAGAAGGGAAAATTGAAATCCGATAGAGGCTGAAGGTATCCATCTGGAATTTGGCTTCCTTTTTATACCATGGCAAAAACTCTTCCTTCCACTGGAGTCTTCACTGTACAAACATGGCTCATTTGTTGTCCAGATACTTTCTTTTTTGTTCTCTGTGCTAATGTTCCCCATATGTATGATCCAAGTTCACACATCCTCACAGTCATTCTGCCTCTATTGGCATGGTCTCCGTTTGCCTGCCATATGGAACTTTGCCTGCATCCCTTCCAAGCCCAATATAAAGTCTGAAATGTATCCTTCCCTGCACTTTGTATTTTTATACCTTTGGAACTTGACAAAAGTTTTCCCCGTCAAAATATGACTGATCTTCTTTACTCTGCAGATAGTAAAATTCAAAGACTTGTTGCCTTCTAATTTTTGCATTCTTAGCCAAATTCTCCCCTCTGAGTAGGCAGAGGTATAGCAGTGTCTCACCAAATCCCCCCCCCCTTTTTTTGGTCCTACAGGGATAGCCTAGTCACGTGCGTGTTCTTGGGGAACTGGATGGCAACAGCTGATTCTACTTTGAGCTTTTCAGCTAACTCTTTGCCTGCAATCTCCATTGACTTGAGAATGGTGCTCTGGCAAGTGGCCATTTGTTACCATAGGAATGAAGATTTGCCTCAGGGAGCCTGACACAATATGTAAATCATGAAATTACTTGGAGTGATTGCCTCCCAACTAAAATTGCTTTAGAAAATTTATCTGGTGACTATGCATACATAAACAATTCTATAAAAAATATACATTGCCTCTTAGGTCACCAACTAAAACACAATGCTTAGTTCCAGTTGGGTCTTCTTGCTTTTCCCGTGCCTTCTCTAATTTCCAAGATCCAGATCAAGTGGATCCAAAGAGTATTGATATGGACCTAGCCACAAATCATGGAGTTGTGGCAATAATCACACTGCCAGGGCCAAATTTCATTTTACTTTTAATGATTTGTTTTATTGGACATTTAGTTCTTATTTTGACTTTTCTAGTGTTGATACACTGTATTAAGCACTATTAAAAATACAACTTTTTTTAAGAACAGTCATAAAAGATTTCAATATCAAATGAGTAATCCCTTTGGGTGTGTGTGTCCTATATTTTCCTGTCAAATATCATATACCAATTTGACCTATTGACGGTAATGTGATTATTGCATAACTACATTTTTAAAAATTAATTAATAAATAAAGGTGAAACTTTTAACTTAATTGAGTTTGGATGCTTATTTAGAAAGCTGATGTTTCTTTTCCCTATGTCTATTTAGATTATCTTTGTTTTTTCTTTTTTTGAAGTTTCTTCTCTTTTCATTGCAAATTACCTAACAGAAGTCACATATTTATCATTCAATCTGTGTTAGCTTTTCAAGTTTTAAGTGGAAAATGTATAGTCCAGCCTAAAACTCTAGTAACTTCTTGATTAGTTGTGGAAACTAAAACCATAGACTCAATTAATAAATTGAGAGAGTGGAGTGGAGTTCCCAGTGGAGCCTGGGAAGAGGCAGGAAGGAGGGTGTAAGCAGAGAGCCAAGGGACTGGGGGTCAGAGTACAGTTAGACAGGGGGAACTGGTTCCTGTGTCCTATAGAAGAGATCAATTGTAATCTTACTTAAGCTTCTTAGACACGTCTAAATAGCTAGAAGAAGAGGGTTCCAGCACTGCCATCGTGTAGGTTCTGTGCTTGACGAGATGGATTGGATCATTAAATCACACATGTGCATCACATTGCATTTCTCTGCTAATGATGTGCAAACATGTGTCAATTAAAAATGAAAAATAACCATTAGCGCATTAAAATTGTATGCGGTTCATCAGGTCAAGTCTTTTCCTTTGTGTCTGTGCTCCCCTATTTCCAGCCGTCTTTACCACTGTCCATGTCTAATTCTATGGCTCAGCTTAGTGGCGCTGACATGACTTCATGGCTATCTGAAATTAGTTTGGAGGGTGATGCAAAACAAAGTTCTAAAATATTAACAAAACAGATCGTAGCATTCAAATTTTAAGATTTATCTTATTCACTGTCTAAATTAAGTAGAATATTTGATTAGACATCAACAGCGTCACTATTAAAAGTGGATGCTATTTTAAGGAAGGATTTTTTTATTTTTGGACAAATCTTTGATTTATTCAGGGGAAATTCTTCCTACTGGCAGACACCACAAAACAGGTACTGTGAGGAGGCAAGTAAGAGAAATTAGTACAGGTATCTGAGAAAATGTGAAGTCAATAGCAAGACTCAACAAAATTAGCACATTTAGCTTCCAAAATGGCATAGCTGTGCTCTGTTTCAGGTAAATTAATGGACAATTTGTTGCCACACAGTAGTTACTTGTAATTCTTCTATTTCCCTCAATATTTTGGTTGGAATATTTATCTGATGAAGAAGGAAAATTTCTTTTTTCTTTCTTTCACACACACACATATGTATGTATATACACATATAGTTTTTTTTTTGTTTGTTTGTTGGGATGGTCCCCACTCATCTTGAATCAGCTACTTTCAGTACTGCTTCCTCCTAAAGGGGCCTCCCCCATCAGCCTTGCTTTTCTGCCTGTGGTCTGGCAGGACAGTGCAGCTGCTGGCACACAGGACCAGGGTGATTTTACAGCATCCGAACCTTTCACATCCATAAAGTAGGAATTGGGGCACTTTTTATTCTGCTTTCTCTTCTCTTCTTTTGCAGAGGTGTGAAGGAGAGCCTTTGTGGGAGGCATGTTCTCGTTCTCGTAGGGAGTAGGAAGATTCCCTGAATGAAGACGTGCCAGTGATATTTACATCCCCTTTTTTTGCTACATGTAATCTTGTTTAGAGTTATCATGACAGAATTTTCTGGGTACTATGCTTGTGCTTATATATCTTAGATGACGCAGTCCATATTTAAACAGAAACTTATGAATTTTAGCATTTTAACTCCATGTTAAAATAACTTGTATAATTAAGCGAACATGAGAAGGCAAGACATCCTCAAAATGCCTTGGAATTAAACTTGCTTATCAAATGTTTTTATACTGATGTTTATGCCTGAATGTACCTTTGTGGTAAAGAACTCAATTACTTAGCATAAAATAGATATATAAAGTTGTTCAAAGCAATTAAATGTGATTTCGAATATTAAAAGCAAATGTCCTTAAAACAGATACCAACATACATATATGTATTTGTATATGTATAAATGGAATTTCATGTTAGGGATGCATATTAACATTTTATGTTTTCAGAAATATAAACAATTGCATCTTCTATGCTTCTTAAGTCTCAGCCTTATCAGAATCCCCACTACTATAGTATGACTGATTCCTTTGTGACAGTCCTGTAGCATCATAGGCCATGCAGCTAGCGACGGAAGCCATTATGTTGCTTACTACTTCCCCTGTAATTATTTTTCATGTCTCTTTCAGAGAACTCCACGAGGCATTTTTCCTGTCAGTACAGGATAATGGAAAGTAATTCTATACTCAAGGGCTTTTAAAAGAAATGCAGCATTACTGTAGGCTCATTTGATTTTGCCTTGCTATATTCGTCACACATATAAACATACAATTTCTGCTTTTCTTCATGAAAAGTGTTTCAGGGCTACAATGTGGGAAAGACAGAAAACAGTGGAGCGCAACTATAGGGTGCTTTCTTTCGTTCCTTTGTCTTAATTCTGTTTTCCTTTCTCTGGCACAGGGAGGGGAGAAGCAAGCAACAATCCTCCCATATGCTTCAACTTTCACGTCTGTTTTGCCGTTATCCATCCTGTTAAGATATAATTAATGAGAGCTTTCCCGAATTTCAAACATCCTGAAAAGCAGCCAATCCCTTCCCTTTGGAGGCTATTTTGACGCTAACAATAGAAGTGAGGTGGTGCGGGCTTTTGAAGGCTTTAGAAAACCCACCCTTGTGATCTTTGTTCCACCGCTGGGGAAAAGAGGACATCCTTGCACGTGTCTGGCATTGTTCATGACAACACTGCAGCCGAAATAAAGCAAGAGTTTCTGGGAGTAGCATTAGGATGCAGCACTCCCGCTGTGCGCTCCAGTTCCCCGCTCTGCACAGCTGCCTTCTCAGCTGGGGGTTTGAAATCAGCACTGTGAGGAAAGACAGAAATGACCGTGATGCATGCCCCTCACTATGAGGAAAAGGTAATGTTCAATTAGCCTGTCAGCCTGCTGCTTCCTCGCTGACTTATTTCTGTCTGCTTGTTTGTTTGCTGTCGCTTTGACTTTCTTCTATGCTTCCTTTCCATTCAATGTAATAAACAGCCTGAACGGAAAGTGTTTGGGCTGTGCTTGCGGGAGAGAAGCCTGCACTACTGCGGCTTTACCAACATCAAGAACAGTGTGTGCATTGAAACCCACAGGGCAGAAGCGTGGCTCACGCTGTCCTGGCTAAGCCTCATGCGAGACAGAGAAAATACAGTTGAATAAGAGCCTGCACTAAAGGAGCTTTTATGAATGCAAAGCTGAGGTGTAAAAGATTCTTATTAGCCTTACCTGAGCCTCCACTGTAAAATGCCTCCCAGGGTGTTGACAGTGAGCTGTGTTTTACATGTGATCCGAGCATTAAAACCTATTCCGTTTTCGTAAGTTCGAGTTTTAGCTCTTCAGGCATAGCAATCACATTATCTTCATGTTTAGGGCTTAAAAACAGTATTTGGATCATATAGATAAAAATTTAAAAGAAATGTGATTTTATAGAATCCTATTCTTCAAAACATTATATTATTCTACTTCTTAGGGGCAACAAATCCATGAGGGCCCCGAGGAGAATCCTTTTATCCTCTTTGAGAAGAATTTATTTTACCAGCACAGAGGGATCTGAAAAAAAGGCTGATTCTATGACATGAAAGTCCATGTTGAATGTGCCAGTGTGTGCCCAGCTTGGCTTTCATTGTGTGAATTTCTTCTCAGATTTCCACTGGCCTTCTGCTTGGAAAACTGAATGATCTTGAACTAGAGCTGTGTCCTTAGGATGAAGTCTAGGGATTGACTATCCATAGGAAACAAGTCAATTTTCTTATATTTCAAATATTCAAACCAAAGCATTGGTTGTTCCTATTTTGATAATAACTATATGTGAAATCATTCTACCAGTTAGGCTCTGGGCTTGGTGGTAGACACAGAAGCTAGGCATATAGTCCTACTCCCAAGATTTCTGTAGTCTAATCTGTTTTATTGAGAGAGGATATTATGTGTAACATGTTGTGGAAGTTTGACAGATGTCATTGATTTTTCACTAAATGCACAGAAATTTGCCTAAAGGTTGACTATTCTACAATAGATGAAATCTAACATACCTAGGCGTCCAGTGTTTGTTGAATGCATATTTTACACAAGTCACCATTACAAACTGAGATATGACAAACAAGACAGCAGCCTGCCCCTCCATATAGTTTACAAGGTAGAGAAAGCCTGGGAGGAAGAGGGGCAAAGAGGTCCCAGAAATAGAAGCTGCTGCCCTGATCCCATGGCAATCATACGGTCCTCCTTGCTTTCATGTTGCGTACTTACCTGAAGGAAATGAAGAAATGTTAATAATGGCAAGTGCTGTCAGAGTGCCTGGAAGTTATTTGAAGGTAAACAACACAGACTGTGCAATAGCATAGTCCTTCAAATTCTGTTTTAAGAAGGGTGTTCAGAAAGGTTTACACTGGTCCCAGTGTGCAGGATTTTAAACTTTGTGCCTTCAGCGTGGTTAGAGATCTTAGGAGTTCTTTCTTGAAATTTATCTTGACTTGCTCTTAGGAAAACTATACTGGTTTCTAACGTTTACTGAGATTTCTAAGAACTGTGTCTGCTCTGGGCAGTAGTGGCACTGTAAAAATAAAGATGGGCTATCTGTCCATCAACTGTCCACCAAGGAACTTGTAGAATTCATATGTAGCTTCATGTAATGACTCTCATTTTATTGTATTACTATAGTAGAACAATCTTTACCTCTTTGGTGGCCTTATTTTGTCATTTCTATTTTATCTGTTATTCATTTATCATTATCATATCTGTCTATCTACATCATCTATATTCAACAATCTATTATCATCATCTATCTAATCTATCATTTATCTATCCTCTATTTATCTATCATCATTTACCATTTATTGTCTTTCAACCATCCATCTAATATCCCTTTATTTATCTTTTTAATATATATCCATATGTCTAAGGACTATCTATATGTCATCAAGCTATATATACTTTATCTCTCTATATATCTATAATTTATCTATCATGTGTGTGCATATTTATTTATTTTCAAATAAACACATACTATTTTCAGTTTATACCATAGTACCCGCAATCTATTTATCAATTATCAGCCTAGGTAAAATAGTTGACAACCTAAGCTCTCATGTTCCCTAGCAAGTATCTGTATGTTTTAGACAGGGATGATCAGGCATGAGTATAAACTTGCCAGGTTTTGTATGGGAAATTTTGCATCGTCTGATGTTAGGACATGGTACAAGACATTCTTGACATAATCGTAGGGTATCCTTCTCTCTTAGTTCTTCATGGAAGATACTTGTTGGACATTGTAAGACTTCTTTGATTTTTTTACACATATAGAATAATTGTACATATTTATCAGATGTGATATGCTATTTTCACAGATACATGTCCTGAAATTATCCCGTGTTCATTAAGCTGCTCTAAATGACAGTGCGTGGTGTTGTTTAGTTGAGAACATTCCTAACTGAAGCTGGGCACACACACATGGGAACAATTCATTAGAGATTGTTGAGGGCAGAACATGACATTATAAAATCAAACAATTAGCAATGAAGTTAAATGCAGTTGTGATACCAAAAAAAGTTATGGTGATCATAACTTGGTAGTAAAAAAAGAATCAAAGAAATTTCTGGTATCTTTACAAGATCTGTGACCAAACGACACATTTGGAATTTATTTTTCTCATATAAAATAAGGGATTACATTATTTCTTGGGTTCAGTTTTATGTAAATCTCCAAGTTAATTATGATAAACATATTCAAAATCCTTGAAATTATCACTATTTTTGAGGAAACGCGTTGGGCATGAGAAATGAATGCATACACTCCATACAGCTAAGATCTGAGAGACCCTATCTGAAGAAAATGTTCATATGGAAGCCAGTAATGGAGTCACCTGTAGAGGGTCACACGGGGTGTCGCTTATCTTCCAAGCCACTGTTCCTCACGAGTCAAGGAAGAAAGGGTTTGGGAAGAGAGAAATGTTTGCATGTTGCCTTGAGAGGGAATAAGGACTGAGCATGGAATGCAGTGTTGGAAGCACATCTTACAGCAGAGGGAGCAGCAAAGGGCAGAGACGTGAGGAGCGGGAGCGGGATGCACTGGGATCCTGCTGTTCGAAGCTCTGGATATTCCAGGGGGAGTTTAGATAAGAGGCTGGAAAAGAAAATTGAAATGTACCCGTGAAATTGTGCTGTGTTTCCAAAAGGTATTGCTAGCTTTACAGACACGTCTTCTATATGACAATTAACGATGGTTTTTAATTCTATAATAAATAACTTTGACTTTGTCTCCTGATATGATTCCTCCTATTTCTTATGATAATCCAAAATTGGTTTCACTCATGTGCTTGCCGATGGCTTTATGGAATTAGAATTTCTGAGGCTGTTTGTCATTTAAAGCAAGCATTGTGAAAGCCAGCAATAAACTCCCTCTTCCTTTTAAAATTCACGGTGATATCTGATTTACTGGAAGACCAGCGCTGCATTTTTATAATCGGGCTTGCAGTGAATTTCACTTTCAAAGTAACTGGTGGCACGAAGCTGTTGTGTCGTCATTTTGTGAAATCGCAGACACTGTATTATGTGGTTAGACAATGACAAACGCGGACAGCTTTCTCGTGTCCTAAGATATGCGGAGCCACACGGGCACGTTAACTCTTCCAGTGTAAAGGAAAGGAATGATAGCTGGTATTCCAGTGAATGTGGGGGATGCCAGCATTACAGAGCTAAAGGTTTTTGGCATCATCTAGGTTAGCCACCTGTTCTAGCTTCCATTTGCTGAATAAATTAGAAGCTCTTGGGAGAGTGGCCTTGTCTTGTTACCAAGGCAACCATTTTTCTCTCTGTTCTATGACTCTGAAAGGGTTCATAACCCATTAGTGCTCCTCTGGGCAAGAATATGAGAACATTTCTTTCTTTTTTTAAATTTTCCCTTTCCTTCTTTCCTCCATTTTCTGGTCAAGATAATGTGAGCAGTAATTGCTCTTACCATATATGTATATTCAAGACTGCATTTCCCAGTTTCAAGGGGAAATTGGAGTGTAAATCTTAAAGGTACATGACAGCTAAATGGAGAAATGCCTATAATAATGAAAAATGTCTTTCAACATCAGATTCTTTCCAAATTGAAAATATTTGCAAAGCAGAGTTTATTGAAGCATATGTAAAAACACAGGCTTCTTGAGTCTAGTGCAAGGGGCAGCCTCTGAAAGTCACCTTCATAAAGAGTCCACATGTATTCATCTCTACCAGGCTTCTCTTGCTCTGCAGGGACAACATAACAAGAAAGGACAAGTGGATTTTATTGAAAGTCAGATTCATCAAATCATAAATGTACTTTTTGAATATCCAAGGACTAAGGAGCTGAAGCAGGTGACTTCCCACTATAGTAGCACCTGCAGAGTTCATGCATGACATGACTTCTAAGGGGCTCACATAACCTAGAATTTGAGTTTTTTCTCTTTTATAATACAGAGATGTTATTGTTCCATCCATCCTTTGTATACGCCCTACCGTCACTAAATATTTATGGATTTAAACATCTTTAGAAGGACTTTCGAGTAAGTAAAATTTTATTACCCTATTTCAGGCATTTTGCTTTTTCTGAGACAGAATTCTCTGTATAGCTCTGACTGTCCCGGAACTCACTTTGTAGACCAGGCTGACGGTGATTTCAGAGATCCTCCTGCCTCTGCTTCCCGAGTGTACCACCACCTGGGATTACAGGAGTGTGCCCCCACCTCCTGGCTCTATTCAGACATTTTGTATGATCCTTCGCACATATTAACTCCATGAGACAAACCTTTTTTTCTTGCTTCTTAATTGAATGACTTGAGGCCAAGGAAAGTAGGGTTGGTATTTACATCAAGATGTAGCTTATTCTAAAAAAGCAATGTCTTAACTATGCTATACATCTTAAGAAATTCTGAAATAAAATGAAAATTATTGGGAAGAAAATAATCCTTGACAGAATCCCAAAACTGAACTTTAGCTCTCAGAAGCTTTCTGATTAATTAGTATTTTATTAACAAGAGAATGCAAATTCAGGCTTTCCAAAGTCATGATACAGTGAAAGTTTTGAGTTTATTCATAATGAAGGATGACTTCACCACACATAGCAATATTTCTAGTGCTTGTTTTTTAGTACCTTCCTAGAGTAAAGGGTTAACATTGAACTTCCGACTCCTGCAGCCACAACACTGTTGTTTGCAACCCTGAGGAACATATAATCTGATATAATCTACAATGTTATAGGATTGCCGTGCCCCTGTGAGAAACCAGACAGGTGATTTAGCTCCTGTCACATTTTGCTCCTTCAATTAGATTTCCTCTGATTTTCTGTGGATTTTAGTCCAAGATTTTGAATTTTCAAAGACACTATTTCTATTTTTAAGTAAGTGGCTCTGACTTATCTGGTGACATCCTGCTTAGGCTGTTTTAAAAACACACAGTTCTTCTTGTTCAATAAAACAGCACACAGATTTTCAATGTAAAAGAAATGGGATTCTGACTGTAGCTAAAGACTGACAAGTCCCAGGAGAGCGGTTCCAGTACAGGAGCAGCACAAGTTACTCCCCTAGGGCAGAGGGATGGGCAAAGCAGATTTGCTTTTTCTTCACAATCATTTCAACGTTTGAAAGTCATTCAGAAGAATATGGCAATTATTTTTAATCTGAAAAAAAATGTTACGAGCAAGCATTCTATTTGTGTTCCTAGAAACAACTTTAATGTATTTTTTCTATCACTTTCTTTTATTTATCTAGATTAGGGTTTCGTTAATTGGGTATGTATGTATGTATGTATGTATGTATGAATGAATGTACTTGCAACAGAGTTTCATATAGTCTGTTCTGGTCCTCAAATTGTTTTGTGGTGGAGGGTGATGTCACACCTTGTTTTATGGAGCCGTGAGGATTAGATAGGCAAGCACTCTACTGGCTAACCTAAATCTCCAGCCCACAGATGAGATTTAAATACTACTTTTGTACTCCAAAGAATGCTCTATTTCACTGTTTCATTCAATATACTTCTAGCAAGCATTGCTGTTTTTGCTTGCTCTAGGTACTCTGCTATGTGCTGGGTTCTTGGAGATGAATATGCAGCTCCTCTTGCCTGAAATTCCAGGCCTAAAGAGCTGCAAGAGAGACTGTCCTTAGAGTTTGAGCTGTCAGAGTCTGATGAACTCAGAAACTGAAGAAAATACAGGTGTGCTTGATGCACGATTAATTAAAAACTCGGGGACTGAAATTGGGCTTCAACCTGAAGACCCGAAAAGCAAAAGAGCCAACCACTGGTTCTTACCTCGATCTCAGTCCAAAGTGACAATCCTGTCTCCAGGAATCTCAGAATGAGACTGAGAGTGAGAGCTGTCCCCTCCCATTTTACAATCCTCTCTAGGACTGGGATTAAAGGTGTGCACCACTGGGATTAAAGGCACGCATTGCCCGTTTCTGTGGCAAAGTAGTTGGTTACTGGGATTAAAGGTGTGTGTCACCACTGCCTGGTCTGTATGGCTGAGCAGTCGGACTGTTTTACTCTCTCATCTTCAGGCACATTTTATTTATTAAAATCCAAATGAAATTCTACTACATATGCTCCCACAGAAATTCTGCGCACCTACTCAAGCGCAACAGAGTTTATCCTGGATGCCTTGTATTGCTGGCCATTGTCCCCTTTAGCCCATGTCTCCTGTCTGCTCTTCCTCTGTCACTCTGTCTCCGAATGTGCGACCAACGTGCCTTTCTAATGATCATCTCACTACTGGTTTTCCTTTTTCTTCCTGTTACATTGATTGGCTAATTTGAACCTGAACTTTTCCCACGTGGTTTTAATTTATTCAAATTCTTTCTCTATCCAACTACTGGTCTCACAAGGGTCATTCTTCAATCATTTCTTCTTCTTTTTTTTTTTAAGTTCTAAGGGTCAAACACAGGCCTCACGTATGCTCCCAGAGTTATACTCCAGTCTTAATACAGCCTTTTATTATCTGCTGTCAACTAAGCTTATGAAGGGTTGACCTAGTAGTGACCCCAATGTTTGGACCTTGTTTTACCAGAGAAATTCTCGGGCAGAGGGTGCTTGCATTGCATGTTCTTTGGAAAAACACCTGGTCTAGTCAAATGTCATTGCTCACAGGTACCAGTTTATTTGGACAATCAAGTTACATGACGTCTATCACAGGCTGTATCACGAAAGTGACACCAGATAGCTTATGGCTGAGGAAACTAATGTCACCTAAAAATGACTTGGATAGTAGCTCAGACTTGGAAACAGGAAGTGAGGACACAGTGCCAGCAAGCCACTTCAATATGGAAACCAACTCCTTTCAGGGGACTGAGAAACGAGCCAGTGTGAGTGCAGATTGCAAGTGGGCGCTGCACACTCACGATTTCCCAGTGGTCAAGCAAGCCTATCTCTTTGGCCATTCTTCAAGATTAATCTCTCATTTGTTACATCCTGACAGCAGTTCCCTTACCTCCCCTCCCCACCAGATCAACCACTCTCTGCCTTCCCTTAGACAAGAGCAGGCCTCCCAGAGATAGTCACCAAACACGGCATAACAAGCTACAATTATACCATCACATCAAGGCTAGATGAGGCAACCCAGTAGGAGGAACAGGGTCATACAACTATGCAAAAGAGTCAGAGAAGTATCAGCCCTGCTGTGTCTGAAAGACACTGTTTCCTTGGAGTCATGCACGGCCGATGACTTATAAAATTGTTATGGGAAGAACCAACCACATTTTTTGAGATGCACTCCACTTATTTTGAGATGACACTATTAAAGTAGCCGAGAACCTGAGACTAAATAGGTCCTGGGCTGAAGGGAAAGCCTATCACCATTATTCTGCTAAAGGGACATAGCAACACAATGACCCAGACAGCATATTGCTATACCCAAAGATCAGTGTCTCCCACTCAGTCCTCAACAGAGAAGTTCCTTCACGCAATAGATGGAAATTAGCTCAGAGACACACATCTGGCAATGTGCAGAAAGCACTAGGAAAGCTGGAGAACCCAGTCCTAAACGGGATGTCATTACCAAAGTCCTCCCCTCAAGGATCAGGGGTCTCTGTGGAAAAGGAAGCAGAAAGGTTGTAATTTTCCAGCACTTACTATCATGATTTTATGGAAACATTTTAATCTCTGTATAAAGCTGTAATCTATATCCCTCCATGTACATAGTAACTCGTGATTTCCAGCATGTGCTGTCATGGTTACTTGAG
Organism: Alexandromys fortis; assembly: GCF_014885135.2. Lineage (NCBI taxonomy): Eukaryota > Metazoa > Chordata > Mammalia > Rodentia > Cricetidae > Alexandromys > Alexandromys fortis. Next base: position 1,858,055 of record NW_026068064.1, on the reverse strand, counting down.
AATCCGTTGGCTCTTCTGCAAGTTATATAGCACATCACTTCTTGATTGTCATTGAGACATTTCTAGTTTTTAACATAATACAAAGATGGTATAAGCACATTTCTACAGATGTTTTTGAATATTTAATGGCTAATTTTTTGGTTGCATTTTCAGTAATGGGCTCTGATTAAAGGCAGGAACATTAACATTTTGATGTATGTTGCCAAACTTCTGGTAGACTTTTTCTTTACAAGTATTTCACCAGCAGTAGATTTCATAAAGTTTATGATTCTTCTAAAGATTTATTTTATCATTTTTAATCATGAGCATGTATGTGTTTGTGTCGGAGCAAATGCGTGTGAGTGCAGAAGCTCTCAGAGGCCAGAGGCATCAAACGTGAGTTCCAGGACCTGAATTGCAATTGTCCACAAGAGCAGCACATGTACTTTTCTGCAGAGGCATCTCTTCATTCTGCATTTTATAAAGTTTATAGAAGGTTTTCTGATTGGATAAGCGATCAGGTTCACAGCCGTCTGAGTCTTCAGGTTATGTCTGGGTGTTGAGCTCTGGTGCTGAAGTTGCTAAGAAATTTGAGATTTCACTGGTGCTGATGTCCCCAATCTGTCATCTCTCCAAAAGGAACTCCCTTAGAATTGAAACAAAGGTAGGTGCTTCTCTGCAGAGGATGGATACTAGTCCCCTAGTTACCACTGAGGGATGGAGTTCTTAGGGTTACATACTTTCAGGATGCTCGACTTCCAACTCTTAGCAAGTAAGACGTTTTCTCCCAAAACTGCTTTCTTCTTTTACCCTTGTGCTGAGACTGATTCTTTGAATTCTAATTCTTTTTCCAATATAAAACATCATTTTCTTTTGTACTGATATATCTTCAATAGTCAAATTATTCATATTCTTCCAGAACAGAATAGACAACATTTTTAAGCCAGAAGAAAAACACAGAATACCCAAAGTGGTTCTCACTTTTTCTAATGCTATGACACTTTAATACAGTTCCTCATGTTGTGGTGGCCCTCAGCCATAAAAATACTTCATTGCTATTTAATACCTGTAATTTTGCTATTATTAAAAATCATAATGCAAATATCTGATATGCAGAATATTTAATATGTGAACCCCAAAGGGGTCACAACCCTCAGGTTGAGAACTGCTACCCTAAGTGGTGGTGACAGCAATTCAAACCAGCTGGAGGGAAAACTTCCTAGACAAGTGTGTGACAGATTCAGTTCATAGCTCCTAGTCTCCAAGGCTGTGCCATACATAGAGGTTTATTTTGGGGGAGTCCATTTGATGACCTGTCACACTTCCTATATGGCATGAACAATATCCCTTTCTCATCTTCTGTGGATCAACCAGGGGCATGTTATATCTCAGTGGACGATTGAGGATATTCTAAGAGTGTTGATTTCACAGTTCCACCTCTTGGTTCTGTGGCTGCAGACACCTGGAATCCTCTCAATCTACTCCTGTATGAGAGATTTAATCCTACAATGCTTTCACACTAATTCTTTCTCATTTTCTCACTAATGTGAGTTATTTCAGGTCACCGAGGCTTTGTAAATGATCTCAGTATTCCCCACACTCTCATTTTGTTGGGAGATTTATTTCGGATCCAAAAGCTACTGAATGAATTAACTTTTAAGTATGACTCATGCTTCGAAGGAGGAAAGCAGATATATCAAAGGGATGATAAAAAATCTTAAGCTTTTGCTTATTTTATTGCCACCACATTAATTCAGGCTACTTTTATTCTTAAAAACACCTTGAAACTTTCCCAAACCACATGGTAAATCCCAGTGGCCAACCTGGCCTGAGATTCTTCATTGCATAAGGCTGTCCCACCTTTAATAAATTTAGCACTGTTCGAGATGCTTCTGTCTCTAGTGACCCAAGATGTCCTCATAGCTTTTATCTTGGAAAAGATTTAGTTATTTGGCCTCATTGTCACTATACTCTGATGCAGATTGTTTGCTTTTGGAATTTTTAAATTCTTTATTCATTAGGAGTCAACCTTATACAAAGTACCACTTCACAGCATATCCCCACCTACCCTTGGACAATTACAGTAAGTTGGGTCTACATACTGAACTCATGAGCAACCTAGAACCATTTCCAAAAGAGAAGGGATACAATGACCTCTGCATGGCTACACCATTAATTTTGAACCTGAATTATGGATTTCTTTAATTTTAAAAATAAAACAATCTTATTTTATTTTACATACCAATCCCAGTTCCCACTCCCTCCCTTCCTCCCATTCCCTCCACCTTTCCTACCACCCCACTCCCCATCCACTCCTCAGAGAGGGTAAGGCACATTGCTTTGGGGGAAGGTCCAAGGTCCTTGCTACTATATCTAGACTGAGCAAAGTAGCCATCCAAAACATAGGAGAGAAGGTTCACTTTGACTCATGGTTTAACATGACACAGACCACCATGGCCAGAAATACATGGTGGCCAGAACTGAGTCTGTGCCGACTGAAACTGATAGGTCAGATTATTATATCTCAATGGATCAGAAAGCAAAAGGGATCAAGAGAGAGAAGGAAGAGACCCCAAGAGAAGTGGAAAACAGAGAGGGTAATGTATCGCATGTGACACGGAGGGTGAAGGTAGGACAAGCTCGGGAGAAGAAAGGAAAAGAATCATCAGAGGCAGAGCCCAGGTACACAGGGGAAGGTAGTAGAGGAGGCAAATGACGGAGAACAAAGCGTAATGAAGATGTCATTACTGTAGGTGACCACAGTAAACACTAACCTAAAAGCTAATTTAAAAATTAGAACACACACACACGCACACACTAAGACTGAAAGTGGAACCTTTCTACAACATTCAAAGCCCATCCCATGCCCTTCTGTTCCTAAAGATCTGAAATTTCCACAAAGAGAATCACCTGCTGGATACCAGATTCTCAAACACTTGAGCCTGTGAGTGACTCTTAGCATTTAGACAGAAGCAATAGAGTTGAAAATGCATTGCTAATACATGTAATTCTCAAGATGAGTTCTCACAAGTAACATGAACATCACCTGCGATGTGGGCGTTTATGATGATGTTTTAGACTTCTCTAGTGTCCTCTGGACTACGTGCAAAGAGCTCTGGTTACTTTGGGACCTCTGATAACTAAGCAGACAAAGTGTTTTGTACTGGAAAATTCTGAGTGATTGACACTCAGTTATAAGCAACCTTTCTCCCTCACTGACACGAAGTCCTTTGAGTACCTTCATTGCTGCTCTTCATTGCAAAGCAGCCCTTGAGCTCTCAGGGGCCTACTGGCTTCTTGGCCATATTTAGCAAGCAGCACTGTCTCCTTTCATGGTATTGCTGGTAGGTCTAAAGGAAACCCCATTCTATGTTGGATGAGTTAAATGAAGACAATTTTAAAGATGCATTATAGTATAAATAAACACTAAAGTTAATGAATCATGGTCTAAAATTTGAATGGACAACTAAAAGCCATGGAGATGAAATTGTAAGAACCACAGTCTTAATTTCTCCTGAAATTTTATTTGTAGTTGTCAATTATAGAAACTGAAGCAGCTATGAAAGTCCTGGAATCTTAGCATGTGCACACACATGCATTATTTTATTAAGTATAAACTGCCAACATATAAGCAGCATTCTGACCGTTACAGAGATTACATATTTTTTAACAGGAGAAGTCCTTGGCCTTAAATTTAGTAAATTTAAGTAAATTCATCATTGTGGAGTGAAGATCGTGACACATTGGAGCACATAAGATCCAATACTATGTGATTAATGTACAGTGAACCCCGGTGTCTGAAGGGAAAACTTTACAACAGCGTACTATGTGAAGATGGCTTTAGAATGACGTCATGGGGAAGATAACAAAGGAAGAAAGACTTCCAGTGACGTGGTTTAAATAATGGTGGCAAGTTGTAATAATTTTGCCTCTTTCACTTAGACTTCTTTTTGTTGTTGTTGTTTTGTCTTTTGCTTTTTTAATTTTATTTTGTGTTTTATTTCAAGAAAGGGTTTCTCAGTAACTATGGAGTCAGTCCTGGAACTTGTTCTGTAGACCAGCCTGGCCCCAAACTCAAAGCGATCTGCCTTCCTCTGCCTCTCTAGTGCTGGGATTAAAGGCATGCACCACTTAGACTTCTCACTTAGACTCCTAATTACTAAATCAGATAACATTTTCCTCTTAAACGAAGCTTGAATTTATCCATTTGTTTCCTTGGTTTCTGTCTTCAGGTCTGAGGTATCACTTTCCTGATGATCAATTGAGAATCTTTCTAGTGTTCTGGTATCGGTTTTCAGAGAAGGGGGATGGGAAAAGACTTCCAGAGACATAGAGAGAAACAAATCATTTTTATATTGTTAACTTTCTGAAATAAACAACCATATTGTGAAGAATCCTTTGGTAAGATGTAGAAGGAAGTCTCTATGATGAGGGCAGAACTTCAATACCCTAGAATTTGACTCCAGAGACATTGAGGGAAAAGTCAGGATCCTTACCAACACAGCAATAAGAAATGACTTCCAGCACACCTGAGTAAACTTCTAAATAGACTCTTTTAATTGGGGAGTTTCCTCCTAAAAAGAGAGTCAGGCCCAAACCTTAATTCCAGCTATGAGAAACTGTGAGCAGAGAACCCAGATTAGCCCTGTGTATATGTGTGCAGTCAGGCTTGTTTTTGGACCATCAGCACCCAAATAGTGACATGGAAACTTACTGTTAATTGTGAAAGCTTAGCCTTAGCTTAAGTTTGTCCTCTACTAGCTCTTATAACTTAAATTAACCCATTTCTAGTAATCTTTGTTCTGCCACGTGACTCTTTACCTCTCCTTCATTTTGTATGTCCAGCTCCCTCTGGCAAAATCCCACACAACTCAGAGATACTTCCAGAATTCCTTTCTTTCCCTGGAAGTCCAGCCTATTTACTTCTGCCTAGCTATTGGTCATTCAGTTCTTTATTAAATCAATCAGAAGACACCCAAGGCAGACATACATCTTCACAGCATACAAAAAGATTGTCCCACAACACCTGTGTAGACTTCCAGTGTGAGAAAATAAAAGTGCATGGATGCTACATTTATTTTTGTGATTGTTTTTAAGGAAGCACTGGCTTCCTGGACATCTGTGTCATCCTGCCCTCTGTTCATAGGGTGAATGCAGAAGTGATGTGTGCCATCTCCTGTCCTTGCTCACAATAGTATTGCAAGATCCTTCTGAGCACTTCCTCCAGTGACTCAGCCAGATTTCATACAGAGATTTCAGATACTCTACAAGATGGTGGAGTCAGGAGATGGAAGCCATCCTGGCGAGGAATCATCATGGCGGAGGCTGACCGCCCAGTAACCGCCTAACCACGTGGGGCTGAATTCCATCACTTACAAATTTGGTGATTTCTTGATTAGTTGTTTAATGAGGTCTAATATTAGCTTTGTCGAACAGCAGTGCTGTGGAGGTGTGTAATTAACATCTCGTGGCAGGATTAGAGCTTAAGCTGGGAAGAAACCAGATGGCACAAGGGCAAGACAAATCACACTTTGTGATATCCCTAATTCCTAAGGGGATGGGATTTGGGCGACTCTTATTCTGATAATGAGCCATTTATCCACAAATCATGCAACACGCCTTTTTGTGACTGCTTTGAAACATTGTTTTTAGAGACCATTTATGAATACATAAGTGAGGTTATTCGTGTCCTTTTGGAAATGCACCTCTATTCCTGCTGCAAGTTTTGAAACAACATGAAGCGCACCTGAGCTATACACTAGGCCTATGGGCTTTGTGCCATCTCTCTAATAGTTAAATAGAGCAAAGGTTGAATTTTGTAGCCTCACCAATGCTTAACATAATAAAACCTTCTATTCATATGCATAAAAGGAGCATCATTTCTTTTTAGCCATTTGCTTCCCTTATGGATGGTGTAAAATATATCTATTCAGTACAAAACCCATTGTTCACACAATAAAAGAGACCTAGTGAACCATTAAAAATGAAGTTAGGTAGCACTATTTACCTTTCTGGAAGATATAGATTTTAATATCTGTTCAATAACATATCAGTCAAGGACCAGTGAAAGGTTGGTTCAACACTGAATTGAGAGGATTGGATTCCTCCACCCAGGTCATAATTCCCATGTCATCTGTATTCAAACAAGTCCTGCTAAAATCTATTCATGCTTTCTGTCATAAAGCTAGCAATTTCTATGGGAGTCCAGACTTTCAACACCATCACCTTTATAGGCTCTCATGGCAGCACTTAGTCCAAATTAGCAGTCATACATTTTGATGAATCGATGCTATTTCCTTGGTGACAAAATTGTTTTACATAATTTGCTAATTCATGATTAATATGATATTAAAAATGAGAATATTTGTTCTAAATTGAGTTGATGGATTGCTTTTTAAAACAAAAATACAAGGACAATTTAAAACTATAACAAGCAGAATAAAGTCTAAAGCTATGAAATTAAGAGATTTCTTAACTTTAGTAAGCTCCATAAATTTTATCTCATTAACACCAGTAAGTTCAGTCAATTGCAAAATCATATAAAGCAAATGATTAAATGTATACATAAATAAGACACATATTATTTTTTCCTGTATCAATTCTATGCATGCCTAACATTTTCTTCACATCTCTGAAGGCCTAGTGTTTTGTTCACTTTGACTACATTCAAAAAATACAGATCAGTGTTGGATATAATATTGATTCATCATTCAGAAATAACTAATTTGAAAGGTTTTTTCTTCCAATGTATTTCTCAGCTTTTTTGATCTTCGCATTTCATAGTCTACCACTTATTTATCTTTTTTTGCATTAAAATCAGTAGAATAAGTCATTGTAAGATTACTTTCATTGAAAGATTAGAAATAATTACGGCCTCAGAGTTATTGATAAATCAAAACTGTGAGATAAAGATTGTAGTGGTGGTTCAATGAGAACTTTCTCCTATAGGATCTTGTATTTGAAAAACTGGCTTGCAGCTGGTAGTGCTGTTTAGGGAGTTTTATGGAATCTGGGGAAGGTGAAGCCTTGCTGGAAAAAGTGATCACTAGGGAGTCAGTTTCAAATGTTTATAATTCCACCCCTCTTCTTGTTCTCTGTTTTCTGGGTGCTGAAGAAATGTGATCAGTTAGCCTCCTACTTCAGCCACCTGCTGCCATGCCTTTGTCTCTGTTTTCAGACTCTCTATCTAGAACCATCAGGACAAAATAACTTTCTTCTGTACAGTGCTTTGGTCTTGGTGTTTTTTGACAGTAACAGAGAATAATCGAGATAGAAGTGTGTTGGCCTTTGAAGATAAATGCTAAAGAGAAATCCCACACTAGATCAGAATTGAGTATAATAAAAGGTTATTTATTTAGTGATAGACTCACAGATCACAGTCCTATGCTAGAACAGGGAACAGCAGCTGAATTCAGCAGCAGGAAGAGAGAGGAAGTGCACTTTACATCGGTATTTATAGTAAAAGAGGTCATGCCCAAGTGGGCTGGTAACTTAAAGGCTACTGCCTGAAGGATTTCCTACAGCCCTCCCACTTTTGTTTAAATAAGAGACTTCTAAGCCTAATACAAAATTATATACAATAAGAACAAATATCAAGTATAAAAATTAGAATTACAACCAGCATAAACAATACCAAGCAAGAAACATGTGATAAATGTTTCAATAATTATACTACCCTAAGGTGTCTAAGTCTTGTATTATAAATAACTTGGCCAAGTCATGAGATAAAAGTAACTACAAGTATCTAGTCTTCAATCCCACCAAAGACCCAAGAAGGGAAATAATATTACTTGAGTAAGCAGGAAGTGCAATTAAGCAGCTTCCAAAATGTGAAACAAATGACAGAGACAACTGACTACCTGGGCAATAAGCCAAAGTCTCATTTGCAATGTTGGAGCAACCATCTTTGGCTATAACCTAGAATAACTGACAGACCATTTTCAGAGGCAGGAAAAGTTTCAAAACTGTCTCACCCTGTCTTAGCAGAATTCAATAGTCTTTTTTCTTGTATCCTGCTTGTCCTGATAAGACATGGTGCATTTTGTCAGTGGTTGAGGCATGGGCAGTTCCTTGTCCAAAGGCCAGTTTTGCCAAAAAGAAAACAAGGTCCAAGTAATGTTTGATGAATCAAGACCCTCAAAATGTCACCATAAACACTTCACCCAACAAAAAGCACAAAGCAGTTTCGAGAGAACAATGCCCAAATTCCCAAATATTATTTATATTTGTTTGTTACATTTAAAAGGGAATATGCTATAGAGATGGATACTTTGAATTAGTATGGGTCTTGGTCTATTGATAAAAATTTAAGGTCAATTTAGTTATATATATATGTATATATGTATATATATTTCTGATCTTGATTAAGGTATTGTGTTTGCCTGTCTCAGAAAAAAAAGAAAAAAGGAAAAAGAAAGCTATTGTGTTTGTGCAGCTTATTTGAAAATGTAATGTATAATTAAGAAATATAGGTTAATAATAACAATAATAATAATCTATAATTCTATAATATTCAAACTTGTAGTCATGTTATTTAGGTTTTTCTAGATATACATAGAGATAGGTTTCAGTTAATTAGGTATTCTTCAAATCTTTCAAAGACCTTCAGAATATGGCATTTAAGATGTTTTATAAATTAGGACTTTTCATGACACTGAGACACATCTGCTCCTGGCAACACTAATAACTTCAAGAGGAAAATGGGCACCAAAGAGGTCCTCATGGAGTCTGTTAGCCATTTGGTTAAGAAAAAAAATAAAAATACAATGTATAATTAAAAAAAAAGAAACTGCTCTTGTCTGGACTGCTTGATTGGGCTTGCAGGACCCACAGAGAAATTGACAGCTGAATTTTCTTAAAGGTGAGGCAGTCCTTTGGGGTTCCCGCTTCACGAAAGGGACTGCTAGACATTCTGCAGGACACAGAAAAAAAAAGTGACTGATAAACTGCCAATATAGGCAGAACTGTCTTTGAAATTTCCTGCTTTGTGGAAGTCTGTGACATACTATGGGCCTGTAGGACTCCAGAAGGATATATTACCTAAGTTAACAGGAAGTGCACTGTCAGCAACTTCTAAAACTCTAGAACTGACAGAGACATCTTGCTTTCCTTCCTCAATTTGATCAGTAGTTATTAGGTACTCACTGGGCACAAATACACTAAGGAATAAAGGGCAGGCGTTAGGTACTCACTGGGCACAAATACACTAAGGAATAAAGGGCAGGCGTTTCGAGCCTGAGCACCCAGAAAAAGTGATAAATTAAGAATGTCCTTGGCCCTTTGTGAATGTAACCGGGGAGCTTGTTTAAGATGAGAGTCCAGAGAGAGCTCTTTAAGAAATGAGGCTTTGAGTTCAATCTGACTGTTCAGTTGTTACTACGAAAAGCATAAAGCTGATGATGGGGTGGAGTTTAGGAAATCTCCTGCAGAGGTTAAAGTACGAGTGCAATTCAGGTAGCACAAACTCTTTTAAGCTTAATCCACAAATGGTGAAAATTAGTTGTTAGTAAGTCCTATGGAATGTAGAAGGAAATATATCAGAAATAGAACCAAGAATTTCAAATTCTGTCGATGACTATAAAAGACATCCACCTTTCTGCCAGGCATGTGGCACACTCTTTAATCCCAGCACTCAGGTAGTACAGATAAATAGATCTCCAAGTTCACGTAAGCCTGGTCTACATAGTGAATTCCAGGCCAATTAGGGATACAAAGAGCAAATATTATACACTGCTAACTTGAGTGTGTGTTTATATTTGTGATTACTGAAGACAAATCATGTTGGCTTATACAACCATTAGTTGGGCCACCTGGATAACTGAACTACAGGTTATCTCTATGTGTGTGTATTTGTCATATTAAGAATTTTAAAATATTCTGAACATTTTAAATTCCATGAGAGACCTTTGAACCTTTTTCAAATACCTTTCTACTTCTCTTGTTATAGTCAATATTTCCTTTACTCTCAAATGACTACGATTCAGATTATATCTAAACCATTTTAGATATGTTGCTTATGTAATAACTGAGAGATGTGTAGAAAGCTCGTATTATGTTGATCAGAACTGCAAATGTCTCCATCTTTACCAGTGTTTCCTCTAAATACTTTCTTTCTGCTGAGTTCCTAAATTTTGGTTAATCTGAATGAAACAGATTCTTTTCAGGTTTTAGTAATATCATATTATTTAATTATGTAAAACCTTGAGATTGCTTTCTTTTTCTCTCAACAGCAAATTATATTTATTTCTGTAGCACTTATTTTTGTCCCAATGTTAATTTTTCTAACAATACTAATCTTTTTTTTAATTTGAAAACAATCTTTTCTCATTTTACATACCAATTCTAGTTCCCACTCCCTCTCCTCCTCCCACTCCCTTCACTTCTCCCCATCCCACCCTCCCATCCACTCCTCAGAGAGGATAAATCTTGGAAGTCAACAAAATCGGGCATATTACTTTGTGTTAGGACCAAGGTGCCTCCCCACCCATAATCTAGGCTGAACAAATTATCCCTTCAAAGAGAATGGGCTTCAAAAAGTCAGTTGAAACACTTGGGATAAATTCTGGTCTCACTGCCAGTGGCCCCAAAGGTTGCTCCAGTCATACATCTGTCACCCACATTCAGAGGACCTAGTCTGGGCCTGGGCAGGCTCCCGGGCTCTCAGTCCTGAGTCAGTGAGCTCCCAATAGATCATCAGGTCAGTTGTTTCTGTGGGTTTCCCCATTATGGTCTTGACCCCTTTGCTCATATCATCACATCTCTCTCTTTGTATTTGTTCAAATCTTAAAGAAGCAATCCATGTATTCCTTCTGCGGGCTTTTTTAATCTGATGTGAAAATTTTATACTCTTATTCAAAGATGATATCAAAACTCATCGATAAGCCTCAGGGTAGAATTCACATGAGTCCTTTAACCACTTTAACCTCACACAAGGGAGGTACTACTCACTTTGAATGATAAGGCTGATGGTATTTAATATGCAGAGTAACATCAGGAGTGGTCGGACGCAAAGGCTTGCAGAAATCAAGACAGAAAAGCTCTTCTAAGAATGGGATGAGTAACTACTAACAGCGTCTTTGCTTTGTGTTCACAGAATGGGTAAGGGGCGGTCCATTTTAATAAAACAGTCAGTAAGAGTTGGAGAGGACGCTTGCTTGCATGACATTATTTCTGGCAACAAGACTTTGGGATACAAAGTTCTCTGTGAAGCTATCTCATCAGCTAACAAAAGCCTTAAGATGGAGTCTGACTGTAAAGACTGTGGGGTTCCCTTTGCTTTTTGGGCAGGGTTGATCCTGTGAGGAGGAAGTGGAGCGTGAATGCATATGCGCTAAGAAACGGATTCAGCAACGCACATTTCTCACTTTCCATGCCTTTTGTTCTGCGTAGTTGCGCGACTTTAACACTATTCTGCGAATTATAATAAAGGCTACACAGTGGTGAACTGACTCTCCGGTTTGCACCCATCCTTTTTCATCAAGGACACATTATTAGCACAGTCCATTTTTTAAATTATCATTTTGCCGGGTCTGTTCGCTTTTAGAGAAAGGCTCTGAGTACACAGCGGGAGTTGAGCAACACTTATTCTGGAAGAAATGGATGGTAACATAAGTGACACATCATTTTATAAAATAAAGTAATGAAGCGTCTGAGCAGTTTGAGCGTTTGCTATAAAATTTGCAGCCCTGTAAGAAAACAGAGCACAGAATATGATTGAGGAAGCTGGGTAAACATCCCGATGGGTGGGAACCATCGGACATATTAATCTATCTGCCTCCCAGCTACCTTTCCATTTATCTGGTCTACCTTGACAGTCATTAGTGGCGGTTGCTTGTTAATATTGCAAGTCAGATTTCATGCTCAACAGTTGCTACACATGCCAAATTATAAACCGCACCGAGTATAAGCAGATAAATGCTACTCAGAACATTTCCACAGTCATAAATTAGGCGAGGGTCTAAAACGTAGCGTTTGGTTAAATGGGTCCTGAGTGCATAACTCTGACAGCAGCAGCAGCTTAGAGGCTTCGCTTTATGGATCGCTCTGTGTGTGTACCTGTTGGCCACATTTTTTGCTATCAGATGCTGTTGCCAGGGCAACTGCCTCCTTTGTACAGGCTTAGGGTAGCTGCTTCTTTTTGGAAATGGACTCTGGGCTGGTGGCCAGAATTCTGGTTCTTAAATTCAGGGCTCTGGCTTGGCATAATTAACCATTTAAGTGGTCTGAGGAAAAAAAAATACAAAGTGCAAAGGCTTCTTGAGATTTTCATTTCTCAAAGGCAATTGAGGGCAATTGTAATAGAAAAATAAATTTTTTTTTGCCGTGACATATACTGTGTTGATAGGGAATGAGAAGATTGCTTTATTTATTCAGTAATTTAAAGGGGAAGAAAGCATTATTGATGTTTCCAAAAACAATTCATAAAGGTTAGAGTTTAAGCCTCATTCCCTTATTCTAAGGGATCTCACCACACAGGGAAAATCAATTCCCACTAGTAGAAGACAAGAGAATCGTAATACATTCTGTAGTTCTCTTATATAGCAGAATTTACTTTTAAAAAAATAAACAGGTATCCTAGCTCACTCTCATTAAAATCATCCACACAACCCACTTTCCTTTATTGTTTGTTTTTTTCTGTCTTTATTTCACTTACTTGTGATCATACTAGGATTTAAAATTGAGAAGACACTGTGCACCTTCTATTCTTCATTTTGGTATTTATTACACATGTGTTTATGAATCCATTTCTTTCATGTTTGAGTTTCAATGATTATTTTAATGAAAAGATAAATTGTTCATATTTTCATGGGGTCAGGATGTGAGACCAGTTTCTTGTACCTGCTTCTTTCCTTTCTGCCATGTAGAAATTTGTACCTTTATCTATGTTAGAATTCTTCAATAAAATTAAAGTCTTGCTTCCTGGAGATCTTGGCTGTAGACTTGTGCCTTTAAGAGACTTATTTGGAGGGAAGTTCTGAGAGCCCATATGACCTGTTCTTTGGGTTCATAGGGATGCAGACACCAGGACATTCTTTTTCTAAAGCTTTATATCGGATGCCTAAGCACAAGTGTAATCACGGAAGCCACCCCTTCCTAAACACAGTACCAAACGCCCTAGAATGGCTTGAGAACTTCCCTATGTGTATTGGTTACCTTTCTTGTTACTGAGATAACATATTGACAGCAAATTGAGTAAGGATTTATTTGAATCAGTCTGGGAGCGGGGAGTCGATTCCTTATTTCAGTAAACGCATAGTGGCGAGGGCTAAATCAATGGTAGCTGGAGTTTGTAGCAAGGCATGCTACATGTTGGCTTGCCATGAAGCAGGGAACTTGTGGCTATAACCCCTAAACCTGGCATCTTGGCTCCATGTCTGCCAGCTAGACTGTCCACAAAGCTCCCAACTTTCCAAAACAGTGTCATCAGGTGCGGACAAAGGATTCATATATTCATATACTCCTGAGCCGGGGCAGGTATATTTCTCATCTAAATCATAACAGGTCTGTCCAAAATGTTTTAAAGATGACTTTGTGGTCAGGTCAGGAGCTGTTCGTTTACAATCTGTCCTTTCCTTTTTCCATGGGTTTACAGTTTTCATACCTAGCCCTCTCTCCAATCAGTTTTTTTTTTTCAATCATATGTCCCCCTCCTCCTGACTCTAGTAAATCCTATTTCTTTTTCTTTCCTTTTTTTTTTTTTTTTTTTTGGTTTTTCGAGACAGGGTTTCTCTGTAGCTTTGATGCCTATCCCAGAACTAGCTCTTGTACTAGCTCTTGTACTAGCTCTTGTACTAGCTCTTGTAGACCAGGCTGGCCTCGAACTCCTAGAGATCCGTCTGCCTCTGCCTCCCGAGAGCTGGGATTAAAGGCGTGCGCCACCACCGCCCAGCCTTTAGCCTATTTCTTAAGCTTAAACTAATAAACTAATAAACTAACACAGCAAATGTTTCCTTTCCCAGGCACAGCTGTTCCTCTAATATGTATGTGGTGCTTTGCAAACATTTCTCTGCTGGGTTCTGGCTTCTCAGTGCACCTCTTTAGCAAGGTAGCCATGGAGAACAACCATTGTTTCATGAGTGTCTGGATGTTACACAGCTGCAGTTCCTCCCAATTCCTGTATGTGGAGCGCTCCATTTCTGAATGTACTTCAGGATGACGGTAACATTCAGGGAAGTCTTGTCACTCTTCTGATTTACACTGAACATGTGGGAAGCCAAACAAAGAATGCAAATTCAAATACAATTTAAGGACGTGTCAGCATTCTTTCTCAAGACCTTTCTAATTTGAAACCATTGGGGCGTTCCCGTTTGTACCATATAATTCCTCCTCTTTTCTTCTGCATAAACAATTAACAATATAGGCATAGCTATTCACATCTGTCTCAGGTTTATTTCCCTTGAGCAATTCATGACATTCATATAACCACTTGTTATAGCAATCATTCCTAGTACTTCTTGCCACTTTGGAATTTCATAAGAATGATACAACATTTATATCAGCTCTAATGATAAAAATGAATGGTCATAGCTGAGGAAAATTCACAAGCAATAAGTGTTTAGATTAATCAATCATTACATTTGAAAAAGGTCATTAACTCAATTGTAAATTCACAAAATTATATTTCTCTATCCTCCGTTATGAGCAATTTTCTAATGTATTACGAAATAAAGAGAATACACCTGAAAATATTTCCTTCTGCTACCGAGTGGTAGTAACAAAATATGAAGCGCTTTTACCTTATGTGGATGTTTAATAGTTACTAGCTTCTATTAAAGAATAAAATTGAAACTTGTCCACAAAGTTCAGATTTGGTGCTAGTGTGTGTATATAGCAAGAATGGAGTACTTTATGAGGAAGTCAGACTAACAGGCTTTATCTCGATGCTGCTGGCCACTTACAAAATTTCAGTCCATTGTTTAGAAAACATTGAATTTGTGTTACACGATTCTCTGTTCCATTGTCTCCCATTGGTCTTTGAGATTTTGTAAGATGTGTTATTCATAAAGGACTTTGGAATATGATACTTGGCTTTTTGGAAAATACTGGTTCAGTGAGTGGTGAGCATCTTCTCATGTTGTCTGTTTCCTCACAGGGTATGACAACCCACTCATGGACCCATCACTAGTCTAACCAGAAGAAAAGTACCGGAAAATGTCAAACATACATTATTGGATACCAAATTTTCTAGAAAAAAATAAATTTTTCTTAGCAAGTTCTATCATTGACAACAAACACTGCTGGTAGATTTCTTTGATGTCATCAATGCATGTTTTATTTCTCTTCTGCTAAGTGCACAGTATTTAAGCCCTGGGTTAGCATGTTTGCCTTTGTAACATAAGGAAATGACTTCCCAGAGGTTTGGACCCTTTTCATTCCCTGTGATCTTGCCTGACTGGTTGAGTAACTGTGTCCTCCTCACCCCTCAGCATTTGGTATTGCTACTCTTATTCACTTGGGCATTTTAGCAGAGGTGTAGAAGAATTGTCTTAAAGTTTTAATTATCCTTTTACATATCACTGGAAAAATAGCCTTCTATGTGAATATTTTTGAAGTCACTGCTCAAATAGCTTATTTAAATAGACTTGTTATCTATTAAATTGTAGGTTACTTTTTGTATTCTGGATACATTTTTTTCTGGATACAAGTCTTCCATCTTGTGCACTGTCTCTCACAATACTTTTGGGCTTTTATAGATAATTATGTTTTCTGAGTTTGTGCAGAGCAGTAGGGTATAGTAATGTCACGTATACTGGCCTTAATGTTGTGGTCCTCTGCCACAGTTTTAAGAACACCGAGGAAAAAAACATATACCACTTTGTCTATCTTTTTTAAAGCACTTTTTAAAATAAAAAGTTTTTAAAAGTTGACTCTACTTTTACTCATACATTTGTGCTAAATGCTTTCCTCAGTATTGTCTTATGAAGGTTTCAGTGTGTGTGCATGCATGTTTAGGGAATGCACCTGCATGTTTGTGTTGTATGTGCACAAGCATCAGTGTGCATGGGAAGGCCCAAGCAGATGTTTGGTATCCACTATTATCATTTTCCATGGTATCGTTTTTCAACGGGTCTTTCACTGGACCTGGCTGTCAGGGATTGACTAAACTTCCTGGACAATGCCTTCTAGTGATCCATTCATCTCCAGTTCCCAGCACTGGGGCTAGAGGGCAGGCAACCATTCCTTAATATTTTATACATAGACCCTCATATTTACATGGTAGGGACTTTACAACGGAACCACCATCCCAGACCTTTGCCTGTGTTTTATTCTAGAAAAATTGCAAGTTTTAAGTTTTATTCTTAAAGTTATGATATACTCAGAGTTAAGTTTTATGTATGATGCATGAAATAAAGGCTGAAGTTGTCTTTTCTCTGCATTAATCTACTTTTTTTCTGGTAACAGAAACCAGAAAGTTAAGAGGCCATGGGGAGGGGTTAGAGAGAGAGCTCTCCAGAGGAAGGCAGGAGCACACAGGTGCTCTGAAGAAGGAACTGGGAAACATGGAGCAGGAACATTATCTGTAAAGGCAGAAGGGAAAGCAATACTGAGGGAGAGGAGAGGTTGAAAAAGCCATAAAGAAACATATTTTATGTTTACATAAAATTGCATATAATATATGTAAATGCAGTATATTAATATAAAATAACTAAATGAGGTATGCCACTTGAGGCGTAGATTATATGACAAAATCTCCACTGCCAAGCATGGGGGAACTATCTTTGTTCTTCAAGGGCATCCAAGAAACTCTGAAAAAAAATGTAGGCTATTCCAACGCCCTTGGTTGAATTCCAGAACTTGAAGTTGAAACCCTATTGCTGAAGACACATTACACTTCAGACATAGGATTTGGTGGAACCAAGCTAAACTCAAAACAGACATGGAACAGAGGACCAGCTTTCATAGTACAGGAAGGGGCTTTGAAAGTTCTAATGGGAGAAAAGCAGCTAAAAGTCCTACCTGACTGTGATGTCTAAGAACCACAGCCATGGCAGGTATTCCCAAGATAAGCTCACACCACTTGCTACTTCAGTTACAGGGTATCTGATCCTCTTCTTCTTCTTCTTCTTCTTCTTCTTCTTCTTCTTCTTCTTCTTCTTCTTCTTCTTCTTCTTCTTCTTCTTCTTCTTCTTCTTCTTCTTCTTTTTTTGAGACAGGGTTTCTCTGTAACTTTGGGGCCTTTCCTGAAACTAGCTCTTGTAGACCAGGCTGGCCTCAAAATCACAGAGGTCTGCCTGCCTCCAACTCCCGAATGCTGGGATTAAAGGCATGCGCCACTGATACACTCTTCTGGCCTTAGTAGACCCTACACTCACAAGGGCAAACCCCTTATATTGACATGCATGAGTATACAAAATTAAAACTAACAAAATAAAACTTGAAAAAGAATTTATGTCACCTGTGTTCCTTTTAATTATATTTTTGTGTTGCAAGAGTATAAGTTTCCATGTAAATTTTTGTAACTCTTTGATGAAGCCTTCCTGCACTCCCCTCATTACCCTGTATACTACCAGTCTCCATGTTTTAATCTTAGCTCCTTTAATATTCCCCACTTTCTACTTTTATTTTACCTATATTTCACTCTCTTCATTTCCATAATGAGTCTGTCCCCAATTACCTGGTTTTCACATTTGCTCCATGTTAAACATTAAAATAAAACACTCAAGCTAGGACCCTCCTGAGAGAGAACAAGCAGCATTTATTTATCTGAGGCAGGGGAACCTTACTCAGTATAATCTTTCCCCGTCGTCCATTCATCTGCAAATTTCATTATATCATTCTTATTTATAGCCAAGTAACATTCCACTTTGCATGTGTAATAGATTTTCATTATCTATTTGTCAGTGGATAGGCATCTATGCTGGCACCTCTAGCTATTGTGAATGGAGAGGTCAGTGCTCAGCCATAGATAAGTCATCTATAACAACGTTTCTCGATCTAGGTTTCAGGGAATATCATACAGTAGTGGGTGAGAAGAAGGCAAGAGCTGGGTGATGGAGAGGAGGGCTGTGAAATCCTGTCTCCTGCACATGCCCTGGAGGATCCACAAATCATCCCAAGCCACTACAGCTGCCTACACAAGGCATGGGCAAGACAAAGCCAGTTATAATTCCAGCATGGATAGGGAAGGGGTCCTGAGACCCCATCCATAGCTAAGGAACTACCGACAGTTGGCTGTGGAGGAAGAGGAAGAGGTAGTCATTTTTTTTATTTGACATGTGGCAGGTAGTTGATGGCTCATACCCCAATACGTGACCCCATAACCATTTGCACACGGGCAGCACTAATTGAAATCAATGAGCTATTAATATCAATAATAATGATAGAAAATCAAGAGGGGTTAGAGGAAGCTAGTAATAGGTGATAAAATCAAATACATGATATATATGCACAAAAATTTCAAGGAATAAATAACATTATTTTTTAAAAGAAAAATAAAATTGGAGGTATTAGTTCAAGATACTTAAGGATGGCCATCCACATATACAATGTCATTATTGTACAAAAGTCATCTCTGAAATACTGTACTTATTTAATTTACTTATACATTTAAACATT
>NW_026068064.1:1834445-1835918 GCF_014885135.2 Alexandromys fortis | reverse complement strand
ATATATATATCTGCTCTGTATATGAATGGCTTGGTTTCAAATATTAAAATCAAGAGTTTATTACCACATGTGTGATGAGGATAATACTGGCTTGACTCACATAACATACAACGTAATTTACACTTCTCTATGTTATATCATCAGGGGGCAAAAGGAACTTGCAGGTGTGGTTCAAGTTAAGAGCTATGGGAAGGGAGATTATGCTGCAGGATTGGGTTGGGACCAAGTCTAATTCCGTGAACCCTTTAGAACAGAGAAACATTCTTGGCTAAGGTCAGGCAAGTGTGACAGGCCAGAGAGCTGTGACCTTTCTGTGAAAGGAAGACTGTGGGGGGCCTCTGAAGCAGGAACAAAACACTGTTATTAGTGCCCAGAGGATGTTGGCTTCAGATCTGCCTGTCAAAACTCAGGCCTACAAGAGTGTAAGGGGATCCATCTGTACTCTTCAAGTCAATGAATTTTTGGTCCTGCAACAATACCAGAATTGAAGAAAATCATTCCTGAAGGAAGTGTGCCTGCCTGCAGGTTTTTACTTTTTGTCTTTTCTAAGAAAGAAAGAACAAATATCAAACTGAGGTAAAATGTCGATCTCATAAAATCCAGTAAGACATGTATGTTCCTGCTGAAATTTATGGAAGACTTTGTGTGCCTTTTTCATCATTGTTTTCAAATATGGCTGACAGATTTAAACTATATTTGTGTTTCCTTCCTGGGTATGTTATGTACTTAAACTGAATTTTCTCCACGATTATAGGGCTTTTCTTTTTTTTTTCTTTTTTTTTTAAACAATTATAACTTTATTTGTTATAAGGGGAAATCTCACGAAACTGGAACAAGAAGTCCAAGTTCAGCTGTGCGGCAAGGGAACTCCCCCCTCCCCCACACACACACAGAGAGAGAGAGGGAGAGAGAGAGAGAACCTGGGCCGAGTGTCCATTTGTCCCATAAAGCTACACCCTAAACTGGTGCCACCACTTAAACATAATTAGTTAACAAGGTTTCCCAATCACCTCCCCCTTTTGTCTAAACAAGAGTGATCCAAGCCCAATAATAAACTACATACAATAGGAACAGAAATCAAGTATAAAATTACAAACAACATAAACAATATTAAGCAAGAAACACATGACAAATGTTTTAACAGACATTCTATTCCAAAGACTCTAAGTCTTGCATCAGAAATAAGCTTGGCTAAATCGTAAGAGGAAGGTACCTACAACTATCTAATCTTCAACCCCACTGAAGGCCTGAGAAGGGAGATAATATTACGTGAGTAGGCAGGAAGTGAAATTAATTAGCTTCCAAAGTAAGCAGTATATAACAAGAAAATAGGATACCTGAGCAATCACCCAAAGACTCATTTGCAACATTGAAGAAGCAACTAACTTTGGCTAAGGCCTAGCATAACTGACAGACCATTTTCAGAGGCAGGAAATTTTTCAGAACTGTCTAACCCTGTCTTGACAAGGTTTG
>NW_026068064.1:1799020-1833111 GCF_014885135.2 Alexandromys fortis | reverse complement strand
GGGGAGGGAAATGGGAGGCGGGGAGGAGGCGGAAATCTTTTTTTTTTTTTCAATAAAAAATTATATTTAAAAAAATTTCTCTTTTTTGATTTTAGTAAGCTTAACAAATGCTTATCTTATTTAAAACCTTGAGTTAAATGTTATTTCTAATGTATGTTTTATGATTTTTTTTAACTGTATGTAGGACTTAGCACAAAAACCCTTTTTTTGGGTCTCTGAATGTTTTAATTGTAGTCTTTTGCTTTCCTTGTGTTGTTGAGGATTGGTTTGTGCCAAGCTAATACCCATATAATTAAAATACCATCATTTAGATTTGACTTTTTTAAATTTTATTTTTTCAGAATTTTTAAAATTGATTCTTCAGTTTTTCAGGTGTCTATGCTCCCACTTTCTTAGGTGATCACTGCGTTCTTCTTTGTAGACATTGTAGAATTAACCTGTTTGCTTTTGTCTTAGAATGGAACCAGAGGCCACTCACTTCAGAACCTTTTAAAACTAAGATAACACTGCACGGTTAGCAGTGTGAGCACTGGTAGCTAAGGGGTGCTCTCTACTCAATGCCTGTCTCCATCTCCAACAACTTAGCTGTTTTGTGATTAGCATTTGAGTTCAAATCACTTGTGTCCTCACCCCACCAGGCCGAGTATTTGGAAAGATGGCTAACACCAATATTGGCCACAATTTTCAGGAACTGGCTAAATCCCTACATTGTTTGTTTTTGTTTTAAATTTATCTTTTCTGTCATCAAAGAACATGTTCTGTATAATTTCTATTCTTTAATGGTTTGAAGGCTGCTGCTCTATGGAAGGTGCCATTTTGTGGTATTTTCTGCTCACTTGTGCAGACCACAGAACACTTGTCCCATAGGATATCGATTTTTGGTAGTATGAGTTTTATCACAAAACAGATGTGAATATTCTACACATTCTGATTTGATACATACCTGTTATCATTGAGAGATAATTAGTAAAATAAATAGAGTGTGCGTGTGTCCACTTTTCAGTTGTTTCATGTTTTAGCAGTCGGTCGTCTCTGTTAACAAAGCAGAAAGTTTTAGAACGCTTGCCTTTTGGATGAAATTTTTTTTAATGTGGTGTGCTTTATTTTTTTCATTGTCATTTCCTCTCATGACATCTTTTCCTTGGGTTGGCAGTTGACACTCGAGCTCCTGAATTGTCCAACAGTTCTCATCTTCTGCCTTTTTGCTTTTCTATTTTTGATCCAGCGTCTCTCACTGTGTAGTCTAAACTAATTGCAACCTCATTATGCCCCGTCTCAGATCACAGGTGTGCACCACCTTGCCTGGCTCCCATCAGTTGCTGTTTAACCAATCGGTTGCTTTATATTAGAGTGATATACAGAAAGAACTTACTAATTGATGTTTCCAGAGAGCTTATAATTACTCATTGTTTGTAATTTGCTCTTAAAAAAACTCTGTAATTTGAAACATCAATGAGCTTTGTAGCTTTGTTCCCCCCCACAGTGCTTTACAGTTGACTTGTGTTTCTAGAAACTCTTTAATTCATGTCTGTCTGAA
This sequence comes from Alexandromys fortis, assembly GCF_014885135.2. Classification (NCBI taxonomy): domain Eukaryota; kingdom Metazoa; phylum Chordata; class Mammalia; order Rodentia; family Cricetidae; genus Alexandromys; species Alexandromys fortis. Next base: position 1,831,574 of record NW_026068064.1, on the reverse strand, counting down.
AATATTAACTCGCCATTTCAGAAGGATGTTTTTGTAACTAAAGAATTGAGTTAATAAGCATTTTCTCGTCAGTGCTTTAAAACTGACTTGCATTGCTTCAGACTCTCTTTTCTTCTGTGTGGTCCATGACCTTTCTCAAGAGGCTGACTGAACCACCTTTCTCTTTGTTAGTTATATGCATCTGTTTGATTTGTAGTCTTCACCCTATTTGGGGCTAGCTCACTTACTTTATCCTTTCCTCACTTGAGAAAATGCTATACACATTATTTTTCAAGGTATTAAGAATGTTCTCTATTTTCTTCCTTCGTTCTCAGTTTCAGTATTGTTCTTCAAATCATCAAGGATGCACTAATTTTTTCTTCCACTGCCTCAGTGTTGTAGACTGGATCCTTGTGCTTTCCGACCATAAATAATTTCCTCTGCCCCATTGAACCCAATTCCACAGGAAAGCATGGCTTTACATTTCTCATCTTAGATAGCATAGTTTTCATCCTTCAAAGATGAATTTTCTCTATTTTGAGTTTTTCATTTTTCTTAGCTTTATTTCTTCTTTAATACTTCAGGAAATCACAAAGTCCTTAAATTCTTGCCCCACAATGCTAAGTTCAGCTTCCCTTGTGGCTCAGCTTCTATATAATAAATTTTTCTCTCTCTGGGGCACATGTCTCTTCCTCTTGTCATACATAGTCGTTTTTTTTATTGGAAACAGAATAACTTACACATTGTGTTGCTAGATCCAGTTTGTACTCATGTTTTAAAGACTGATGCATCTTTGTCTTGGCAGAGAATTAAGTTGCAGCGAGTAAGGATAATCCTTTTGAAATTGGTTTATAAATTTTATTAATGTGGATCTGAATTAGCTTTTTGCCGTGAGCAAGCTTTAATACAGGGCTTGTGTAGCGTCTATGCTAGATGCTTCTCTGTATTCTCAGCACAGCCCTCAGGGTGATCAGCAAACATATCTCTGTCTGGCCTATTGGGACTCAAGCATACCTCAGGCTAATGTGAGTTTTTATAATATCAGGCATTCCTTTGCTCCTATGTCTTCATTCTATGCATGCATATCTTAGTAGTCAGCAACATTAGTCAGCAATGTATTTTCAAGAATCTGATGTATGTTCTTGGAGGTCCTGTCCTGCATGGAACTATTTCATATTTTTTCTATGTTCTCCTTATATTGTCAAGTTATAGAGACTCTTGTGTTTTGGTTTCTTCTGTCTATTGCTTTCAGGAAATGTGCTGGGCAGGGTTCTGAGAGAATCACATTTCCCTCTCTTTAACAAGCCACTGATTGGGACTGTTATTCAAAGTCTATATATACTCTTTCTTTTCAAACATGTTTGTCTAATTTCCTTGAATTAAAAGGAAAAGTTGCTCTTCAATGCCCCCAGTCCAGAAGTAGTCCTCAAAGAAGGAATTGCTTCTTGAATTTTTGTGTCCAAAGGCAATGTTTCTCTTCTTGAGAAGTTAAATTTCACCAAATTCTGTTCTATATAATAAGGTAGAACTTTTCTTCCCAAAGCACTGTCAGGGATTATCAATATTTCTTAAATCTGTAGGCTTTAGCTTCACTGCGTAGGACTGCTTTCTTTCCTTTAATTTTTTTCACATGACAGCTGTTTAAAATTTGAAGAAAGTATATTTTCTTCACCAGAAAAATATTTTTAAACCCTTCATAATCTTGAGCACTTTCAGATATTATTAGATTAGCACTGTTTTTACTACAGTATGTAGTTCAAGGGAAAGAGCAGTATTCTGCCTGAATCATGTACAAATAACTTACTTTGTAGTACCAAGCCACCATTATTCCATACTTATTGCACTCTCATTAATAAGCAATCACAGAGCATATGGAGCTTAAACCCACACATATTATTTTTCTTATTTTTATTTTTAAAACAATCTTATTCAACATACCAATCCCAGTTCCCTCTCTCTCCCATCCTCCCACTCCTACCTCTTCTCCTCCCCAAACCCCCATTCACTCCACAGAGAAGTGACCCATGGGGAGTCAACCAAGTCTGTCTCATCACTTGAGACAGGACCAAGGCCCTCCCCACTGTATCTAGGCTGATATCACTTTTAACCTGAATCTTTCTAAGAAATGCTGGGATGTAAGATCACAGGGTTTTAGATGAGAGATTTGTGAAAAGACACCAGATGTATTCATGTTAATTTTTGTTCTTTTATAAATTTTTCATTATAATTATTTAGGCATGTGCATGGCACCTCTCTCTCTCTCTCTCTCTCTCTCTCTCTCTCTCTCTCTCTCTCTCTCTCTCTCTCTCTCTCTCTCTGTGTGTGTGTGTATGTGTGTGTTGTGTGTACCACAGTGCTTCTGTGGAGGTCCGATACAACTGTGGGAGTTAATCTTCTCCTTGTACCATGTGGGTCACAGTCATCAGACTTCGTGGCAAACACCTTTACCCCCTGAGCTGCATTGCTGGCCCCTGTAGCTCTGTCATTCTTCTCCTTAGAAATTCTTTGCCTCCTTATTTTAGCAGAGTACAAGTTCTTGGTGGAGCAAATCCACTTCTACTCATTGTTCCTCTCTACTTCTCTCAGTTTTGCTCTAGTCATCTGTTGAGCCCTTCACACACTGGGTTGGTTGAATTTCTATTCTTTTCTTTTTCTCTCATGAATTTACTCTGGCCACTTTTCCCTTCCTCCAATCTTCCCAGGCAAGCTTGCCCCACTATCTCTCCTCTCCCCAGATCCACTTCTCGAGAGAGAGAGAGAGAGAGAGAGAGAGAGAGAGAGAGAGAGAGAGAGAGAGAGCGCCTCCAGAGGATATCAACAGAGCACAGCATAATAGGTTACAATAAGACTAGGCACAAACACTCACATCTAGACTGGATGAGGCAACCCAGGAGGAGGAAAATTTACCCAAGAGCAGTAAAACTTCTATGATATTCTTCTGGTTTCTCTTTTTAACATGGTCTTAGTTAGATAGTATATATACTTTAAAAACCATTGCCAATTGACCAAGGAAGAACTAAGTCCTCTGAAAGCACTAAGGTTGAGTCTGATGTTTGTTTCTTGCTGAAGAACAGAAATTGAGTAATTTCTGTCTCACTTAGCACAATTCATCATAATGTCCAATGTACTTGCTTGTTTATCTAGAATTTTGACTCATATAATTTATCTTTTTAATTCTGAATTATTTAGTAAAATATTTTGAGGATAGCATAGATGAAATAAATGGTTATTAATGAGGGAATGAGTTTTACAAATTAGGAAATTAAATTTTGGAAGTTACATGTTTTATTTTATGAATTTCATTTTAATTATTCCTTTTTTGAGAATTCAATATAGTTTGATAACTCCCCCCTTCTATTTCTTTCATCTGAATCCTCCCACATCCTTCCTTGGTCCTTTCAAATTCATGACCTCTATTTTCACTAGTTTTTTTCATATACATATGTATAAATGAGGAGCCAAAATGTTTTGTTTTGGAGAACTTGGTTTTAGTTTTTGTCTGTTAGATGGAGAAAGTGTTCATGTAAATATCCTTTTCAGGTGAAGACCAATTCCTTAGAAATTAGTATCAGGCAAAAGTTAATAAGTTATAATTTCTTAGGATATGCAGTCTCTGGGAGGCAAAAGAAAGGAAATGGGGCAGTGAGGTAGGAACTAAAACATCACACATGCTGAGTTGGCCATCGTTTGTAACCAATGACAATGATGGTTCAATTTGGCAGCACTGTTTCTGGACTATTCTCAAGCAAGGCCTGGAGAAAACTAACTGAGATCTATATATCTTTCCAGCCTGAATCATTTGAGAAGACTTATTTGACTGTTTCTAGATGGAATGAAATACCGTCAGTAGGGTTATAGGATATCCTAAATATCAGATTGAATATATGTGTCTGTCCTCCATAAGAATTTTTAGGTAGTGTAGTTGAGTCCTTGCCCAAGGACTCTACCAATTTGGTTTTTCTCTTCCCAAAGTATTTTGGTGGTTTGAATGAAAATGACCCTTATAGGCTCATATATCTGCCTGTTTAACCTCCAGTTGATGAAATGTTTGGAAGGATTAGGAGGTATGGAGGTATGTTCTTCTTGCGGAAGGTGTGCCACTGGGGGTGGGCTTTGAGGTTTTAAAAGCCCTTGCTAATGCCTAGTCTCTCTCTCTCTCTCTCTCTCTCTCTCTCTCTCTCTCTCTCTCTCTCTCTCTCTCTCCTGCTTATAGATTAGGATGTGAAACTCTCATCTTCTGTTCCTGTGTGCCTCTATGCTCCCCACCACGATAGTCATAGACTAACTCTGAAAAGGTAAGCAAACCCCCACCTAAATGCTTTCTTTTATAAGAGCTGCCTTGGTCATGGTGGCTCTTCACAGCAATAGAACAGTGACTGAGACAAGTAAAATCTCATGGCATTGTCAGAAGTTCTCTTCTGTTCATGTGTGATTGAGTCTCACAGCATTATCTACCAACTTCTACTGCTCAGAGATACTGTAGATTATTTCATAGTCAGAAAACAAAAACCACATGTAAAGTGGTGTAAGTGGGCCCTTTTCATTTCTTTGTCAGTGTTCCATGTTTAGGAGTTCTGTACACATTCCGAGGCTTTTCTATTGTATGTGTGGTGGAACTGTTACTGTTTTGTGACTAGCTTTCTTGACATTTACTCTTCTCAACCTTCTTTCTTGTTTCTTCTTTCCTCACCTTTTTAGTTTTATAAATGTTCTTATCTTGTTGTAATTACAAATACTAGATAATGACTAGTCTATGATTTAACATTGAGCAAATTTGCACATTATCACTACAAAGGTAGGTTAGGTCTTACAAATTACATTGAGTCTGATGTGGGATTCCCCTCTGTATGCTTCCTTTTCATTTAGACAGTAAAGGAGAGGTAATGTGGGATTCCCCTCTGTATGCTGTGAATACCATTGGTTAATAAAGAAACTGTTTTGAGTCTATAGAGGGGCAGAACACGGGTAGGTGGGAGAAACTAAACTGAATGCTGGCAGAAAGAAGGCAGAGTCAGGAGAAGCCATGTAGCCTCTCTAGAGTCAGACACCAGATGGAACCCTGCCAGTAAGCCACTTTCATGTGGTGATAAACAGATGAATAGAAATGGGTTAAATTAAGATGTAAGAGCTAGCCAATAAAAAGCTAGAGCTAATTGGCCAAGCAGTGATTTAATTAATACAGTTTTTGAGTGGTTATTTTGGTTCTGAGCTACCAAGCAGCCAGGAACAAACAAGAGGCCTCCTACTACGTGAGTCAGTTGTCATTCTTTAAATGTTCAGGAATGCTGTCTCCTATTCAACCCTATATTAAGTGCTTTGAACTTTGCTGGTTAATGGATAAAGTATTTCACTATATTTCTATTATAATTCTGAACACAGTAGGTCATTCTATGCCAGATATGACTGTTGACCTTCATTGTCAGCTTGACTGGATTTAGGATCACCATGGACATACATCTCTGGATGTGACTCTGAGGGTATTCCCAGAGATGTTTAACTGAAAAGGGAAGAGGTAACCTAGACTGTGGAGGGAACATTCATGGATTTTGTTCCCCGGCTGAACAAAAAGAAGAAGTTGAGCTGAGTACTAGCATTTATCACTCTCTGTTTCCTGATTGTGAAATCAACATGGCCGGTGACTTTATGCTGTTGCTGCTATGCCTTTCCCACCATGGTGGGTTGCACCCACAAAATGTGAACACAGATAAACACACCCTTCACTCTGTAAGCTTCTTCTGTCATGTGCTTTGCAACAGCAATTTGAAAATAAATTACTATACTAGCCAATTCTGCAAATTGTTATTTTCATCTAGTTTTTCATAGTTAATGAGAAGTTTGCAAAATACTTGCTCTTATTGATTTCCATTTCCAAAGACAGGACTTTAATACATTCAACTACTTGAATTTGTGCAAATAACAATCTATAAAGGAATTATAGAAATTTCTTCAGCTTTAAAAATAAATTATTTGGATCATAGAATGATTTGTTATAAAATATTTATTAAGTGTTCAAGAATAAAAGCATTTTTCTTGTTTCTGGCTATTATAATCATGATTACAAAGATCTCTGAAAATTAGGATATTAAAATCAGATTTTGTTTTACCTGTCTTTACTTTGTAACAATTTTATTTCCTGAGCATGTCAAAAGGCTAGATTTTAAGGTAATACTATATTTTTTGTACTTATATGGTAAATACTCTATTTTTTGCACTTTTTATGGTATTCACTATTTATATGGTAAATACTTCATTTTTTACACTTATATGTCAGTTAGACTGCTCCTACTCTAACATGTAAAATAAAATCCCTGTTCTGTGCAGTGTGCAGAAAGTACAAAGCCTTTGCTCTTACCTCTCCTCTCCTCTCCTGTCCTCTTTCTACTGATACATACTCATTCTTATGTTCATTATGACTGTAACTCCATATGATGCTTATGTTCTCACACAGTTCTTTCTTAGGCTTGTCTGGGGACCTGGATACACAACACAGAACGTGAGAATCAATAAGAAACACAGGCTATGGCAAGCAAACAAAGAGGAGATGTTCCTACAAATTTTGGAAAAGCTATGAGAAATTACATGAAATGTTACAAGACACATTCAGACTAGGTTCTCTAGAAGAGATCAGGTGATGACAGCCTTCTGTTTGCAGCTTTGATTCCTCATTGTCACACTGGAAGGTCAAGTTCCAGGGCTGAGCACATGGATATTTCTGGACACCTATTTTTTTCCTGAAACCATAGAAGTGGATTGTATCACTTTATGAGGAATCTAGGATTGACTGGAGAATTATACCACATTAGAATGTGCAGGTATTGATTGGTAATAAATGCTTAAATTTTACTGAATGTCTTATTGTAGCATTGTATTTTCTCTGTTAGTTTCTAAGGAATTGAATTAAATCATTATCTTTCTTTAATATTAAACAATGGCTACATTATTGAAACAAATGAATACTATTTTTGATACAATATTCTTTTACTTCTGTTTTAGTATCTGAGTCACCACTTATCTTTAGAAAATAATTAAATAATTTATATGTATAGGCAGTGTTACTCTAGCACAGTCTTAAACCATCTTTATTGGGTATTAGAAGAACTTATAAACACAATTTAATAACCACACGCATTTTTATACTGGCATCTTGATAGAGCAAAAAATGCACATCCTTTGGAAGGAGAAAAAAATACGTTGTGAGTTCATGATGTATTTCACTTCTTAGGATGCTTTAAATTTTAGTGTGTGTATTTTTAAATTCCTATAATTCCATCATGATCCAGTTGTCATGGTACCCTGGCCTTGATTTATGGATGCCAGATGTTTCCACTCTAGTGGGAACACTACCATTCTCCATACGATGTTGCATTAACCCTGTGACATTAGAAAACCATCACTCATTGCCTTTGTTTCAACTTCCTTTCAAGATATTGAGTGTCCCCCGGTGTCACATGATTTGACAGCAGTGCCAGTTTTTAGAATGGATGGTACAGGCTTGTGTACCTTTACTGTTGATGATGACTTCCTCAATAAAGCTTCTGAATGAACATTTATATTAAGGGTTGTATCTACAGTCAGTGTGTTTGGCTTCCTTTATCTACTATAAAATAAATTTGACTTGTTCTGGGAGTACATTTGGGCTGCACCAATGTTTTGTGTTTTTGTTGTTGTTTCTCATTGTTTCTTTTGTTTCTTTTGACCAGGGGAAGCATGGTTGCTGATGCTTTCAGAATCTTTCTCTTTTTGGCTGTGGTAGAATTGTTAAAGCTCTTCGACTTGTTCCCTCAGGTCCCAGGTGTCCCATCAATCCTTGATGGGGGACATTAGGAGTGTCTGTTTCTGGGCTGAATCTTGGCAGGGAAAGCTTCTCTGTAGAAATTAAAGTTTAGGATGTTTCATTCCTTTGCTGAGTCACTTTATACTTATGTATCTTGAGGCTGATTGTTAGCTGGGAAATTATTCATGCCTTTTCTCAGTTCCAAGACTAATAATCAAAGTCTGCCCTGGAAAATTCTCACTGTTCTTAGATAAAACTGAATTTAATCATAGAACAAATGCCGCTGTCAGCTGCCTTGTGTGTCTAGGAATGTGACTGTTCTTGAGATAATGCAAAATCCAACCAGAACTGTAATTCTCTCTTCCAATCCATGGACATATACATATGCATGTCTATATATGCATATGTATTAATATAGTACCTGTTCTTTGGGAAAGAGTGGTTCCTCATTAGGTTCTGGAAGGAGTGATGTCTACTGATAAGTACCATGAAGACATTCTTTAGTTTCCCGTGATTTCCTGCCATATATCATTTTTTGTTAGTATTTCTTCTCTCATTTTTAATCTACAAAATGTTTTTAGTGATTAGAGCAGTATTTTAGAAAGTAGAGTGTAGTTAGATCAATTTTATTTCCTCACAAATTATAACTTGAAATTACGTTCATTTTGCAATCACTTTATATTTTTTATGTTTTTTTTCCTTTCAGTGTTTTCTTTATATGAAATTTGTATGAGCTATTGATGGCCCTAATTCATTTTTCCTCTTTTAATATAAATTCTAAGTTTAAGCCTTTGATGGATAGTAATTTATTCTTGTTTAAGTGACAACACTCTATTTTGTCACGAAATTATTTTTCAACTTCCAGAAATTTAGTTATCTGAAAAGATGTAAGTGAATTTTATATGTCTTGAATTGAGTATTTCTAAATTGTAAGGTTATAAACCTAGAATATAATTATCCTGAAAATGAATGCAGATGTATTTTATTATTCTAAAAGGTCTACTTCAAGCTTGTGTCTATCAGATAAAACTTTGCTCCAGTCTCTACATTCAGGCATTACATCTTGTGGATGTGGCCACATGAAGTTAAAAAAAAAAAAAAAACATTAAGTCATTTGTCAGACACATAGTGAGACTACAGCAGAACCAAAACGGTCTTTTTAATGCTGTTAACACAGAACGAGCTCTCTAAATTTAGGAGAGAAGGAAATGTAGTCAGCAAATAACTTACCAATCATTTCATCTGTGGTACATTGCCAACATAGTCAGGAGAGAGGTGCAGCCGTAAGTAAGGCACGATTCTACAAGGTTTGCAATTATCTGGTTGAGGTAAGAGGCAATGAGGCTTCACAATTATCTACATCACTGAGCTCATTGACAGACAATAATCATTAGAAACAAGGAAAACAGGACTAGAAAGAGGCACAGTAAGCCCAGGCATATGTTGTCAGGACAGCATTTTTATGATGTTGTAGAACAGGACTTGGCTGGGGTGGTTACTAATGAAAGCTTCCTGGAACAACCCAGAGGATTTGCTCTCCCCAGAAAGCGTTGACTTGTGTCCCAGTGGACGCCGTGGAGATCCTGATGGCTGCTTGGCTCCAGGTTTTGTTTGAGGCATCTGGCAGCGATCCTACTTGTTTCTGTGTTTCTGTGACCCCTGGATGCCCTGCCCACCCCTGTGACCTAGGTCGTTACTAGGAACTGAACCTGCTGCTCTCTTTCTCTTTCCAGGACTGACTGTGCAAATTCCTCGTCTAAATTCTGCAGCGCCGGCAGTAAGCTCCAGCAGGCACATATGTAGGCAGAGCAAATGCAGGGTTATGTAACTGCCCGAACAGCTTGTGCCAGATTCAGCTCAGGCAGAAGCGTTCATTTGATACAAACCAGGTATATGAATCTTTTGAGTTCATACATTTTGACTCAATGTGCAATAAAATAAAGACCCCCTCATTTCTGTTTTCTTAAGCATGTGACTTAATACTTGTACAGTCTTTGTATGAAATAAAATACATAACATATCATATAATCCATAACTCAGAGATCGGCTGTCTAAAAGTTAAATGAAAATATGGAGAACCTGACGTGGAGTGTTTCTGGATACAGCACCACAGTCGGAAGTTAGGTAGGAGTAAAAGCACAAATCTGCCTGTTGTGTTTGAATTCTTCCCAGTCACAGTTTTGGAAATCCCAGTGGACCCAATTAGCTCTTTCTCCAGGCCCCTGGGTTTAAATTAGGTCTCTTCTTTTTTTGTCTTTCCTCACTCTTCTTTCTTTCTTTCTTTCTTTCTTTCTTTCTTTCTTTCTTTCTTTCTTTCTTTCTTTCTTTCTTTCTTTCTTTCTTTCTTTCTTTCTCCCTGTCTCTCTGTCCTTCCTGCATTTCAAGTTGAATATATACACTGTGGACCGCAGCTTAAAAGAACCTCCATTTCCCAAAGAAATGAATTGGAATTAGTGTTCTTCAAGTAGTGTTTGCCTATGTGGTGATTTGAACGAGGAACGCTCCCATCAGCTGGGATATTTGACTTATCGGTTCTCAGCGGGAGGCGCTCCTTAGAGGGCTTTGTGTTGCTCAGCAAAGGTGAAGGAAGTACATCGCTGGTGGCACATTTGGGGATGCTATAGCCTCTCCTGGCTTCAAGTTTGCTTTTTCTGCCTTGTGGTTCCATCTGAAGATGTTAGCTCTCAACTTCCTGCTCCTGCTGGCCATGCTTGCTGATTATTGCTGTTTCCTCACCAGGATGAATTCTCATCATAATAAATTCATCTCTCTGGAACAGTAAGCCAAAATAAACTCCTTTCATAAGCTGCTTTTGGTTATGGAGTTTTATCCCAACAACAGAAAAGTAACTAATACAGCCTACATTTCATTATGTGGCCCAGGCTGGCTTTGAACTCGTGATCGTACTGCCTCTGCCTCCCTAAGAATTTACCACCTTTACCAGTCTTTGCTGCTTTCTTCTTAAAAACCACTAGAGATGCTTTGTAGAGAAATCTCTGCTCTTTAAGTGAAGCCGGTTACCTAATTACAGAGTTGATTGGCTGTTGGAAACAAAGCGCAAAGATCGTGAAGACTTTAAGCTTTATGGAATTTTTATTTTGTTCTACTTTTTTGAGACAGAGTTTCTCTGTGTTATCCCGGCTGTCATGGAACTCACTTTGTAGACCAGGCTGCCCTTGAACTTGTAGAGATCTGCTTGCCTTTACCTCCTGAATGCTGGGATTAAAGATGTGTGCCACCATTCCTGTCCAGCTGCTTTATGAAAGTTTAGTTGTTCTTTCTATGTGTCCCTTCCTAAACATGTGTTTCCAAGGTGTGGAGTGATGTTTTGCTATGTTTGTAAGCATTAGTCTAAGAATTGATGATGTTGGATAACTTCTAATGCTTTTACTTTTTGCCATTTTTTTTTCCATGATCAGGGTTGATAAAATCATTTGCCAAACTTTCATCTGGCCACCCTACTATTACTAGTTTCTAAGATTTCTTTACAAAATTTGGGGACACAATCAAATGCATGGTTTGAAAACATTAAGTTTGAGTTGTATTTTACCTCCTTTTATTTAAAGGGTATTTTAAAAGTCAAAGCTTTCAGTTTTGATATATCCTAATTACAGTATATGTAAAATGGTCCTCCTACTGTTTAAAAATAAACATCTCATCATCAAATACCTTTTCTCACTTCTCTTCTAGGCATTGTGCAGTCTGAAATGCTAGAACTGGTTTTGTGAACCATTTCAATTACCACAGAAAATAATTTAGCATTTTTTTCTGATAATCCAATAATATATCTCTATCATATGATTGAACAATATCTCTTATAGATATAACTACTGCTCAAAACTTGCAGAGGAGCCTACAGACGAACACTTTATATCAGGATAGGCAAGAATTTTCTGTTTAGAACTTCATTAGCACAGCAAATAGCCTCAAAAATTGACAAATAAGGCTATACAAAAATTAAAGCTTCTACACAACCCAAACAACTATGAACTGAGTGAACAGATGGGCCAGAGAATGGGAGAAAACCTGGTACAGCCAGTATGGAAATCAGTGTGGATCTTCACAGAATCTTAAGGTAAAATTGCTTTCCAACCCAGCTATATCACTGCTCACTCCAGGGCAAACAATCAGAAGCCTCCAACCACCGAGATACCTGTTTTTACTGTTGCTTTTTTTTTTTATAATAAGAGGAAATGATGTAACCTAAAAGTCTACCAAGATATAAACATAGAGTATCATTCAAGTCTTAAAGAAAAATAAAATTTGTAGGAAAATTAATGGATGGAAAATATTGTAATTTAGTGAGGTATCCAAGGCTTAGAAAGTCAAGCACGGTTACATAAGAATGTGACTCCTAGCTTATAATTTTACATATATTTATTCATATTGTATCATGTGTAGAAACCAGGATGCAGGGAAAGGCTCATAAAATCCGCTCCTTCAGCCAATAGCCTTTAAGATACCAGCCCACTGGGGTGTGGTCTCTTAAATGTTTAAAAAGCTGAGGAAACCAAGCACTCTCTCTCTCTTGCTCTGGCTCCCATTCTGGTGGCTAGACTCTCTGTTTCCTGTTTGTGACGAGAGGACTGTTGTTTGGGATGGTGGTCTGTAAGTTTTTTCCATTAAATAAATAACCCCTTTTATTAACCTTAATTCTTAACTGGTGTGGGATAGTTTTGAAGCTTCAGGTACAAGAGAATAAGAGGTAGGAAGAGGGGACAAAGGAGAGGTAGAAAGAAAAGACTCAACCAAAGTAAGTAATTGCACAAGAAAACTTGTTTGTCACATAATACTTAAAAAAATGTACAAACTCACCTAGGGCACTATTAAAAGAAACTTTTCATCGAAGATGAAATAATTGTATTTTAGCAAGGAAAAATATGTTTGATTTTTTATCTTATATTTTAAGTTTACATTGGCTAGTGTAATTTGCACACTTTTGCTCTTTCTTTTCTCATAGAGAGTCATCCATTCTTTATTAGTCTACATCTATAATGCGTCAAATTCAGCATCAACACATGTGTTTTGTTTTTATAAAAATATTGATTTTATTATGTATTTATTTGGTTTCTCTCTCTCTGTGTAAAGAAGCTGGAAGAGGATATCAGAGATTTTATGGAGCAAGAGTCACTGGCAATTGTGAATCTTCCAGTATAGGTGTTAGAAATTGAATTCCAGAACTATGGGAGAAGAGTAAGCATTTTCCACTGCTGAACAATCACTTTCCATCCATAATATCTTCATTCCTAAAGATAACTTAATCAATCCACTTCATTCATTCATATTTAATTTCTTTAACCTCTGAACTTAATTAGCTGATACTCTCTAATAGGATCCAGCCGCAATTAAAGACACATTTTGAGTCTAAATCTAGGCTCTTAAAATAATGTTTTCAAGCTTTGATGTTTTGTAAACAGAAGAATATTTCTCAAAGTTGTGAAGGCTGTAATTGCTTCTTGTATATCCACTTAACAGAAGAATAAAAATGTCTGTAGTCTGTTTTCTATGGGTACTAATTTAGTGGCCTAATCACCTCTCAAAGACTCCCAACTCTCAACAGCATCCTTAGGGATTAGGGTTCTAACTTGCATTTCAGGAGGAATAAACAATGCACAGTGGTTGGGGTTATAGGATCCTCAACCTCAAAAGTATTTTCCAAGATTCTTATTTACCAAGATTCTATGCATGTGTCAACTCTACTCTTATTACTCTAAGAAAACTCATTCATAGAGAAACAGAGGCCACATAAAAATTGGAGGAACACTTCAGTATTGTGCAAGTTTCACAATCATATATTAATACCATGTATTATAATTTGCCCTTTTTCTTCATTCTTTTACACAAATCTTCTATATAATATGTAGTTCTCCATGGTAGAGCAAGCATCTGAGACTTAGGTTCCTATGTATGTCTCTTTCTCTGGGCTCACTACTTTTTCATGGGGTTTTATTGGTTTTCTATCTAGAAGAGAAAGCAGTCCCTTAAACTGTGCATTCCCGCCAGGCTACAGTTCTGTTTACAATTTATTATCACAAGAGATAAGTGTGATGTCGCCATGGGTCATATGCTTCTTTGATTTAGATAAGAAATAAATACTCTATTATATAGCATTGGCTTGAAAGATAGGTGTCATATTAGATGTTTTGTGGTGGTTTGAGTTACAAAATGTAGCAGGAAAAATTTGACTATTTTTTTTATGCTTTACAAGGTCTTACAAACAGCTGAACTCTATTCAGACCATTAGTAAAGGTTAGTGTAAATATTAAAAAGTTCACAAATTTGTTGATTTTAATAATAATATCTATACATTTCCTTGTGATGGGAAAACCAAGGAGGACTTGACATGATTTAATAATTCTCTGGTGATAATCACATCAGTAAGCAGCCTAGCAATCAAGAGTAGCTAGCAATTAACTCTGTCCAGAACAATCCCCACAGGCATGAAGATCCTGTATTTACAGTAACAGCTGCAGCTTCTCAGTTTCCGAGGATTTGAATTTCTGAGTTCTAGAATATCTAGCTTTGTGAACCATTTCCACACCTGAAGCTTTTGTTTGTAGAAGATCCTACTCCTCTTCTGTGCTTAAATACACCACATTCTTTACCCTCTAAGACAAGATATCATTTATTCGAGTCTGGATTTAGGATCATAAAATTCTTCCTCTTGCAGCAACTGAGTTTATTTTGATCTGTAAATTCAAACTTTTCAGTCTTTAGAAAGATAACTGAATTACCTTTTTAGATAGAAATCATAGTTCTTATAAACAAAGTCATTATTCTCAGATGGAAGCTGTAAATAAAAGAAAGAAGTGGGCATCAGAACACTCAAATTGTGTCCTTTTCAGAACCACCCAAGATTTGGTGAAGATGAGAAGGTTTCTGAAGATCTTAAACATAAGGGATACCTAAGAGAAGTCCAGGTTTTGAGAAACAGCAACTTCTCAAGTGTCCCCAATTGTGTACTGAGAGCTATTGTTTGTGCAAGATTTTCTTTCCAATCAACGCATTTGTTACCCATCACTTTGACATGTTCAAGGTTGGAGGTTGCCTCTTGGATAAAGACACATTGTGGATTGAGGTACTTACCTGGACAAAGAATCTTCTTCTGCAAATCCTGTCTTTTATCTAAACAGGTAGAGCACCACCATTGTTACTTTTAGTGAAAATATCACCAGCTATGTGCATGTATATTGCTCTCCTTGACAAGTTGAGATGAAGCACTCACTGGAAGCTATTGAGAAAAGAGAGAAAAGAAGGTCAGAAAGTTATGAGAGGGAGACCAGGCACAGGTCTATCGGTGAGAAATTCTTTTCAGGGTGGATAGATTTTGAGTAAAAGGTAAAAGGATACATAATTGAGTAATTTTAAGTTTTAGTAGTTGTCTCTATAAAATCCTGCTGTGATATATTAACTATTCAATAAAAGTCCATTATTAAAGAATGCTTGCTGAGAAAGGTGTTTGCTCAAAGTTAAGATTAAAAAAATGAAGCAAAGTACAGTTTCTGGAGGAGAAATAATGAGTTGGAAAAACCAGAAAACACAAAGACCTCTACTAGAAGCTGTGGATAATTAAGGGGAATTTAATTCTTAACCAACTCTTGTTCTTGGCCCTGAGTCATTTACTTTTACATTTAAATTCAGATGGCTTTGAGACATAAAGACAATCATCCAGGCTGAGACAGTAAACACAAGTCTGATAGAAATTATGAACGTGAGCCTCTTTCCTAAATTACTAAAGAAACATTATTTATTACCATTAGCAAGACAGCTGAGTAGGAGACCCCAGGCTCCATCACCCTCTATAAATAGCTATAAATGAACTCAGGAGTACAACCAGGAATCTCCATCAACAACAAAATTAAAAAGAGAAAAATGGAAGGTTGAGGAGTGTATTTTGTCTGCCTTTATCATCAAATCAGCAGTAGGTGACACCCAGAGAGACATCCCAGCGTACAGTCATCCTTTCACAGGAGAAGGTGCTGGTACCCAGCACATACAGCCTTTCAGAACAGGAGTGTTTTGACCATCTTTTTTTTTATTACTCTCAGATTCAAGGTGATGTCAGAATAATTGCTAAGTCTAGAGTTGGAGAGATGGCAGTAGAAGAGGTGCAGGAACTATCAGCATCAGTGATGTTATGGCTATCATGATGCTTTTGGGGGACTGGATTTTCAGGGGGTCACAAATACTTCCACTGCAGAAGATTCACAGCAGCCATGTAACATGTCTCAGAGCATTTGTCTCCAAGGAGCCTATAATATCCATATTATATTTTGAGCAAGGGATTTTCCTTAACGACCATTTACTAAGGGCTGTTTTGCCAACCTGTTATGCAGTGGTACAGCCTTTAGGAAGTAACCACATACTACATCCCAGACACCATTACCAGATCTAGTACTAACATAGAGGTGTCTGTGACCCAGGCCTAGCACCAACAGTGAACTCATTGGCCACAGTTTCCTCCTGTGGGAAAACAGAGGGAAAGATGAAAAGTTTGTCCTCTGTGTTCCTGAAGAGTTTCAGCTGTATCATAAACTACATCTTGCCTCCATTCTTTGCTTCTGAGGTCTCCCAGTCTTTGCTGATTTTGATTGTGGCATAAAGCTATATGGGGAAAACACTGTATCCTTTTAGGAACAAGGCTGAATGCAGGCACTTAGCTGACAACCTTTGTTTCCTCCATTGAAACAAGTTCATGAGGCCTTGAGTTTGGTCCTAGTATGCAAACATTAATATAAGTATATAAGGAACATGAAGATTTAAGGGGATTTGGTACTACCCAATGGAAACAATAATTTTACAGAATTATATAACCACCTCTTCATCACAACTTCATAGCCCCCCTTTTTCTTGTATAACACAATGAGCGCAATTATTATTGCCTATATATGCACACATTGGGGTCATCCACTGGAGCATGGGCAGCCAATGAAAGTCTACTTCCTATTTTTATTATATATATAACACTTCTTTATTTATCATTTGCTAAAGTAAAGGAGGTTTTAGAAATAGTTCTGTTCCTCAAACAACTTTGTTGAAAGAAAAATTCCCTATTTTAGGACTTATTTTCCCCTCTTCTCATTTATAAATTCTTATTGTTTCAAATTTCATAGCCACTTTCAGATTTGGCTGGGCAAATTAGGCTTATTTTATTGACATTTTATGCTGTCAGCTTTGGTTGAATTTTTCTTAGCCTCACTAATTCATGCACCTCTAACACTTGTACCTTTTAATTTTCTTTCTTTAAAGTTTCTGAGATGATAATATAATTATGACATTTCTCTCTTCCCTTCCCTCTCCAAACCCTCCTGTGTAACTCTCCATGTTCTGTTTGAAATGAATAGCCTCTTTTTCATTAACTATAATTGCATGCACATACATATTTAATGGGTGCAGTGATTTAATATATATTTAATTGCATATAGATTGACATTCTTGCGAATTACTTGTTCAGTCTGTATAATGATGTCTGTATGTATGTTTTCAGGGCTAAGCATTTGGTACTGGATAGCCAGTCTGTGTGTTCTTCCCTGGAGAAGAGGATTTCTCGGTTCTCAGCATTCCTTAGTCCTCTGTAGTTCTTTGTATAGGGTTGAGACTTCATAGGAGTTTTCTTGCCCACTCTGGCATGTCTATGGGTGTGATACTTGTGAATATCTCTGTAGGTTGAGAGTTTTCAAATTATATTTTAATGTTACTCACTGAGGTTGAGGGAGAGAACCAAAATGAGTATGCATATGTTTTATAAAATCTTTACCTGGACATTGTTATATGCATAGTATATTTTAATATTTGTGAAATGCAATGACATACTTTATACTCAGAAGCATATATTTTATCAATAAGCTGCACAGGGAACATTTTGGATATCAATATCACAATAGCTGGAATGCTTGTCTTACTTCAATAAATTGCGTTGATTTAAAGTAGTCTCAGAGATTTATTAGAGTCCCAGTCATCCTGGATGGAATGTAATCATGGGAGGCATTAACTTCTGTACTTAGGAGCAAGCATAAATCTTTTCATAAAGAGGTAATTAAAATTCAGTAGGTGAACTGCAAATATTATGAAACATTTGTATACTTCCATTGTTGGGGAGCAATTCAACACATCAAACCTGCAAGTGTTTCTACATAGCTAAAACACATAGTCTATTGCTAAGGCTTAGGCATGAGAAAAACCAGGTGAACAGGACTCTGCTCATGCCAAGTGCTGTAGGAATTTCTACTGCCAGTAGCCTTTGAGTTACCAGTCCACTGGGGCCTAGCCTCTTATACTATATATGCCAATAAAAAGTGCACATCCAGTCTCTTCTGGCTGTGGGATTCAGTTGCTGTTCCCTTTTCCAGCACAGGATTGTGATCTGTGAGTCTACCCGTAAGTAAAGAACTCTCTATTATATTCAATTCTGAGCTAGTTTGGGATTTTTTTTTAAGCGTCCTTCTTCAGCCCAATCTAGGACCCTATGGTAAATTATGATCTCACAGAGCTGCAATTTAACTTCTCATTACTAGCCGTCTTATCAAATACATTGCAAAGTGAGGCCTCATGGTGCAGCAATGTTAGCCAAGATTCTTGGGAGGATAAGCAGGATGTCCACGAGTTTAAGGCCTGTTTGAATTAATTAAAGGCCAACCTGTTAAACTTACTGAAATGTCTCAAAAGAAAAAAAAGAAGAGAAAATGAAAAAAAGAGGGGGCGAGTGAGGGAAGACTGAGGTTTTACCTCAGTACAAAACACTTGCTAGTGCACATAAAGTCCTTGGATTTGGTTTCAATAAATATCAAAACCAAAATCTATAACTCTTTAAAAATAAATAAAACTTCACATAAATATTTAGGCATAGATATGGAAATTAGATCAAATTTTTGATTACTTCTTTTTCACTAAACATAAATTGTAGTCCCAAAGCCAAATATTAGGTGGAGCTTGGGGAGTCCTGAAGAGGTGAGGAAGGAAGGACCAAAGAAGACAGGGACACCATGAGAACAGAGTCCACAGAATTAGCTGACCTGGACTCATGGGAGCTCACAGAGATCAATATGCAGAGGGGCTGACCAAGGTCCTCTACACATATGTTATGTATGAATATCTTGGTGTTCTTGTGGGATCATTACAGTGGGAGCAGGGGCAATCTCTGAGTCTTTTGCCTTCTTGTGGGACCCTGTTCCTCCTACTGTGTTACCTCGTTCAGTATTGATGTGATGGTGTGTGCCTGGTCTCATTGTAGTATGTTATGCCATGTTTCATGGATTTCTGTGGGAGGCCTTCTCTTTCCTGAGCCGAAGTGTAGGGATGGTGGATCTGGGGGAGAAGAGAGGCAGGGAGGGGAAACTGGGGGACGTGAGGGATGGGAAATTGTAGTTGGGATGTAATATATCAGAGAATAAAAATAAACAAATACAAACCCCCATAAATTGTACAGTTGAAACCTATTTGCTTCAACCTTAGACACAGCTTTAAAGTTTAATTTCTCATATATTATTGATAATGGATTTTAGTTCTTAGTACAGAAGAAAGATTATTTTTCTTCTCTTAGTAAAGAGGTAAGGTGTTTGGCTTGAGACTGAATCTTTATGGTAAGGTAAAATGAGGACCTTTTTCTCACTTGAAATATCCCTTTGAATCTGGTAATAAAGTAAAGCAAGATTAAATGAGTCTTGATCTCTATCATTCCCCATGCCTCTTCATTCAGCATTGCATTAAGATGTAATGACATCTGAAATGGCCTTTTTAAAAACCACCAATCATTATTTAATTACATATCAACTGCAAGCAAGCCTTATGCCAGCAAAGGCATAAAACGAATAAGCTAGTACACCAGAGACACTTTACAGCTTTCCTAAGGAAGGGCCTGGCATGGTGCTAAAATGCAAAACACCCCAACTGCAATTTAATTAAGACTGCGGCCGCCTTCACTGTGTCTATTTCTCTGTCACGCTTACCACAGGAGGTTTTGGCTCATAGATAAGGGTAAGTGAGATAGCAACTCCATTGCTGTGTATTCAGAAGGATATATCAATTCTCTTTTGTGTGTGTGTGTATGCATGTATGTATGTATGCATGCATGCATGCATAGCTGTCATCTATTTCAGAAAGCCATTTCTTTTACCACAAAGTAATTGATATTTATGGGATGCAAAGAAAAAATATTTTTAAATATACAGAGCAAAAAGTGAATCTTTTGGAAGTGTGTCTGATCATTGAGTGAGTATAACTTGAAGAACACAATTTAACTTTCACTGAGCTAAAGGAAACACAGAAGCTTCCTTCAAAACTAGACTGAATAGCACAAGCATAAGACAGACACGGGTGGAAGCCACATGCAATACATTTAAAGGGAACTAAGATTTTAGGGCACAAATGTGAGGCAGTTTCACATGCATCAATATTGTTCATGTACAAAGAAATAGTGCTTCATGTGTCTCAAAACATTAGACTCTGTAAATTTGTTGATGGTTCCCTGCTAAGATCTGATCATTCAGTGTGAAACTGTGGAAAAATTGCAAATGAAGCTAAATGTCCTGAAGTAGTCTAACAGAGTTTATTATTCAGTCTGAATGTAAGAACGACATTGCTAGCTTGTGTCCTTAAGTAGTGATTGCTTGGTCTGAGAATGCTAACTCAAGATTTCTTCCAATGTAATGCAAAGTCATGGTCTTTATACAATTATAAGCTTGATCTTGATAATCGTATTATTTAGCTATTAAGAAGAAAACTGAGAAAATACTAAATCAACTCAACAAGAAATACAAAAGGAACATTTATAGGCATCTGTCTAAACACTGAAAGAATGCAAATAGACAGAATTCTGTTAGCCACCTTCATTTACAGTGTCGGCATAGAACTGATAGACACTCTTATTCTTATTTCAAAAGGAAGCAGATACTGGTTATTGCTTTCAGTTGCGAATAATGTATACAGTTATAAAATAGGTCCCAAAGAGTCAAAGTGTGATAACCCAGAAGTGTGATTCAGGTCATGGTTATAAAACATTTTATGTAAAGAACACAGCTAGATGGAACATATTTTAAGTATTTTAGCTAATACTATTGACTTCATAAATAGCCATTGTAGAGCTGAAATAGTCAGAAATAGCAAAATTGGAGACTGTGGTTGTATTTGGATAGAATTATTCATACAATTTAGGGTAAACTGGACGTGGCTAGAGGCCATGGTTTGCCACATCCTACACTAGAATGTGGATCCACTGAAGCACAGAATTTCCCCTTCTGCCACTTCAAAGGATTGAGAGTTCCTGATCATCCAAATTATTCAAAGCTTGAGTCCAGTTTGGAGGGAGAGCAGCTTTAACTGCAACTAATATCTGTTCTAAATCTATCCTGAATTTGTGAGTTTAGGAGAGGGAATTAATTAGCATCACAGCTAAACATTTCAAATTCCAGGTGAATATATTTTTATATTTTTTCTCTGCTTCTGTATCATCACCAGAGTGCAGCTGTATCAGAACTAAGGAAAAAATGGACAAATAGAAAATAGGCTTGCCTGCCAGCCTTATCTGTCTTTATTTTTCATGATATGCAAAACCATTTTAGTATCATATGGTTTTCATGAATCAGAACTGAGTCTAAGTTTTCTGTCTCTTAGTCATGATCTCGCAAAGCTGAGTTCAAAGAATTGACTGAGATGAACCCTTCTCGGGTACATGAAGTATTCATCTAAGCTCTTATATTTCTTGGTAGAGTTCAGTCCTGGTGCATTTATGGTCAAAGTTCCATACCTTTCTACCTTAGCTATTGCTTATTATCAGACAGAGATCACTGTGGGTTTTATGACTGGGGCCTCCTTCATAGATCCCCCCCCTACATATATAATTCTCAAAGAATAAAAATTATAATAAGGTAAAAATCTCAAGGGAATGGATTCATACAGAGACAAAATACAATGATAACAGGAATTAACAAATAACATTGGCTGCTGATTGATGCCAGTGGCAATTGATGTGAATCCAGATTCTACAATGGGGACAATTAAGAAAGCATACGGAATATAGCAGATGTAGCAATACAATGATTTTGCATCATTAAAGCCATATTCTCAGAGATGATAAGCTCTAGTGGACAATAAACAGGGTGATAAATGCATGCCATTCTGATATGTTAGCTAGGGAATTAAAATAAAAACATAATAAGAAATTCACATTCTTAGAAATGGAAACATACATTTGTTTCTTCTTTAGAATCAATCATCCAGTATCATTTAAAACGAAGTGAGGAAAAAAATACCTGTGGAAGTAGCAAGAGAGACATCCTTTATACAATTCACATATCCATACATAAGATACTTTGTGCCTTCCTGGAGGAGGATGTATATCACTGGGGGTTGGTGTTGGTGTTTCAAAAACCTTCCAGCATTCCCAGCCGGCACTCTGCTTTCTGTTAGTGGTTTAAGGTTTGAGCACTCAGCTTGCTGTTTTAGCCACCATGCATCGCTGCTGCTCTGTATCACT
The DNA here is from genome assembly GCF_014885135.2 of Alexandromys fortis. Taxonomy (NCBI): domain Eukaryota; kingdom Metazoa; phylum Chordata; class Mammalia; order Rodentia; family Cricetidae; genus Alexandromys; species Alexandromys fortis. The sequence goes on along the minus strand of NW_026068064.1, from coordinate 1,809,351 downwards.
GCTGTGGTGGTGAGGGCCACCTCGCTTATCCCTCTGGAAGCATAAGCCCAAATAAACCCTTTCTTTTGTAAACTGATTTGGTCACGATATTTCATCAGTGCAGTAAAAGTACAGGTGACTTAGGATGTAACTCAACGGTAGTGAACCAGATTAGCATAAGCAACGCCTTGTGTTCGGTGAAGAGTACTGAAAACTGAAGAAAACCCAAAGCTGTGTACTACAAGAAAGCATGCACTGGAAGAAGGCGTGTACTAGAAGAAGGGTGTGGAAAGAGAAGTCAAGTGTAAACTGAAATGTCTTACTCAGATTTCTCTTATTTAGGTAATGACACACCTGAAACCTTGATGTGGGATTCCCCTCTGTATGCTATGAATATGTTTTTATTACCATTGGTTAAGAAAGAAGCCACTTTGGCCTATGGCAAGGCAGAATATAGCCAGGCTGGAAGAGATATAGAAAGAGACAGTAGGCAGAGTCAAGGAGTCTCCATGTAACTGCCAAAGGAGAAAGATGCTGGAAACTTGCCAGGAGACCACAGCCTTGTGGTAATACATAGATGAACGAAAATGGGTTAATTTAAGATGTAATTGCTAGCTAAAAATATGCCTGAGCTTTTGGCCAAAAAGTATTGTAACTGATATAGATTCTGTGTGATTATTCGAGTCTGAGCAGTCAAGAATGAAGACCCGTCTCTGTTTACAAAACCCAGTTTCAGCATGCAGCCATCTTTCACAAAACTAAGAAGTTGTTAATACCTTTAAGATAAACTGATATTCAGAATCATAGGTTATTTTCTAGTTTCATCCAGATTCTCAAATCAATTCAGACTGAATTCTTCCCTCAGTTTCCATGGTTCTATCATTGAAATTTAAAGAGATTTGCACTAAGACATTGCCAAAAATGGTGACTAGGCTCACATACACCTTTGTAGCTGTCTTTGGAAGTCTTCTGGAAATATATCCATCTACTTAGTCTGCTGTTGTACCAGGGCTCCTGATAAGACACTAGTTCAGCTAGTGAGAGATTAGCCTCCTAATTAACAAACAAATGCTTCTGTATATTGTGACTTTACCTAACAAAACCAACAACGACAGCAATAGCTTAATGGAAAGACAGATCTCAGAATTGAAGCCTGAGGTGTACTGTGTACAGAAATCAAGGAAAACCATACTACAGTCCTTTGCAGTCATGGCATGTGGTCCAACTGAGTTAAGGTTGTAGACAGAAAATGAGAGACCAGCACACTAGGTTTCCCCATAACTGATTGGATTCAGCAGTGATAGTTTAGTGTGAGTTTATTTGTCATTTTATGGAATTGTCTTATTAGTTTTATATCTTTCATGTTATCAAATACTTTAATACCAAAATTATTTTTCTGAAACTTTAATGGATTTTTAAAAGGGATCTGGCCCTTGTAGAATTGAGATGATGTGGAGATCTTAATGTTTGGCTATTTGCAAATGACTTCATTGACACTTTCATGTCAATCAAATTAAAATAACAATGATTTTTATACATATTTATATACTTATATTTGTTCCAGTAAAGGCCTTGTAAAAATACTAATTTTGAATGATAAAGACCAAGTAAATACTTTACTAGTCATTTAAATGTAAATCTAGAAGACAATAACATTGGAAAGTAGATTTAATGAGTAAATGTTAAATTTATCTTCTATTTGCTATAAAATTGTGTTTCTAATTGGTTTCTTAGCAAAGAGGTTATGATTCATTAACGTTCATCAAAGGCATTTTATCTGAGGCTGCTAGACTGACAAGATAATGAACTTCAGCTAATAAGGTGATTGATGGTTGATGGTGGGCTTTGAGTATCTTTCCCTAAAGTTATACTACAGAGACTCAGCTACAGATCATAATCAGCCACAGCTGTAACACTGAATAATGTGGTTTGCTCACTTGAGCATGCTCAGGCATTGGGCTGATTACAGCTAAATCACCTTTGTGTCGTTAGCTTTCTTGACTACCTTGCTGGTTAATACAAATACTGAAATTTATGACATTACCTCAAATTCAGGTAATAATTCCCTTTTAGTCTAACAGAGCATAGAAGCTTTTATTCTCATATTCTTTGCTAAACATGTTCCCTAAAGCTATATCAGTTATTAAAAATAAGAGTGAGAGATTGCTAGGGCTGCAACTCAGCAACCTCTGCATTTTATAACTTAAGTTTAAATAGGATTTTGATGATCTTCTGTGATCTCCTTGCTATTTATCAAAATTAACATTGCATGTCTTTGACTTAGAATTTTTATTATATAGCTTTCCTTAAAACATATTTTGAAATACTCATTGAACTAAAGCAACTAGTAGCAAAATACCCAGAGTCTCAGGATTATGAATTGGCTTTTTTATTTAGAAAAAAATTTTACTAACTTTTAAATTTTGCTTTCTATATAATCCAACTGGGTCGTGAAAGGAATTCTGAAGTCTTTTTTGAAATGATTGTCAGCTAGAAATTGCAAAAAAAAAAATCAGAAGAGACTTTGGTGACATAAATGAAATGAGAGTCTATGTGTGTTTTTCTAATTCATTCTTTATTTTTCAGATGCTCATATATAGTGTAACACAATTTATTCTGAAGTATTAAAATAAATTATAAAACTTAAAGAAAATAAAATTATGTCAGTGCTGGAAAGATGGCTCAACAGTTAAGAGCACTGACAGCTCTTCCAGAGGACCTGGATTTAATTCCCAGCACCCACAGTGCAGCTCACAACTGTCTGTAACTCTAAGATTTGACACCCTCACATAGACATGTAGTAAGAGGCTGCTTGGTCATTTCCGGCTGCCCGGAACTGAAACAATCACTCAGAAACTATAGTATTTGCAATACTGTTTGGCCAATAGTTTAAGCATGTTACCAGATAGTTCTTTTATCTTAAATTAACCCATATCTATTATTATATATTTTACCATCGGGCTTGTGGCCTACTGACCAAGTCATGGCTTCTCCCTGACTCTGCCTTCTTTCTCCCAGAATTTAGTTTAGTTTTTATGCCTAGCTCTATTCTGCCCCATCACAAGCCAAAGTAGCTTCTTTATTCATTAACCAATAAGAGCAACACATATACATTAGAACTTTCCACAGGACAGACATACATGTAGGCAAAACACCAATAGAAATAAAAGTAAATAAAATTAAAAAAATAAAAGTATGTTATTGGTCATTTGGGTTACTAAAATTGTTTTAATAATCATAATAGATGATTTTTTAAAAATGCTTCTGGTTGTAACAGATATTCAAAAGATCATTTTCTCTGTTGGCTCTTTCTGTAGAATATCGAACATTAAAAGGCTGTAAGGACCAGCTATTAGTTAGAATGAAAAAAAGTGGGGTTTACAGTTCAGACTTTCTGTAAGATGATGGGTATACTGATGAGTTGAGTAGTGAGTTATTTTTAGTAAGTTTATTCATATGTTGATATTATGATATGACTACCTAACTCTTATTCATAGGTTGATATAATACATCTACCTACTCCTGAGGCAACAAAAATATATGCATTAAAATAGTCATATCACCTTTAGTCTATTGTAGCCCAAACTAGATGCAACCCATAAAAAATCCTCAGGAAAATGGGTTGACAAATTATCCTCTGAGCATAAATGATGCACCCAGCAATGAAAAATCATGAGCTACTTATGTATCTCGCAACAAGTGTAAGTATAGAAGCATTACTTTAAAAAAGATACTCCCTAGAGTTTATCATATAGTGCAATTTTTCTGAAATCATAACACACACACATACACACAAAGACACATAAAAATTAAAAGAAATCAGAGTTATTTCTGCCTTGGAGAAAGTAGGCAATGGACTGGAAAACAACCTGAAAAACTTTGGAGGGCAAAGGACTGCCCCTCTTTCTAACTAGAGAAGTACATGCATGTCTGGATGTTGTTCACCAAACTTCAATGCACTTTCTTTTTCAAATCTGTGTGTATGGTTGTTTTTAAATTGAGTTTTATACAAATAAAGAAAGAGCGGGAATAAAAAAGATATTTTTGCCTATTATTACTTGAAGGTCTGGCCACTATTAAATTTAAAACTACAGCCAGCATTATGAAGAAAACCACTTTCCACCAAAGCATAACCATACTGACATTACAATTTCATGTTTAAACTGGGGCACTTTGGAGAGAGAAAGGGGCTTCTATTAATAGCTTTTCTGGGTCAGGATGAATAAATCAGGGCTTTCTAGAAAAATCAAAAAGAGTTTTCCCCCCCATAGTTATGGCTTTTTTTTTTTAAAGGCTTCTGACTCAGAGGGCTGTAAAATAGCTGCAAGTTCATTGTAGACATTGACAGATAGTCATGGAAGCCTGCTCATTTCCTGTCGTCATTTCTTCAGTCATTCGTTCATTGGCTTAGTGAAGCTGCTAATTATTTGCATGTGCAGAGAAATCGGTTAGTGTCTGGGGAAATTGCAAAATCAGTTGACAGTCTCAAGAACTTTCGTCTCCCAGAGTAGTTTAAGCAAAGCAAAGAGAAGAACACCGGTTAGCTACGACTAAAATAGTGCCGCACAGAGTGTTTTTCCAAATGCAGGGCTTTCCAAGTCTAACATTGACACAGGGTAGTTTGATTGGTCCTGGCTTGGCTTGATTGGGGATATTCACTAAGCTATTGCTTGAGGTTGACTTCTGTTCACTAGTAAGTGTAGTTGAGTCATATATTTTGTCTTTACGTTAAGGTACCTTGAATTACTTGTGCAAGCTAGGAGCAGAGAACTATAGGTTAAGATTAAAAGAGGCCACACAATCATATGTAGTCTATTCATCCTTATTCCTTTGCGTGAGAGTAAATTTGTGTGTACAATGGTTTGTGCTAATGCTCCCGCATCTGGAGATCAGAAGTCAACCTTGAGAGACTCTCTGTTTTATCTCTTTAGAGAGGTCTTTCAAGAAAGTTTCGTGGCCAAATACAGTATCAATAGAACAGAGGAATATACTACTCTCTGTGGGGGTGGTTATTTCATGAATAATAATCTAATATACCAAAGGGTATATTTAGAATGTCAAAGAGAAATAAAGACAGACTAATGCTAGAAAGGGAATGAAGGTAATATTCACATTAAGGAATTAAGTTGGAATCAGAGTTTATAGCTTTTCACATTTTTGTTTAAGATGGTGAGATCAGTGGATCCCAGAAGTAAAGCAGCATTGGCATTGTCCTGTCAAAAGCTGGGTTCTAAAGCCCTTCCCTTTATTTCGGGTCAGGTGCACAGATGGTTGACTGAAAGTGTATAGTCAAAGTGGCACAGTGTTTTGTTTCAGGATTTGTTATAAAGGCCATGCAGGTTCTACTTAGCTCCCTGAGAAAATTGCACAGGTAACCACAGCAGTCGTGGCGGAATCTCTACGGGAGGCTCCCATTGCTATGCAGAACACACTCAGCACACATAGAAAGGCAGCCTGGAGAAGCTCTGATCCCACTTCAGTCCCACTGCTGCAACTTCTTTGTCCTTGTGACTGCAGCATCATGGAAGACTCCAATCTAAGACTACCCAGCCTGACACCTTCCTCAGAAACTCTTGAGAGGGCTGGAGAGATGGCTCAGTGGTTAAGAGCATTGCCTGCCCTTCCCAAGGTCCTGAGTTCAATTCCCAGCAACCACATGGTGACTCACAACCATCTGTAATGAGGTCTGTTGCCCTCTTCTGGCCTGCAGACATACACACAGACAGAATATTGTATACATAATAAATAAATAAATAAATAAATAAATAAATAAATATTTTTTTTTTTTAAAAAGAAGCTGTTGAGAATTGTTACAACTCATAGGAGTATGGAAATAGTTACTGTGCAGCAGTAGACCACCATACAAGTTGTAAAGGGTGAGTACTAGTGAGAGGAATTTGTGTTAAGTTCAAAAGCAGTTATTTTATTGAGGAAAAGCAGGTGAAACCTTCTAAGAAGTCAGATCACAGTCAGGGCAGCAGCCCATGAAGGAGGTAATCTCTGAGAATTCTAGGCAACTTCAGACAAACACTGTGATAGTGTGCTATAAGAAAGGATTCTTGCTATTTGTAGTAATATTTCTCTTTCAAAATATTAATGCTTTAGAAACGCTGATGTGAAAATTGCGGGAAATTTATTAATGTCTTAAAGAGCTTGGAGTCTTAATAAAGGCGCCCCCACTGAGTCATTTGTGGAAAATACACTGAGTTTTTCCAGGTAAATTTGTTTTGCAAATGTGGGCTTGTGTTAATTGGTTCAACAACCTTATCTATTAGTCACTTTGTTCAGTATTTTCAAATTTCCATTTGCAGGATGCAGAAACATTAGAATTACATTCAATAAATTTAATGAGCAAGCAACAACCCATTTTCTAAAAAAATTGGTTTCAAAGCAGCAAATTTCAGTAATTAGAATATTTTATTACATAATATCCTTAAGACCAACATCATTAGCATATTTACTGTGCAAAGTGGAGGAACTTATACATATTGAAATTGGTTTGATGCTGAGCAGAAATCTCAGACTGTGATGTGTTTAGGAGCATGTGTATTTATGCTTGATTTCTTCCATCACGTGTAATTCACCTCCAGTTCATTGGATAAAGAAGAAAGATTTGGTTCTGGTGGTTGTTCTTTTTTTTTTTTTTTTTTTTTTCTGGAAATGATTCTTTATTTCCCTTTTCCCTAGAACTGTCAGTTCTAGGCTTTGGAACAAATGCATCTGCATGAGAAAAACCTCCAGTTGCCATTTCTTGCATTCATGGTCAAACCAGAGTGTTAAATGGGCTGCACCATGAAGTTGTTTGCCAAGTGATACTTTTAGTCTCTATAGTTCTCATTGCTTAAAGCTCTAAAAAGTATCAGACTTCAGCAAACAGGCTTATAGGAAACTGTAAACGCAGATTGAAAAAAAATAAACTGTGTGTCTTTAAATTTTTGGGTCTCCAATGCACTCTTATCTTCTGTCTTTCCAGTTTAAAAGTGAGTGTTCTTGAATGTCTGTCCTGGTCCTGTTAACGTGCCTGTGTTTGAGAAAGGCTTCATTTTATCACCTCCATCATTGAATATTTTCTTTTGATACTACTGATCAAGCGTCGATCCTAACTCAGGATCCAGCCTGTGGCTTATATTTCCAAAATCAAGAATATTTATTTATGCAAGAGTAAAAATGAACTGTAGGAAGATGGTCGCTAATGGACTTCAACATGTCGAACACTGTCGGTGCTTCAGAAAAAAAACTCTCCTACTCTTATCCTTTCCTTCCATTCAAGAGTATGTATTTAATGTTATTCATTCTTCAGATTTAAAAGTATCTTCCTGTTTGATACTCAATACTCAAGGTGAAATGGCAATTGTTAGCAATTATATATAAAAGAAAGAAGAATTTTTAACAATATTTAAATGGGATATGACAGAAGACACTTTTGCAAATTCTGTTGGCACACTTACCTTGACTTTCCAAGTTTGGTAAGTTTATAATTATAAATAGATAAATATGATGGGCCATCTAATTTAATATATTGGCTCTAAAAATGAATTAAATATTCAAGAAACCCAGCTCTTCTTTGTTTCAGCACAAGGATAATGGAAGGCCATAATTAATTCCTAAAACTTCTGTTCAGTGCAAATTCATAAGTTATTTTGTGACTATTCATCCACTTAGAATATTTTAAATAATGAATTTCACCATATGTAGATTTGTACTTGAACAGTCCACAGATAAAGGGGTTGACTGCGCAAAGAAAAAGGCAGGCAGGCAGCCGTGGCCTAGCTGAGCACTTCAAAGTCTCCCCGGATGAGCAAGGATCAAGTTGATAATTTGGGAAGAATTGAAAATAAAGGGTGATTTAGATTCTCTCTCTCTCTCTCTCTCTCTCTCTCTCTCTCTCTCTCTCTCTCTCTCTCTCTCCAACCACGTTCCAGAGTCATCTGGTACCAGGAAGAATCAGAACAATGGAGAAGTAACCATGTCTGCATATAATGGCTGAACTTGGAGTAACTTGTCTGTTCAGAAACAGAGCTTAGATGAGAACTGGAGAAAATAAAAGCCTGGTGGAACTGTCATCTAGGAATATATAAACTGTAGTAAAATATAAGAAGATGATCATTTGTAAGTGCAAGTTTACTAGGTCACAGTCACAGACGACGGCCTCTGAGTACAGAGAGTCATCAGTCATTCTTAAACTTTAAATATATTTTATTTTATTTAAAATGTTTGCTTTCATCATAGTCTCTGTACTTTTATCTCTTGCTTTCTCTGCAACACTAGTTGGCTTATTACCAGCAATATTTCTAATAGATTAGAGACATCTAATAAAACAAAAAGTCTGATTGAAATGAACAATGTAAAACTTTTTAAGGTTAAAAAAAATCAGAGTGAAGACTTGAGATTCCAGAGAGAGAGAGAGAGAGAGAGAGAGAGAGAGAGAGAGAGAGAGAGAGAGAGAGAGATTTCCTCCTTCATGTCAGGATATCGAGATTGTCTCTTGTTCCGTTCTTATCTAGGAAGCCATGTTGAAACTTCATGAATGGAACTATCCTGGCTTTTCTAGGAGACACAGTCTCACAGCAGATCCTCTTTCCTTTAGCTCTTACAATTTTCAGTCTCAGGCAAGGTTTATATGGGAAGGGTTTGTGGGAGAAAAGAGGAAGGGGAATGATGCAATTTTATTTCAATTTAAAAATATTACTTATATGCTCATACATCTTTCAGGGTTTGAAATTCCTCAGATGGCCAGATGTACAGTATTTGGGAAATTTTTAGTTAAATTTTTAGACAATAAAATGGGTTCTTGGTAGTTCTTGATAAAAACACTTAGAGCTCCTTGAGAAGATCTTGCCATGGTTAGTGATAACGCTCTTGACTCCCTGAACAGGGAGGTCCCATTTGCTGTACTGGACATAAGTTCCATCTGTGGCCATATAGACTTAGTCAGATCTTGTTGGTGCCATATTCAGCAGCAACTTTTAGTAGTTAGAGCCAGGCACAGTGTGCCACCACTGATATTAGTGCTTGAGGAGCAGAGGCAGGCAGCCATGACCTCAAAGCTAGCCTCAGCTACATAGCAAGTTGCAGACCAACCTGGACTATGTAATGAGATCCCTTCTCCTATCGCCATTCCAAATGACAGAGTGATGAAACATGTAATGACCCAATTAATTTTGAATGGAAAATTTTCTGGCTGATTCTGTGCTTCTATTGGTGAGACTTGTAACTTCCTTGTTAACAGCCACTACTTTCCATGCCAAGAATAAAGATAAAGATATAAATATTTTATATATTTTCTTCCCTTGGCTCTGTTGTGATGTTTAATATTTATTATTTGGTTTACTGTGTCTCTTATTAATATACTTGCATATTGGCTCCGGGGGTATCGTGATATGAGGAAATGAAATAAGCTAATAATTTTGAGAACTCTCTTATTTCTGCATGGCCTAATTAAAAACAGTTCTGGAGACAGAAAAGAAAATTAATGAGTGTAACATGATATAATATGTGTGATTTTGGAGCAATGCTCAGGACTTCCTGGGAACTCAGGAGAGCTGTTTAACTCCAGACAGGAAGAGTTCCAGGAAGTACCATGAGCTTCTGATTAATAATGCAAAGGTGGGAGATACTGATGGAGAAGAAAGCACAAACAAAGCTGTGTAGGTCAGGAAGGAAGTTTTTAAGTGTGTAAACTGATACCTGGAACAGATCTTAGGGCAGCTGAGGGCTCCAACAGAGAAACCTTATAACCAATAGAACATATTCTGCAAATACAGAATTAAAATGGGCCACACTGAGTGAAGACGAAGCATAAAGTCTCTACTCTTTCAGTAATTTTCCTACAAATACAAAGTTATTTGAAGATAAAGATAATCACTTTAAAAAATTGAAAGACTTTTTTGATGATTTTTTCCCTCCAAATTCAACCACTTCAAAGAGAAATTTAACGTTATCAGCCATACCTTGTGGAACCAATTTTTCTCAGAGCTTTGATAATGAATAAATAATGAAAATGAATTTTATTCATTCTAATATCAAAATTATTCCATGGAAAAAACCTCAGAGGAAAAATTACTTTTCAGGGTAAAAATATTTTTCAGGATAACATTTTAAACTCTACTGCCATTAAGTCTAACTCAGCAGAAGCAACTGGTCATGGTTAAACAAGTTTCAAAAACTAGTAACAAAAATAAACTTTTTATACTTAAAAATGAGTCTCTCGCCGGGCGGTGGTGGCACAAGCCTTTAATCCCAGCACTTGGGAGGCAGAGGCAGGAGGATCTCTGTGAGTTCGAGGCCAGCCTGGTCTACAAAGGGAGTTCCAGGACAGGCTCCAAAGCTACAGAGAAACCCTGTCTCAAAAA
>NW_026068064.1:1728687-1795109 GCF_014885135.2 Alexandromys fortis | reverse complement strand
AAAAAAAAAAAAAAAAAAAAAAAAAAAAACGAAACAAAACAAAGAGTCTCTCTGGTGTTTTGGTGACAAAGATGAACAACATCGCAAGATTCCTCTATGGTATTCTCTATAAAACAGGAAGAGAATAGTCATGACATTTTTTTCTCATTTGTAAAACTGGCCACGTAATCACGCAAGTCTTTGTAATTATTTTCTACTCTGCATTCTATGTTTCTTCTACTGTTAGCTTTTTTTTTTCCTGAAGGCAAGTTGACAGGGTAGATTTGGGGATGAGGGTAAGGGGAGAAAAGCTGGGAGGAATGGAGGGAGGGGAAACTGTGGTTGGATGTACTGTGTGAGAGAAGACTCTGTTTTCAACTAAGAAATATCTCAATTGGCTGTGACTTTCTTTTAAAAAAATATTTAAAGTGTGTTTTTATTAATTAAAGATTTTTCCTACAGTGATGGAGGTGGCTCTTGTATCTTATCTGTTGATTTCATTGGTTAATAATAAAGAAACTGCCTCAGCCCTCATAGGACAGAAAATTAGGTAGGCGGAGTAGACAGAGGAGAATGCTGGGAAAAAGAAGCTGAGTGAGTGAGTCGCCATGATGCTCCCACTCCAGACAGACGCAGGTTAAGATCCTCTCTGGTAAGCCAGCTCATGGGCTACACAGAATATTAGAAATGGGTTAGAACAATATGTAAGAGCTAGCCAATAAGAAACTGGACCTAGCCAGGCCAGGCAGTGTTTGAAAGAATACAGTTTCTGTGTAATTATTTCTGGGTATAAACTAGCCATGCAGGCGGCCGGGTGCCGGGGACGCAGCCCTGCCGCTCCTATTTCAACACTACAGTGTATTTTGATCATGTCCCTCCCTCGCCTTCAACACCTTCCAGATCTCAAGCCACCCAACTTTATGTTCTTTTTCTCTCTCTCTCTTAAAAACATACCAATTAAAATCCATAAAACAATAAAAAAACGAATATTTTTAAAAAATAAGCAAAAGATCAAAAATTTTAAAAGGCAAAATAAAACAGTGAAACAAAAGATCCACACACAAAAAAATATCTTAAAATGCATCAGTGAACGGCTGCAGAGAAACACCAGGGAGGTAGCAGTAACAGGAAAGGGGAAAAATTGGGGAAGACAGAACAGGGGCAGGTACAAGAAGGCGAACCACACATCAGCACCGAATGTCCATGGAACTCTACACCAGTGAACAGCTACAACTGTCAAGTATACCTGCCAATTTCAAGGTCATTGTGAACATTAATCAGAGCAGGGATTTTTTTTTTTTTTTTGGATGTCAGCTTCTGGTGCCACCTGGATCCAGCTGTCCCCAAAATCCAATAACTTATTAGTTTCTGAGTGATGGCTGTGTCACGGATTGCCTCGAAAAGTCAAGCAGACAGTTCTGGAATTGATTTCATCCTTACTGAGTTGGACTTTCCGTAGAGAAATGTTGAAGCCCTACTGCAGTCTTCACCCCCTTATCTTATTTTTGGATTTCACCTTTAATAATCTCATACTTTTCTCGTTTTAAAGCATTTCGCTCGCTTTCCTGTCTTTCGCTGTCCCTTCATTCTGAAGTGCCCAGCGGTGCGCATGCTGCTAACAGGAGCAGTAGATGCTGATTTCTGTCTTCTCCTAAAGATGGTTATCATAGGAAGCTCTCTTGATTGTTGTGCCAGCTTTAACTCTCACAGGTTCAATAGCTGCTGGTAAAGTTTTGAAGCAGTTGTTCAACATGTTCATTATTAAAAATGAACTAACCTGCAAACAGCAATGTTTTGATTTCTTGCTTTCCAATTTGTACCCCTTGATCTCCTTGAGATGTCTTATACTCTGGCTAAAACTTCAAGTACTTTATTGATACAGAGAGAGTGGGCAGTATTGAGGGGGAGGAAGGATTATGGGAACCAGAGGGGTCAAGAATACCTCAAGAAAACCCACAGAATCCTCTAGTCAGGGCTCATAATGGTTCACAAAAACCAAACAGCTGACCAGAGAACTTGCACGGGACTGACCTAGGTCATTTGCACATATGTTACAGTTGTGTAGCTTAGTCTTCTTGTGGGACTTTTAACAGAGGGAGCAGGGGCTGTCTCTGACTCTGTTACCTGCCTTCGGGACCCTTTCCTCCTACCGGGTTGCCTCGTCCAGCTTTAATAGAAGAGGAGGTGCCAAGTCTTATTGTCACGACTGACCGATACTTGTGGGAGACCTGTCCTTTTCTGAAGAGAAAGAAGGACAAGTAGCTCAAACAAGCAGAGCAACGGTTGGGGGTAGAGACTGGGAGGTGAGGAGTGAGGGAGGGAAAACTGTTACCAGGCAGGAAACAATTAGTTAATTAAAATAAGAAATAACTCACAGCCTCATGCTCTTTCATCACTTACGAAATAAAAAGTCCATTACGGAGTACTTATGGGACTGGTGTTACCTGTTGTGCAAAAGAGGCACCTCAGTGCTTGCAGTACCACACCATCTGCCTCTTCTGTGAATCCCTGTTTTTGTCTTTGCGTTCAGTGATGTCGGCAAGTAGCTTGAGATCAGTGGTGATGGGAGGCTTTGTGTTCACACAATATATTTTGGGAAACACTGCAAGTCAGAGATAATTTTTTTTCATTGAGCTGTAAAATGTCATGGAGAGCATGGAAGAATCGTGTGTCTGTAGCTGCTATGTGTATGAGGCATGGTCACAGAGAACGTATTCTGGTGACCAAAGACTATGACTCGGCCAGCAGAGAAACTGTCCAAGTTCTTGAGGACTGAGTGGAATTGCATCATTGCAATGCCAACTCACTATGAGGAAGCTAACTGCACATCAACCAGCATTCATTCTGGTACCACAAAACTTGTATTGTAGATTGGCAAGGTCAGGTAGATTTATAACTATTTTCCAAAATAAATTTCCTATGAAAAATAATAACAATTTCTATCTTAGTTAAGAGTTAAATGCTGCATTTTCTTTATACCAGTCAAATTTATAATACTTTTAAATTTGTATAATAATACCTCTGTACATATATATATTATTTTAAAAATCTGATTAAGAAAAATATTTCAGTATTTTGTTTATATGGTATTTTCCTAACTACATTCCATGGAAATTTTGTTTCTAAATCTTAGATTCTATTAGAAATTGCTGCAATGAACACACATACACACACCTTCACACACACACATACACACACACACACCTCCCCCCCCACATATATAGACAGAGTCTCACTTCATGGATCCCAATCTGATCTGGAACTAGCTATGCAGCAGACGATGGCTTTGAACTCCCAGTCCTCCTATTTCCATCTGTTGAGTGCTGGGATTGCAGGCACATACGCTTGCATCTGGCTTTTATATTGACATTTCTAAAACCCAATCTTTCCTTTGTTTCTACTCTGTTTCATTGTTGAGACTTCCATTTTATCATAATATATGCTATTACAGTTTCTATTACTGTACATACATTTTAAGGTATTCAGTTTATTGTGATTTAGCTGAATTTAATTGTTAAATTCACCTTGTTTTTGGTGTTTTCTTAGACATCTGTGTCAGGAGACCAATACATATACATTCAATTGTGCCATTTGTAGCACTTTTGTATATTTGTATATAATGTGTACATTTGTATATTATGCCTCGCATTTTAATTTCTTCCGAGGTGCTTCTGTTATTATCTTCAAGAGGCCTTGGTCTCTCCAGTCCCTGAAAACCATTGTGGCCTCCAGTATTACTGGTAGATATTTATCCCACCTGGAGGAGAAGAACCATACTGAGTTTTTGTTACTGAATTGGAGAGGCCTATTTAGCATTCTACCAGCTGGAATACACTTACCCAGAAATTTGGGGGTATCTATGGTACTTGTCATCTCATTCAGCACCCAACTTTGATTTCTTTTTGTTTCTCTCATTGACTCATTTCTTTAGAGCTCTGACTAACAAGATGTATAGCTTACAAAGCAAGGAGATAGCGACTTTCCGTAGTGCTAGCCAACTTTTCCATTTTAGGTCGGTCATCAAACGAAGCATCACATAACAAGTTGTCATTATAACTATCTAATTGATGTTCCTGTTTGTAAGAACGATTCATTTCTTTTCATTTTGTCTATGGGTGTATGCTAGTGTGCAGCTATGTGCACATGAGAAAAGGCACCTACAGGAACCAGTAGACCCCCTAGAGATGAAGTCAGAGGAGGATATGAGCCACTGACTGTGGGTGTTAGCGACTGAACTTGGCTCCTCTGCATAAGCAATATTCAGTCTTAAGAGCCATCTCTCCAGCCACTACTTCATTTTTTAAAAATTTTGCTTGACATACAGTAGCTTTTCTGACAACAGACAGTATGTCTATTTTGTTCATAATTGTATTTCTTGTGTCAACCACAAGTAGTACATATAATAGATACTTAATTGAATTTTAATCTTATTTTTCAAGAGAGAGTTGCCATTAAAATGGTCATGGTAATATTTCATAGAAGTTATGAATCAAATTTTCTCATTGAAAATTCTAGAGAATGCAGAACTTCTGCCAATCTGTCCTTGACATGATGAAAAAGGAATCCCCTTGCTTGGGTGGGATGCAACTTGATGAGAAGGCTCCCTTATTCTCACACAGGCTAAATTTACTGGTTTAGGGTTAAACAGTATAAATTGTGCAAAAGCTCGAGAGCGGTGTGGAGAATACGGTGACAGTACCATATGGGAACTGTGTGCTGTCTGCATGGCAGGCTGCATTTTAATCTTTAATTAAGAGTATCTGATGGTGACAGCAAGAACTGAGGATTAAAAAATAGACCTCAAGGATAAAAATATGGAATCGAGGTCTGTGATAGTAAAAAAGTCTTTGGCACAAGAACCCATTATATATGAGTCTTTGTTTTTTTTTAATTTTTATTTTTAGTGTGTGTGTGTATGTGTATTTCTGTGCATATAGATATAATAGTGCTTTGGCAAAAATAAAATATTGTTCCTCTTATTCACTTAATCTCCATTCTAAATTGTCCTTTTACATGTGAGAACTTTCATTTTTCTATATTTTATAATGTTTATTTTGATTTTTCTCTTATTACTGTATTTCTTAAAGACATTATGGTTAACTGTTTTTAGTGTCAAATTACTACAGCATTCACATCATTGCAGTAGCATTTTAGACACAATTGATTTCTGTGATCAGAGCATATGGATCGACAGAAGGAGTCAGACCAAACAATGAGCTAACGCCAGAGGAACACGTCTTATTTTAGCATCTCATGTCACTGACTCTATGAATATAAGATAATTTGATTGCAAAATTTTTTTAGGAAGTTTATGTACATTGGTTTGTTATAAAGGAATATTTTATTAGTGAGTATAATAGACATGCATGTTTTTCTATTGCTTGTCAGTTAGTTGTAATTTTTACTGTAATATTAACGTATCTATTTAAGTATGCTGTCATTTGATAAAATGAACTTAAGTAATTTTTACAATATTTTATATATATAATTTAGAAAATATTAAAATATAAAGTACATAGACATACACAAAGAAATACACATATATCTCCAGTATTGTATGATTCCAAAAATTGAGAAATTCAAATAAACTTATTTTAATGTCTTTAGAAATAAAATTAAAGAAACATTTGTATTAAGTACTCCTACATAAACATGCACACACAAGTACTAGTAAAGGGTCACACATGAGCTTTGGCAAATGCTAGTGACATCATTGAAATAAAATACAGTGCTTTGGAAGCTATTTTTGCCCAGTGTAACTGAAATTTGAGCTTAAATTCACCCCCTTAGAGATTTAAGTTCAAGGAAAATAATGTCCAATTTTTGAAGGATAATTTAAAACAAATTAAAGCAGTCATGGGTTTCTGAAATTCACAGCATCTTCCTTAATAATATATGTTTGAAAACTAAATCTGTAAGGAAGAGTCTTAAGACACAGATAACAGAATGGCAAACACCAAGTGTTCCTAGACTGTAGAGTGATGGAAAGTAGGTGCACAGGAGCAGAACAGAACAAAAGGGCAAATTTTCCATGTTTAAATACGAATTTATCCAGCAATGTCAGAAATCAGAGCTGGGGAACACACACAACCACACAAAAGAAAGTGTTCTTTTACTTCGAATACACATGAAATATCTAAAAAGCACAGTACAAATAATGTTATCAACAAGGCACAGAACCAGGGAGGGAGCCAATATTAAAGAACCATAACAACAATTTTGTAAAAGCTAGTATGAACATCTAGGTCAAATGGATGGGCTAGCAGAAATGCAAAAATTAATTGTAACAGTCTAAGAAAAGGCACACATCCCTAGTAGATGAGCAACATGAAAATATACACAAAAAACCAACCTAATTAAGGCTTTTATTT
Source organism: Alexandromys fortis (assembly GCF_014885135.2). Lineage (NCBI taxonomy): Eukaryota > Metazoa > Chordata > Mammalia > Rodentia > Cricetidae > Alexandromys > Alexandromys fortis. Next base: position 1,788,759 of record NW_026068064.1, on the reverse strand, counting down.
AACTGTGGAAGTTTGAGCTGAGTCACTGCAGGCACACTTTTCAGAAGATAGCTTTTCTGAGTTTTGAATGAAATATTTCCTTTCCTCGTGTCACTCGTAATCCCTGTACACCATATTTGCCTGTCACAGTATCTTAAAGAAATGTGACTTTCCTGTTACCTGTACCAAGGGTCTTCAAGCTCTGTAATAATTGCCTGAGCTTTCAGTTCTCAATACATAATCCAAGAAGACTGAAATACACTTAAGGTGCACATCTTCTATTTAGTTTTACTTAGTGCTAATTCATATTGTCTTTCCGGTGATTGCCTGTTTATAAAGACTGTAGGGTAGCACCCATGGGCATCTGATGTATGACATTTCTGAGCCTCCTGTATCCTGTTGTATCTCACTACCTCTCTGAGGAAAACTCATTTGGATTTTTGTGTGGACTGGAGGAGTTATTGGCATTGATGGCTTCTGAGGAGAGGGAGAGTAACCCTTCTTTGAGAACATGACCTCGGGTAGATTGTTAGTGTTCTAAGCAATACTAATTGGACTCAGAGGTTATAAACATATAAAAATGAATTAAAAGAGGATAAGAAGATGGGAGGTGATGGCAGCGGATGCATTAGAGAGGATTAGAAGGAAGTAGTTGTGGAAAGATATGACAAATAGTCACATTGTAACCTTCAAAGAATAAAGGGGTATTATTTAAAAAAATACTTTGATGGATGAATTAAGTGATTAAAGGCTTGACAAGGGTGTGCAAGACACTGGGTTCAATCGACAGCACAGAACACTAACTTAATATCATGTCCTAAATGGCTTAGTGTTCAACACACTGATGGTAAGTGAAATTTTACATATGAATGGAAGTTTCAGAAAGCAAGGTTTTCAGCACTTACTTTTCTCTCACAATGCTTATGACACGTCATAAAGTACCAATATGATCAATAATTCAAGAGAAATCCAGATAAATATAGGGCGGTGTGGTTCTGAGACCTGTCAAAAGGAACTCAGTTTCATTAAAAAATTTAAGACGAGGTAATTGAAACATGGCAACAAAAATTTCCATTTTAATTAGTGTAATTAAACAGCCACATTTACCCAGAGTTAGAAGTGCTGAAATTAGATATGCTGTTGGAAATTTAATTTCCCAATTTTTTTTATTTTTATTTTTTCAAAATTAAAATACCTTTGACCAGGGAGTTTTACTTCTAGGATTTACCTAACAATCTCACTCAAACACCCACCCAAAGGAATTTCAGTGCATCTTTGTAATTAACATGTAAGTGATCCTAATTCTCATTAAGAGGTTCTAATTAGGTAAATTATGGGCAATTTAAACTATGAGGCCCTACCTCAGCAATCAGAAGAGAATCTATAACCCATAGCCGCCAAGAGTGGTTATGATGGGAGATGCTGGCAGTGATAGGAGTTAGACTCAGTTTTTATGAAGAAATTAAACTTTAAAAAATTAAAATCAAATAAAAGTCATGTCAAAGCAGTTTGCAAATTTTGTATAAGCTATAATTGTGGGGTAAATACTAAAATAGAATGGAACGCAATGCATACACAGGTTTAGTTTGATTTGCTAATATCTTATTTATGAGATTTTAATTCATGCTTAAAGTTTAAGTGGGCTTTTTATTACTTCATAAGAAGTATTTTCTTCTATTTTAAGAAACAGCAAAAAAAATAAAATATTAATATTAATCAACTCTTAAAAGCTAAATGCTTTTTCAAGGTTTAGTTCTTTATATAAAAATAAGCAAGCAATTCATCTCATTCATATGTGAATGTGTTTCATCTTGAATAATTTTAAAATTATGTCTATTTTAAACAATTGTTTAACTGTTTTAACTAATTTGTTATTAGTAAATGTTTTATTTTTATACCTATTTATATATCTATATTAGCTGGAGTCATATAAAAACTCTTTAGGCAAAGTGATTATTGGTGGTGAAAATATTTAAGATACTCTGTTCTCAACAATACCTCCACTCTTTACTTCCATAATAATTATGTGGACATGGAAATTTTGATGAACTTTCTTTATGCAGTCTGTAATGCTTGGGTGTCCTTGAACTTTATAACTAAGAAGGATTCAGGTTACCCTTGCTATTTAAAGAACTCTTACAGAAGGAACGAACCATCCTGAGCTCCTGTTAGTGTAACTGAGGACTTAGCTTATCAAAAACCATTTTCCTAGACACTCAATTATAACTATGAAGTAGTTCTTTTTAAAAAAAAGACTATGACATGTAAATATCCCAGCAACAAATTTGGGTAAAATTGGAGAAAATTTGCTAAACTTAGGAAGGGCAGGAATGGAGCAGCAATGGCACTCGTATTAGTGAAGCAGTAACTCAACAACTTCCAAGGACTCAACCTTGGAAAGTAGACATGAAACACAGATTTCTTTTAAAATTTTTATTGTAGTTATTTTATTCAGTTGTGTGGGTGTGTATGTGCCGTGGTGCATGTGTGATGGTCACAGGGTAAGTTGCAGAAGTCTGTTGCTTCTCTCCACACCATGTGGGTCACCAGGGTGAAGTTCAGACCTTCAGGGTCGCTAGAAAGTCCTTTCACCTTCTTGCCAGTTCTGAACCATGCTTTTCTAGTATTGGATGGATACAAGAAATTGGAACTCTGCCTGTTATAATTTTATGTGCAACAAGTTAACTTTCATTTCTGACCTTCAAATGTTAAATACATCAGTTTTATACCAACAATCTGACCATAGTCTAGAATTTACTTAAATTATCTAAAATGGATCTTTAGATTTTTATCTTTCTTTTAAGCACACGAACTTTATTTTTTTCTAATATATAACAAACAGAAAATAAAACACTTTTCTATGTGTCCTTAAAAAACATTCGGTTTACCTAATTTGACAAAATGTTTGGGAGAGCTTTTCAATAAACTGTCCTTTTCCTCTGAAGTTCTAAAATGATATACATAAAAAGTTAATGTACCAAGTGCTTTTCAGGGTCACTCATCACATGATCAAATTTAATATCGTCAAAATTGGTCACATCTTCATGACGGCTGAGTGACTGCACCATTATTTTCATTCACTGTGAAATTTTCTCCACACCACGAAAAAATACTTCTCACAATTTATTAGTCACATAATAAATATTAAGAGTGACAAATAGATATTTTGGTAACAGGTCACCAAATAAATTTATCTCTTAAAATAAACTAAAATTTAACATTAAATATTAAAAGGTACTATTCTTTTTGTATTGTCTAGAACTCTCCATGAAATCCAGGCTGTCCACAAACTCATAATCATCGTATTGTCTCAGCCTCCCAAGCACCTGCTATTCCCAGCTAATGCATTTTAACTTAATTTATACCATGCATAAATGGTATAAAATGTCTTTGTAGAATATCTGCCTGCTCTGTTCTATTTCATTTTGCGGGAGTTTTGTTTAGTGTGATTTTGGGATGAATAATTGATCTAGCAAATCCAGTCTGTCATTTTCAAAGGATAATATATGACTGGAAAGACAGAAACATATGAAAGAAATGGAAGTCAAATATTGAAATTGTTAATGAAGTTTATAAAGGGAGGGCAAACATTCTGAAAGTAAACAGCAGTGTTTCATTAGTTTGAAAGCTTTAGTTCCTATACAGTGTTTAATGAAATGAGTTTCGTTAGAAAACAACCTCTGTTGTTGGCACGGGTTCGATCAGACAAACAGCTAAACTGGTGTTTCTAAAGAATGAAGTTTCAGTTTGCTTGTTCTGTTTAGGGTTTTGTTCATCTAGTCCAATTATAATCGCTTCTCTTGATATTCTATTTAAACAAAAGTTTTTGTTTTTCAAGGAATATGACATTTAATTGTTATTATCAGTTTTAGTAACTAGTATTATTTGCATTTTACAGAAATCAAAATTCATGCTAATAGTGAATTGTTAGTATTCATCCAGTTGATTTTTCTGGAATAAATCATTTTTTCCTTTATGAATTATTTATAAAGAACAGGTGATGGGTAATCTTGATATACTTCATATTTTACTCTGTTTCCTCTGAACATGGAAAAAGTGATAGGCAGTCTGTGGACCTGTTATTATGTAAGGGTAGCTACTCTCCCCTGTAATTACAGACATGAGTTGTACGAAGTTCTTATTTAACAGCTACAAATTTTCGATAGTTTGGGACACAAACTGAGACATAAGCATGAATTAAAACACATGGATAAAGATTAAATGTTGTGTCCACCACACATTGTGCATTAATTACATTTCTGCTGCATAGTTGCAAAAAAACAAGAACTGTAACGGGCGATGCTTCCACACTTAGTTTTTCAGCAAATAACTTTAGCACAGACTTGATTTCTAGTCAGACTTTGGAATTTTGAAATCCAGAGAGGCCAGTAGAAGACACTGGGTCCCAAGTTGTAGGCAAAGCTGAAGCTGAGGATGGAGAGACTATTTTTTCTGCCTGGCTTATGGTACAGCAACCAGGTACCAGTGTGGGGCTCACCTATACTTTTTGGATTGTTTTGCTGCCCATTCTCTTGCTAAAATCCTTTTCCATACATCCCACTAAAACCCTCACGAATTACATCTTGAAAGATTTCTATCAGGCATAGTGGAAAACAGCTTTATCCCTGACATTTGGGGCATTAGGGCAAGAGGATTCTTATTAAGTGCCCTTTGCTTGCTGAAGCGGGGGGGGGGGGATAGCAAAGATAAAATAAAATAAAATGCCTCTATGATTAGCACCTTCTACCAACTTTTTACCAGACACGGAACCTTTGTCAACTATGCCAAGAGATATTTGCCTAGTGAAATCTCCTTCCAGAGAGTATGCTATCATGTTTTCTGATAAGCCCCTTGGGGTGGAGGCTTTACCTCCATTTTGTCAGAGCAGGGAATGCAAACATTTGACCAAAGACTCTTTTGCTCCCTCTACCTGCTAAGCAGCCCAGGTGTTCCTCAGCAGCAGTTTCTACAGAGAAACTCCAGCAGGCTCACCCTCCACACCGCCCCACTCAGCGAGGAGACAATGAGACCAAGCACACCTGGGCAGCTTGTTACTGACTTCTCAACAGACAGCAGGAGCCCGATTTGAATTGATTTCCCCTTTTCCTCAAGATCAATATGAGACTAATGGGCAACTGACTCCAGTGAGTGAGTACTGCACATGCTATCTTTTATTGTGAGCAGTGGGTTAGAGCCTGGAACTGCGGATGGAGAAAGATGCATTTAGGAACCAGCCGAATCTTACACGGGGATTGCTGGCACATAGGCAGGCAGATCTTCCTTTCTGGAGAAAGACATTCTGCTTATGATCCTGCACATTTCTGGTTAGGACTAAATTTGCATCTATCATTATGTAATTTGTCAGAGGGTATCCTGAAAACTTGGAGATTTAGGCAAATGTCTATATTACCCTACAAAACCATTGCAAATATCACTGAGAAGTTACCAATGCTCTTTTTGCCCAGAAGATGGGCAAAATGACAATCTTAAAATTATTCCCAATATTGTTTCTCACTGATGTCTTCTCTGAATAAACCTTACTATTGGTTTTATTTTGCATCTTTCTATATTATGAAAACAAAATTGTGTTATTTTCCTAACTGTCTTCTAAGGAATAATTCCCATGTCCTTTTGTAAATAGGGATAGATATTTATTCTGTTTTAACGGAATAAGGATTGGAATTTTCTCAGTGATAGAAATATAACCCACTGCTTTTTCTCAGTGTAACAGTATTAGTGGGATATTTAGTCTTACAAAAATAGAGTTAACTTTCTCATGCCTAGGAAAACGCAGACATAATAACTTGAATAAATCTCAGATATCCGTTTGCATCAAACAAGAAAGTTTTAGGATTGTACTGTCCTCAAATTCACAAATATTTTGTGACAAAACTATAATGTATTGAAAAATAACATTGGCTATAAAACCATACTTAACTCGTGTCTGCAGTACCTGAAGTCAGGTCTCCATTAAATCTGGCTACTTTGGAGGCCACTGTTATGAATAATAATTCTTCCTTTGGTGTGAGGCGTATCTGTGCTCGTATCTCTCAGCAAAGCAACAACGAGGGAAGGAGGTTTGGCAATTTTCATGTGTGTAGCTTACAGACCTCAGCTAGTAGCCTGGAGAGTTAGGGAAAATGCTACTGGCTGGTGAGTACCCTTCCTCCCCCTTTCTAAACCCGCCTCCTACTGTTGCTTCTGCTTACAGAGTTTGGCTTTATGTCTTCTCAAATGTCTAACTTCATTTACTCATGGGGTCTATCAGGACACTCAGAACTAGTCCTTTATGTAGCCATGGAGAATACAATTATAATCATGGCGGATATGGAATACTCCATTGCTCAAAAGCAAACCTATAAGGTCTTTTGTAGGGCTGTTGGGTGATGAGCTGGTCAGTGTGATGGAGATTTTGATCCATCCACACCCCATCGACAAATAATTGGAGCTTTATAAACCATTGCATATAAGCAAGATTAATTTTATGGGTGATTTCTTTTTAGCTACAACTTTTAATCTCATAAAAATATGAGCCCATATCTTGGTTTTGTGGAAGCTAGTTTGTATTTTCTTAACTATTCTCCAGGGAAGGAATACTCACTTTGTACAAAATAAACCAATGATAAGATTGAGTGAGCTCATAAATAAAAATGTGGCTTGGAAACATATAGCAACATAAATATTCATTGTAATTAAGGAGGCAGTGCAGGCCCCAACAGTGTCTAGATATTCAACTCAATGTAAATCTAATTAGAATGTTTCACATTTGAAATATATAGCCGCACTTTTCAGCATTCCCAAAAGAACACAGTGGGCAGAATCAATGAAAAGATAATACCATGCACAGAAGTGATTAAGTGCAGTCAGACTGAGATCTAGGAATACTGTATGTTTCAGAACTATTCAAGTTATCTATCAAGCCATAGCAGTACTGGTGTAAGGATTCCATTTTGGCTAACCCTGAGAAATAATGTTTTGTTTAATATTAGCAACATGTGGCTGACTTGAAATAGCACTTTCTTGGTGACATGAAAATTGTGATGTTATAATAAGGAACACATTTTGATCAAAAGAAGTCATGTGAAAGTGGTGTTCTGGAAGGAACTCCAACATCTCCTTGGGCTTTGTTCTTGCTGAACACAGCAAGCTTGCTCTCAATGGTTAAGAAAGGTTCACTCACTGTAAGCAGCACATGAATCCAACAAATTAAAATTTCTGGCATCCAGCACAATAGAGGCAAACTTGATTTCTTAGATAACAGAAATGGATACATAGCTGGTATGACATACATACCCATATTTGAATGCAAATGTGAACTTGCTTCAAAATGAATTCTGGAAGAAGCCCAAATATAAAAGAAAAGCACAGTTTTCTAGAGACATTCCATCAATGCCTGAATTGATTACTGAGAAACTTACTAAATACCAGATGTCCATTTTATCTTCCCAATTCCATTTTAGGAAAAAGAAGAGAATTCAGTTAAGGTAGACTCAAGAGTTCTTTTTAGTGTTTGTTCTTTGGGCTGCTTCTGTGTGGTCCAGTCTGCAGACAAAACACACAGACTGCATAGCCTTTGGAGGATAAGGGCCTCCTGCTTCATATCCTTGGTTCAGGCTCATTGGTTAATTCTCTCATGTTAAAACCATTTCCCTGAACTGGAAGCAGGATAGATTAAGAGAGTGGGAATTCAGCTGGCTGCAGCAACTCATTTCCCTAGAGTTAGAATCTAGGGTGGAACTGGAATTACCAATCTGACCACTGCTCTCTCTCTCATAGTTTCTTTCGGTGATTTTCTTCTGACTCTGTGTTTGGGGCAGTCTCAGTCTAGAAAAGGAATTTCTGAGCTTTGACTGTGTTATTAGTTTTGATTTGGGAGCACTAAGAAATCTTTACCTCTGCACAGAAATCAAAATTTTCTACCGATAAATTTAATTCTTGGGATTTCCTTTAGGCCATAGCAAGTGTCTTCCAGTATGTCACCAAAATGACAAACACAAAGAGAAAGAGGAGGATTGCTTGCTGTGTGTTCATTAGGCCTTTTAGGAAAGAAAATTGAAGTTGTTCCTTTGGCCACTTACATGAGATTCTACAAGAAGGGTAATATTGTAGACATCAAGGCAATGGGCATTGTTCAAAACAGGGATTCCTTGTAAGTGTTAGCACAGCAAAATAGTCTCTAACCTCACCATTACCCAGCACGCTATGGGCATCATTAAAAACAAGCAAGTTAAGGGCAAGATTCTTGTCAAGAGATTTAATTTGCCGATTGAGCACACCAAGCACTCTCAGAGCAGAGATGTTTCCTAAAGCAGGTAAAGAAAATTAACCAGAAAAGGAAGCCAAAGAGAAGGGCCCCTGGATTCAGCTGAAGTGCCAGCCTGCTCCATCCCGAGAAGTGTACTTTGTGAGGACAAATGGGAAGGAGCCAAAGCTTCTGGAGTCCATTCCGTATAAATTCATAGTCTGGTGTGCAAAGAGAATGATGTGGACTGGGGGAAGGAAAAGAAGACTTGAGGGTCCTTTGGGAATGAGAGGGACATAAAGCTAGGAGAGCAATTTCTTATTCTGTGAGAAAAGCCACAATGGCTTTAATAATTAGTTACATGATTTCTCTAAAATTAGCAACTGAAAATCTTGTGCATGAAAAATGACAGGGAGCCCTGGAATGCTCATTTAAAATTTAGAAAAAAACAGGTCTTTTTTATTTCCTGCTCTAAACTCATTTTTAGAAACAATGGAAGCAATTTGAAATGAAATACAACAGTTAAAACAAGTGAAGGGGGCACGGATGCTAGCAATCAATGGAAGCAAGACCTCCAGTTTAGTGTGCTCCACAGCAACCCTGCCGCTTAGGACTAAATGCTGCAAATTAAATTCTTCTTCTTACTTTCAAATGCCTCTGACTAAGCAATTATATACATTGATCCTGAATTTGTTTTCTTGCATCTTGACCGCTTGTCCTCTTAAAAACACATGTTTTGCTTCATGTTATTTTCATGAGTTTCTTGGAGAAATTCTACTTTTCCTTAAAAATATGACACTTATATTTTATTTGTAAGGATTAAGGATAAGACATCATATCTCGATTTATCACACATGTGGGAGATATTTAGTGTAGGACAGCAATTATGATTATTTTATCTGATATCCTAACAAAACCATTCTGTTATTTTTCAGGTGCTAATTGCTTTCATTACATTAATGGTACTGATTTCTAAATAGAGTTCATGTGTCTAAGGTTGCTATTTGGTACAAATACAATGATAGTCACAATGAAAATAAGGCCATTGGGCAGTAGGTCTCATTTTGATACAGTAGGTGAGCACACACTTCGAGACAGACTGAACTGGAATCCTTTAGGTTCATGGATTGTCATTGTCATAGTTGTTTTGTCCGGGTTCATTAAATACTCTGTACTTAGTGAGCAATAGTGGCTGTTATATAGAGTCAGCACTTTCTGTGTCCTTTCTTAGCAGTAGTGGCCAAGGGGTTATCTCAAAGTTTTACATAAGGACTGATCTCATTCATGAGGGCACAGTTCTATATATAATGTGACAACTTCCAAAGTCCCTACTCCTTAAGAGCACCGCATTTTGCAGTTAGGATTTCATTGTATGGAAGTTATTGAATAAGGGATACCAACAAGCAGATACGAGCAATGGTCAAATGAAGGCACTCATCCGCTGTAATTTCTCACTTGGTAGACACTATGTTCTAAGAAAGGTGGCCATCATCAGGAAGGAGTTTGCTATCTAGTATTCATTATTGCCTTAATTCCAGGCTTCTCTGAAACAGAATTTATTCAGAAATGAGAAAAAAATGAAAAGCAAGAAAGGGAAAGCTAAAGAGAAAAACCAGGTCCAAAATAAGGATGATTTTGGGTAGAAAGAAAGGACAGTTCCTATGGAAGAAGGACAAAGTTAGAACAAGGAGTGAGCTGTGATCTTGATCTCAGCTATGAGGGGACATACAGTCCCTTCGGAAACCAGAAGAACGTCTGCAGTGTGGTGTATGTACAGAGAGGGAGGATGGGTGCTATGGTGACGCTGAAGGGCACAGACATGGATGGCTGACAGGAAGAGTAAAGGTCCGCATGTGGAACTCAGTGATGAAGGGTTAGAACTGCGGGTTAGGAGAGAATTGGCTACAGCACAACAATTGAAAACCTGTAAATTAAAAGATTGGAACTTGTCCTGATGATAATAATTAGGTTCATTTTATTTTACTAAGGACCTGCTATCCAAAATGTTGGCAAAGAGTCAGCAATGCACTAATTATACATGAATATGTTACAAAGAGACACCAGAAGTTTCTTGTTCAAAAAATAAAGGTCATCCTCTATGGCATGCAGGCGAGGTAGACGGCATGACGACACATTCATCTGGTCTACAGGGTAAAGAGATAAATTATCAGTTCCCTCTCAGTCATCTTGAAACCTCAAATGTGTTCTGAAGTCGGGCGTTATCTCTTCTGTGGCCCAGAGACATATCTAAACAGTCACCACTAGTGCTTTCTAATGACTCAGAGGATTACTCCAGGTGGCCACAACCCTCACCATCTGCTTTGGATCCTCTCTCCAGTCTGGTGTCCTGGATATCTGTGCCATTGCCATCATTTCTTGGAAACTTTCCCTCTGCCTGGACCCAACAGATTGATTACCTATTTGGACAGTCTGCTCTGCTTTGGACAATCACGGCAGCATGCACAGCTTCTCAAATTACCCACTTCGGCACCTGTGGCCAGTTGTAAGCGGTCTCACCTTCCTTTGCAGCTCCCTGGATGCTTTCTGTGCCTGTCTGAGGGGCATTGAGAGGGTTCCCTGCCATGTCCCTAGACAGAGCAAATGGTGTTTCTGTTGAAAAGTCAGACATAGTTGATGCATTATTATATGTTACAATACTCATAGCCACTAAAAATAAAGTGTAAGTACTAAGGGAATATAACCATAAAGGCCGTGAAGATTGCTAACACAATGATATCATGATGGAAGATTTGGCTTACATCAGAGCATATATTGCTCAGATTAAATCCTTCATTTTTTTAAGAGTTGGATTAGCAGCCTAAGATCCTATACTTTCTGAGTTATTATTATGCTTTCTGTAGTTTAAAGTACTATTGATAAGCACAATAACAATTTGGGAATCTATTGGGTTGGAGTAAATCTGAAAATAAGAACTATTTGGGTACTTACGTTTACAATACTTTAGGCAGGCCAGCCTCAGACCCAGTTTTGCCTAGTTTTCACTGAAAAAAAAAAAACAATTGTTTCTTATTATCAGTTACCCATCATATCTCTGGGTGCTTCTCACAGGCTCTCTGAGGGATTCATACTACTGTGGAATGCTTGTGCTTCCTCCCTCTGTGACTTACAGATGTCTTCTATCATTATATGCACTGTCTATAATGAAGACAGCACTGCCCGTGGAACCAGTATAATTTGAATTTGTTCTCTTGCTGTTTTAGATGAGTTTGGCTTTGCTATTTTAGCTGTTGTGCTAGTTTAGTTGTTGTGTTATGGGGACTATATGTGAAGGTATAGACAGAAGCTGTAAAGGTGATTTGGGTTTTACAATAGTATCACACACACACAAGCTCTACAAAGCAATTCTCTAGATTTTCCTCATTGGACATTAATGGAAGAAACTTTGAGTAGTTAATATACAATACATATCTTGCCGGGTGGGTGGTAGTGGCGCCCGCTTTTAATCTCAGCACTTGGGAGGCACAGGCAGGGGGATCTCTGTGAGTTCAAGGCTGGTCTGGTCTACAAGAGCTAGTTCCAGGACAGGCTCCAAACTACAGAGAAACCTTGTCTTGAAAAACCATAAATAAATAGATAGATTAGTTAGATAAATAGATAGATAGATAGATAGATAGATAGATAGATAGATAGATAGATAGATAGATAGATAGACCCTTCTCTTTCAAAGCAGGTCCTCAGTTCAGTGTGTGAAAATGGTGAATCCTGTTACAGCAGGTCATGACTAAATGGTGGAATACACTCCAACATCTTTGTTACATGATGGTGTTACAAAAGGACACGCCATTCATCTACAGTCTTGTATTCTCCAATCAAAAGTGGCTATTGGTTCATTATAGGAAAACTATTTTAATTATATCACCATTGCTCTTGTAATTTATTTTTCACACACACACACACGCATGCATTTGTGCTTGTGAGTCCACATGTGTATGTTCATGTGAAGGTAAAGGTCAAGAGCTCAAATTCACATTTTTTCTTCTATTACCAACCATCTTGTTTTATTGCTATTTATAAACATCATCATTGAAAAAGTGTCTGAACATAGAGCTGACTAAGCCAGCTTGACAGGGAGACCACGAATCTTCTGCTTTCCATCTCTCGAGTGTTAGGGTTGCAGACGCATGCTGCTCTACGGGGCTGTTTAAATGAGTGCTGTGTATGAAATTCAGATCCTCTTTCTTGTATATCAACTCCCCTGTCCATTGGCTCAGCTCTGTAGCTGTAGCTATTTTAAAGCAGGTAAAAATTTACATAATTCAGTTTCATTTATTCAGAATCATTAGATGAATGATAGCCAAAGAAAGATGCACTCAACCGCTTCAAAATCATTTTCTCCTACATTGAAATATTTGCATATTTATTCCTGGGAATAGGGTTGATTATGAAGTGAATAACTCAATTTTCTTTCACAAATTGATTGAGGAATTTCATTCTTTATTGCATTCACCCACAAAGCATTTAAATTCATTCAACAATTCTCATATTTCTAATTGTGTTAGGAGGGAGATAAACTATTTTAAAGCACCACCCAAATTCTTTTTTTTTTTTGCCAAAGGAAAAACATACAAACAAATTTGAATAAAAACTACCTACTTTTGGCAAACTCACCTCTTTATAAGACTGACCTTGGACTAATAATCAGTTTCTTCAGGAGAACTGATGAAACTGATAATGGTTGTCTGCAGCCTCAAGTAAGAGTATATAGCACTCAGCAATTCTATAAATTCTTCAGGATTAATGCAGTACATGAATAATGTGAAAATACAGCACATACCATGTGACTGCATCGTGTAATTCATTTATTTATCCTTTTTGTTTTGCTTTTAGTAATTTATTTTATGTGCATTACTGTTTTGTCTGTGTATGTGTCTGTGTGACTGTGTTGGATCCCTTGGAACTGGCATTACAGACAGTTGTGAACTGTCATGTGGGTGCTAGGAATTGAACCTGGGTCCTCTGTAAGAACAGTTGGTGTGCTTAACCATTGAGCCATCTCTCCAGCCCCATGTAATTCATTTTTAAAGCATCATTATGCTATATTTCAGCAGGTGTTTGACTAATAATGTGTAGCACATTCTAATTGGTGTTAATGATAAAAACCCTGAGTCAGATATTAGCGGATTAAAGCTGAAAGATCACAGAAACAGAGCAGCCAGCCACTAGCATTCTTACCTCTACAAACTCTCAGACCAAAGGCAAGAGCTTCTATCCCTTTGTGCCTTATATTCCTCTCTCTGGCCAGCCATATCACTTTCTATTGCCACCTTAATCCAGAAGATTAAGGGCATTGCCTCTCAAGTACTGGGACCAAAGGTATGAGATCAGGAGTGCTGGGATTAAAGGTGTGCGCCTCCATGGCCTGACTTCTATGGTCTGCTCTCTGATCTCAGACAAGCTTTATCTGATAAGAGTACAAACGAAATATCACCACAGTAGAATTTGTTAGCCAGATTAAGCTGTTAAATGATAAGAAATTACTGTCATCCATTGACCCCAAACTATTTATAGTGCTTTGCAGAATAATAATTATTTTGTAACAGTTATCAAATAAAATACAAGCTAACTTGAATTGCTGGAGTAATAAGTTTGCTAAGGTGAATACCCATTATGAAATATCTGTTATGCTTTGAATTTGAAATTTCTGCAAAGGCAGGCTTCTATCTTAACAGTTAAGTGGTTATGGGACCTTGCCTACCTGAACTTGTTCTCATCTATTGTCACAGCGATGTGACAATGTCTAACCCTGGGACTGCATCAGTATCTCTTCTGACGAGAAGTCTTGGCTCCAACTGACACGACCTAAAGAATAGATAATGCAATTATATAAAAGTTTATGTGCCTTTTAAAATTTAATACCAATACTACTTGAAATTACTTTATGGAAAGAATTTATTAAGTTTCTAGCTACTGTCTGCAGGCTCCTTCCTTTGAGCCATAAATAGGGATATCTGGGTTATTTCATTTTGAAATGATATATGACACGTTGAAGTCTTCAGTATATTGTCTTTAACTTCTCTCAATTGGAAGTTAAAGAGACATATCCTATGTAAGTTAAAATATTACATACATATCATAGAAGACTCTTAATATAAAACTCTGGAGATGGATAGGATCTGTGATGCAGATAAAACATGATTAATGTCATGACTCTAGACCAAAGCTCTATGTCTGGAGAAGAATATGGAGTGTCAAAGGGGAAAATCACTGTACAAGGCTGACAATTCTTCAAAATGACACTGATAATAGTGCAGCATCAGAGTCCTCGATTAAAATAAGAAAGGATAACAGAAGTACTACAAATGTAGATTGTGGGTACCATACACACACCAACCCATCAGGGTCCCTAAGGAAACCCAGTGAAGGCAGGAAAGATTGCAGAGTAGAATTGGCTGTTGGATGAGTCACTATGAATTTTCATAATGCAATATGAATTTTGATCAGGGAAATAAACCTTATGATTTAGACACAGAAAGAGAGAAAGGATTATTTCCAAACTTGTGAATTTTCAAGGAAATGAGCATCAAAATATGATCTCTATGGGGAAAATGAACCATCAGAGATACCCAGTGACCGTAAGACAGAATCTCCATGCCTTCCTCGTCTCAAACAACAGTGTCTCACCAACCATAAAGTGAAAATTCTCTAGAAAAGATGCACCAGTTCCAACTGACCACAGTGGAAATTCCACCCAATGGAATATGAATGATTAGGTTTGGTGAAAAGAATGAAGACATAGGACAAAGAGATGTTGCTTCATGCTGCACTCACTACAGCAGTAATGTACAAAATTGCTGAGACTCATTCTACGGCTCAGATAAATTTGAAGCAGTACACTGGATGCAGATTTGACACAACTTGAAAAATATTGAAAAGTTGGAAGGCTTGGGCTTTATGATTTCGGAACTCACAGCATATGACACCAATCAAGATAGCAGTGTACTGAAAAAGTAAATATATAAATCAATGTGATCAAAAGTAGGGTCTAGGGAAAGCAGAACCTTTCATTTCCAGTCAACTAAATTATAAAAAAAATTCAAAGAAAGCTGAGGGATGGCATGGTAGAATATGTCTGGGATGTCTGGACGACAGCATGTCATGAGTTCTTCCTCACATGACATTTATATTAAATCAAATTAGATCATGAACTTGCATATAAAAGCTAAGCCTACCAGATCGCCAAGTATAAAACATGGTAACAGCTCTCCATGTTTGTGTTTGGTAGTGAGATTTTTGCATATGACATCAAAAGTGCAAAGAACAAAATTAAATATGAATGACTACAATTTCTCATAATGAAAGCTCTTGAATAAGTATTATACATACATATTTTGAGAGACAAATTTTAAATAGAAGAAAAATATTTTTCAAATCATTTCTCAATATGAATCATATATATACAAATAGCTCTTACAACTGAACAACAAAGACATTTTTATTAAAACGTAGTAAAAGATTTGAGTGTCACTTTCTCCAAAGAAAAACTACAAGCAACCAATGAGTACATGAAAGATCTGAGGTCTTATTAGAAATTGAATGCAGATTTATCTATATTTCAGATGTCTACATCACAAGGTAAGCTACAAATATGTACAAATTTTATGTTATGATAACCAAAATAATGCTAAGAAATTACATATTGCATAAGCGATTCAATTTATCTTATGAATAAAATCCTATATTCTTTTACCTATATTCTTTTTAGGTATGTGTCCATTTGATTACATCAAACTCATTGTCATCAGAAAATAGGCAGATAGAGAAGTTAAAAAAAAGAGCTGAAAGGCAAAGAAATAGTTTACTTTTCCCAGAAGCTTTCCCCAACATTTACACATTCCAATTTTGTATAAGTTCATGACACTCTCATCATGTGCAGAGCAGATATCTCTTCTTGAAGCTAACAAAGGCCATCTTCTCATTTGTCATAAGGCCAAGAGAAAGAGCCAGGATCCAGGGATAGTAAGGACAAAGAAGATGTCAGTATCTTTTCACTGGATACCCCAGCAATCAGGCAGAAATGACCTGGAATTTCAGGACCTAAGTGTTCCCGAGTGGAAATTGAAACTATCAGAAAGTCTTGTGAGAAGAATCATCTCTATAAATAATCTGGATTTATATATATGCATGTGCTCTTAATTAGCTTTTTATGCAGAATTTTGGAGGAAATATTTATAAATATACCAATAATTTCATTGTTTTATCATTGTATAATGTTGCTGACACCAATTTTTGGTAGAATAGAGAACTTTAGGCTCAAATGTTATGGATAGTACTTTTAGCATTGATTTCTTAAATTAAAAAGTTCTCTAATATCTAAATAAAATTTTTTTTCCCACAAACACGTGGGGTAGAGAGAGAAAAACTTAGTCTGGACAAAAAAAAATCCCTTGTGTTTTCCTAGTACTTCTATTCTGACAGGACAGAAACTCCTATCTACACCTCACAAAGACACACACACACACACATCTTTACAAAAAAAGAAGAAATAGAACTAATAAAAAAATATAAATTTATGTAAGTTTAGATCTTTTGAGGTAATATGTCTAGCCCATGTTGACATTGATCTATTGATGTTGTAAAAGATGATCTTGAACTTCTGATCATCCCACTTGTACTTCTCAAATGTTAGAATTACAGGTGTGCACCAACACAGTTAATTTATATGGTAGTATGGTTCAAACCAAAGGCCTCATACCTGCTGGTAAATCAAACTGCCAAATTATCTATAATTCCAAACCTTTTAAAAAATCTATTTTTAAAGGTATTTTGGGAGGAAGTGATAAGGAGGATATGATGAGTGAATACAATCTAAGTATAATAATATATATGGTAGAATATCACAATGAATAACATCTACTTGTGTGCTAACCTAAAACTTATTATAAAACATTAAATCCCTTGAATCCCTTAATTAAACAAAAACTAAGAAGAATAGATGCACTGCTCTCAACTTAGAATACCACAATGCCTGAAGTCTTGTGTTCTAAAATTGTTTGAAACTGTTTTAATTGTATGTCACTCAGTTTAATGTTAACTGAAGAAATTCACAGATCAGTTATTTAGGATATTCCAGAATAACATAAAAATTAAGCTATATACATTGCCTTTGATTAACCTTAGGTAAAATGTCTAGGCAGAAGTTTTTACAAAGCCTCCTTCAGAACTGTGGCTTATTGTAGACAAGAGGAGAAACGATTACCATCTGGGGCCTTCTGCAAATGGATGAACAGTATGGGTCCGCCCCTGCAAAGTCAGAGAACAGCAGTTATTAACCAGTCTTTGAAGAGAATATGTCATTTCCACCTCTCCTGATGAGCAGAAAAATTGATGGAAAAATAGAGTCTTTTTGGGCTGACGAGGGAGGGGGACTTGGTTGGGGGAGGGGGAGGGAAAGGGGAGGCGGCAGTGGGGAAGAGACAGAAATCTTTAATAAATAAATAAATAAATAAATTTAAAAAAATAGAGTCAAAGACGATGTTATTTACAAGGTACTCAGGTGTAAATGAAATTCCTGACAGCTTCCGTTGTGTCTGAACACAGCAGAGTCAAGCTAAGAGAAGGGAATAAAAGTATCTTTAATACAATAATGAGACACAGCCCTTGTTCACTTGGATATGAATTATAAGCGCAAAGGAAAAAAGGGCTACCGACCCAGCATCTCTGGGAGTTATAATATGAAGTGTCTCTTGTTAAGGGGTGAAGGGATTAAAAAATAGACCTGGCACGTTTCCCTTTTGCTTTAGGATTTCAGTTTTCAATTTGGGGAAATTTTACTTTTATGGATGTAGATACTTGGAAGTGTTTGAGGATACCTTTTGACATCACAACTGTGAGGGAAAGTTCTATTGTCATGTGGTGTATAGAGGTCTGAATAATGCTAAATGTTACAATGGATTCAACACAATCCGCTGCCAGAGAGCTTAACATGTTACCTTCATAGCTCACTTTCCACATCTCTAGCCCTCTCTGGTTTGGCTTTCATCCTCAAGAATAAGTATAGTAGGGCTTGTGCATATCTCAGTCAGTAAAAGACAAGGATTGCACCCATGAGGATCTGAGGTGGTTGGGAAAAATTAAAATACACTCATGGGGGCATATGCTTGTAATCATAGCACCAGGGATGGAGAGACAGACTTGATTCTAAGACCAGCTCAGTTCCTAGCCTAGCCTGCTTCCCATAAGTTGAGTTCCAAGCCAGTGAGAGATCCTGTCTTGAAATTTAAAGAAATAATAAAATAATAAAAAAGAATGGCTCCAAAGGAGTGACACTCAGGTTGTTCTCTCATTTACACACACACACACACACACACACACACACACACACACACACACGCACGCTTTTCTGTCAGTTTCTTTTTTCATTTTTACATGTTTTGGCTGAAGCTATTCTTTTGTTCTTTTTGCTTCTTTAAAAAAATACACTTTCTATTTTTTCTCTAAAACATTTAGTTAGAACAGAACGGAGTACTGTGAGGCATGCCCTTATTTCCAGCACTCAGAAGGCAGAATGAGAGGCAGGCAGACCTCTAAGTTCAAGGACATCCTGGTCTATATAATAAATTTCAGCCTAGCCAGGGCTATGAAGCAAGTGTGGGTGCTTGCATCAGAATGACCCTTATAGTTCATATGGAGTATTCAGTCCATGGACAGTTGACCCATGGAAATGTGCTTATAACAGCACATGGATACCAAAAATGAAGTATCAGATAAAATTATAATAAATAAACTTAAACTGTTTATTAACAAGTGTAGGTGCTGTGAAATTAAGTCAATTTTCCCTATTCATACAACTGGTAAGTCTTTAGAAAGTATTCACGTACAAGCATAATATTATATCTGAATTGTGTCCCCTATGTAATTAATAAAGACAAATGTTTTGCCATTTCCTGAGACTCTGCCTTCCTCTGCCTCCTGAGTGCTGGGATTGAAGGCGTGCGCCAACACCACCCAGCCCAAATAGATTTTGTAAAGCCAAAAGCTTTACATATTGTTAGCACTTTTCTTTAATAATAAAATTCAGTAGGGCCACACAATGGTGGAGCATGCCTTTAATCCCAGCACTAGGGAGGCATAGGAAGGTGGATGTCTGTGAGTTCAAGGCCAGCCTGGTCTACAAGAGCTAGCTCCAGGACAGGGTCCAAAGCTACAGAGAAACCCTGTCTCAAAATAAATAAATAAATAAATAAATAACCAAATAAATAAAATTCAGTTCTTATTTTCTTTCTTTTCTCCCTCCACCAGCCTTATTAAATCCCTATTCCCCATCGCCACACTCCATCCCATATATTTTCACATGTACAAACTCTGCACAGCTGTTTGAACCTAGGGGTGGTAAGAAAGATAATGCCAAATGTTTAAGGAAGTAGCAAGGAAAACAATGTTTTATTTGGGGGCTACAACAGAACAAGATACTATACTAAAGGGCTGCAGCATTAGGAATGTTGAGAACCGTAACCTCAGATTATTTTACATAGCTATGTTTTCTAAGTAAAACGGTAAAAGTGAACTCTGGTATTACTTACCTGTCATGAATTACTAAGAATGACCAGATAGTATTTAACTACACAATCTTATGTGCTTATTGAAGACACAATGCTTTATGAACATTTTTCACATTGAGTGGGCTTTTAACATTTATGTGGCTTTCTTCAGCCATCTATAGCAAGTAGAACCATATACTTACTTTTGCCAAATAAATGCTGAACTATAGTGAATAATTCATCCTTCTCTATTGATAGGTAGCAACATTTTAGATAATTTAATTTTAAGCATTTTTCCAATATTTAAACTTTATTTTCTTAATGTCCTTTGGAGGCTGGTGGGAAGACTCAGTAGGAAAGGGCATTTGTTGTTAAACAAATTAAACATTATTATTGATGATGAGTTCCATCCAGGTGTGTATATGATGTAAGAAGAGAATTCCACATGCACAACCTGTCACAACTTGTAGATGCAAACATACACCTGCATATACATACTAAAAGTACATACAACAAATATTAAAATCATTTTAATAAATAATATAAAAATATTTTTTTAATTCCAGAATCAGTAACTCTTTTGTTTGTTGAGTGTGTGTTCTAGGTACATGGCAAACATGGTGTAATGTCATAAAAGACGACCCTGGCCATGTCTGGGATTACTGTTGAACCATTCTGTTCCTGACATTTTTGTTCTTGTTGTTAAATGAATATGCTAACAGTGTTTGCAGAAGCTCTGGAAAAAAATCTCATGAGAATGCCAGATAGGAAGAAAATGGAGATTTCTCCAAGACACTATTGTAAGAATATTAAAATGTGCAAATGCTGTAAATATTTACAGTATTTTCTATTGTCAAAATTAAATGTGTTATTATAATAGTTCAACTTCTGGAGTCTGTTATTTTCCACTTAAATACAAACTTTCTTAGGCAGGAACATGTGTTAATATTTCTTCACCTCGTCCTTGGCATAGGAAATAGAACTTTGTGTTATGTACTGTGTAGATAAATATTACATAAGTTAACAAAATGCTTACAAATAAGTTCATAAATAGATATTGGGTTTAAATTGTTATAGATCCCTTTATTCACAAATAGTCATAAATATTTATACCTTATAGATTATTTTATTAATGACAAAAATATTATGCCAATTTAAGATAAAACCACATCAAGAAACTAATTAAACTTTAAAATTACCTTTAGAAGGAACAGTTGGGGATTCTAAAAGCTACTGGAGATAATTTTTCTCTTTATTGTTAGTTTGATTGGTAATACCTGACATTAGAACATGTAAACGCTGCTTCTAGTTTTAGATTAGCAGCATTAAAAGACTACCGATTTGCAAGGCACTGAGTTCGGATTTCTGAAGTCACAAAACTCTATAGTTGTAGAGACTTTATTTCCTTAAATATTGTAAATATAAAAATATATTACTTCTAGGTCAAATCTCATTAGCATTATTTCATTAGAAATTAAGCTATCCAGGAAAAAATAAAGCCTGTGTATTCCATGGTATTTTCTGATGTAGTTAGTAGATTTCTTCAATGTACTTCAACCACTTCACTTGGTAAATAGAAATTTTCATAATGAATTCAAATCCAGGCACTAAGACTGAATGTCAAAGTGTTTGATTGTTAATTAACTTATTTGATACCTCTTCCTAGCACCTAATAACAGTACATTTGTAGCTCCAAAATTTCCTGCACTGTTTCCATGTATCTAAAAATAGGTCTGGACTCATTAGCTGTACATTTTTATCTAATTATCTGTATGTTGAGAAGTAGTGTTGTCTTAGAACCCCTTACTCAGGACTCTGAAAATTCAAAACACTTGGTGTGGTTTATATGAATATTACCTAGTGTTATAAAAACAATTAGTTCAGAGTTAAATGCAATTTTGAAGACATTTCATATTCATGTGATTATTTAAATACTGTATGCTGCTAGTGAAGTATTGATTAACTGGGGAAACTGTGGAGTATGAGTCTGGACTCATTTAAGTTCACGTGCTCACAATTTATTTATTCTAGACTGTGAATGCAAATTCAGCAACAAAGGCAAAAACTACTTACCATTTAGCCCTGGTGTAAACTGACAAATGCCAATCATGAAAATGTACAACCTGTTCTGTTAGGTGTTTGTTCAGATATATGGAATCCAGTATTGGATATTGCTAATATTCTCCAGACTTCATTCTTTCCTTTCTTCTGTCTTTCTTCTTATCATTTTTCTATATTTTTTTTTGAGACAGGGTTTCTCTGTAGCTTTGGAGCCTGTCCTGGTACTAGCTCTCTAGACCAGACTGGCCTCAAACTCATAGAGATAGCCTGCCTTTCCCTTCCTAGTGCAGGCATTAAAGCTGTGCCAGACATCACTCATTATAAAACATTTTGGTAGGTCCTGAAACACATTTCATTTATTCATTTAGTATTTAACAAAATAAATCAAGATGCAAGATATTCTGTTATATGATATTTTGAAAATACTTCTTCAAAGAAAACATTTCTCCGAATAATTCTTCAGTAGTTTTTAATTTATCCTACTCAATACAATTTTACAAATTATATAATTTACAATATATACATATACTAAGTAGTATATATACAATAATATACAAATCTTTCACAATTATAATAAATTTTCAACTTTCACTTTTGAGTTCAATCTCAACCCTTCTTTTCACCTTTTTTTTATTTTGCAATTCTAGTTCAACGAGAATAATTTTACTAACACACATTTTTCTGGATGATCCTTGTTCCATTTGCACCCTAGCAACCACTTTCTATCATTTGAGGATTTTTGTATATGTGTAGAATGTGTTTTGATCTAGGCTTCTCTTCCTTCCCACCTCTCACGTTCCTCTTCATCACCAACATGACTACTTCCTTTTAGCATCATATGTTCCCTTTTCTCTCAGCTCACGAACTTCACTAAGCACTGCCAGGATGGATATGGGTATCAAGCCATCCTGCAGAGCATGGAGAACACCTCGGAGGGCATATCCTCCAGCACAGCTGTCTCCTCCTTTCCCAGCATGTACCAGATAGTAGACACTCAGTAGAACTTCATCATCACCTTCCTGCTTCAGGCTGGGATTTTGTCTGGCTTGAATTTGTACAGCTTTGTACAGCTTTAATGCATGCTGTTGCAGTATCAGGGACTTCATATGTGCAAAACTCTCTGGTACATCCTGAAAATACCGTTTCATTGTCTTTCACCACCTCTGGCTCTTACAATTGTTCTGTCCCTCTTTTCACAATGACCTCTGAGACCTCGAAAAAGGGGGTATGGTATGGATGTCCCACAGGGTTGAGTATTGTGAAACTCTCTTTTCATACTAAACAGTTATTGGTTATTTTGTTAATTGACATCTCTTACTAAAAGAAGCGTTTGGTGAGGGTTGAGATCTACACTAATCTGTGGGTATAATAAGTCATTAATATTGCTGGGTGTTGAGGTAGATTGATTGCCACCATACTGATTTCCAAAGTAGCTATACAAGTTTCTACTCCCACCATCAATGGCAGAGTGATCCCCTTCCTCCGCATCCTCTCCAGCATAAGTTGTCATCAGTGTTTTTGATCTTAGCTATTCTGAAAAGTGTAACATATCTCACAGTTGTTTTGATTTGTATTGTCCTGATGGCTAAGGATGTTGAGAAATTCTTTAATTGTCTTTTGGCCATTGTGTGTTCCTCTGTTGCGAATTCTCTGTATAGATCTGTACGCCGTTTTTAATGGGATTATTTGTTCTTTTGATGTCTAGTTTCTTGAGTTCTTTGCACATTTTGGAAATCAGCCCTCTCTCCAATTGTGGAGTTGGTGAAGATCCCATTCTGTAGGTTGCTATCTTATGTTGTTGTGCATGTACTTTGCCTTACAGAAGTTCTCAATTCAGGAGGCCCCATTTATTAATATTGACATCAGTGTCAATGCTACTGGTGTTATATTTAGGAAGTAGTCTCCTGTTCCAATACATTCAAGGCAATTTATTACCCTTCTATAAGGTTCAATGTGGCTAGATTTATGTTGAGGTCTTAGATTCATTTGGACTTGAGTTTGTGCATGGGAAAAGTGATGTAACCCGATCCAGAAAGACAAACATGGCATGACCTCACTCATAAGTGTATATTAAAAGAATCATAAAGCCTACAATCCATAACCCCAGATAAGATATGTAACAAGAAGGATCCTAAGAGAGACATACATGGATCCCCTGGAAAGGAGACATAGACAAGATCTCCTTGGTTAATTGTGAGCTTGGGGGTGTGTGTAAGGGGAGGCGAGAAGAGGCAGGGGTAGGCGAACATGAGGGAAAAGGATGGTTGAGTTGGGGGAAGCACACACAGAGAGAGAGAGAGAAAGAGAGAGAGGGGGGAGAGAGAGAGAGCACAAGAGAGCTAGGAAAGAAATATCTTGATAGAGGGAGCCATTATGGAGTTAGGGAGAAATCTGACATTAGGGAAATTCCTAAGAATTCACAAGGACAGGACAACCCCAGCTAAGAATCTAAGCAATAGAGGAGAGAGTGCCTGAAATGGCTTTCTCCTGTAATCAATTTGATGACTGTTAAAACAATCATCATAGAACCTTCAGTAACTGCTGGAAGCAGATGCAGAGATCCACAGCTAAGCATTAGGTTAGAGCTCCTGGAATCTAGTTCAAGCAGGAATGATGAGCAAAGGGGTCAAGACCATGATGAGGAAACCCTTAGAAACAGCTGACAGTGGAAGCTCACTGAATCTGAACTGACAGCTGGGGAACCTGCATACGACCGAATTAGGTTCTCTGTCTTGGGGAGTTTATGGGGCCAATGGCAATGACCAGGATTTATCTCTAGTGCATGATATTCTTCAATAATAAAAAGTCAGTTGGCCACACTTGTTAGTTACGTTCTGATCTCTATTCTGTTCTATAATACTAGTCTACCATGCCCATTGTTTTTCTAATAACACACAGTCTTAATAATGGAAATTTTATACAAATTGTCTAATTCTAAAACTTAATGTCCTTATTAGAGTATATCTATTGTTTGTGTAGGTAATTTTTTTCAAATACATTATGTACTTTAATCTTCTTATATAAGAAGCAGAAAACTTTCTTGAGCTCTTTAGCATATAATCACTATACACTTAAGTACTTAACGTAAGCGCTCTCCTGCAGAAGAACGAACATTTTACATTTCCTGGAAAAAAAAGAATACTTCTTCTTGTGGCTGTTATCCTGGGGAAACATTATCACATGTTCAAGTGAAACTTGAAAGTACTTATTGCTTCAACTTTTGCAATTTCAGGTAGAGGCATTTTCAGATCTAAGCCTTCTTATCCTCAAAACACTATAATCAGTTCAAGGATATGGTCATTACCCAGGTTACATAAAGGGAGTTAAATAATTCAGATCTCCCAGAACAAATGAAAAGCTACGTTAATCCAATAATGATACATACTTGCCAAATTTGTAAAAGAAATTTATTTAGCTCTTACCTGTTTTCAAAAGTGTAACAATATAAAAATAAAGTATTAGCCTAGATTTTCCTGTTCTGTCTACCATGCAAACGGTGAAAACTTAACATAAAGAGATACACATCATCTCATTCTTCAAGGAAGACCTATTTAAACATCAATGTAAACATGTATTTTAAAACTATTTAAGATCAAAGTGTCTTAGTAGAGCTGAAAAGTTTTGTTAATACAAATAATAATACCTATTGGAAGATTAACCTGAGTAGTTTGCATTCTACTGGGGAAGTAAACCACAGGTGAGTTAGATTTTGAAGACCGTGGAGTTCAGAAGACAACTGAAATTGTGGTTCTCTGAATCTCCTCCAGAGCCAGTTAGGGTCCATTACCGGTGCATCACCTGCCTGGCATTTGTGAGGCATCAGCTTGGACCTCGATACAAATAGAAATGAGGCTTTCAGAGAAAGGTTGTGAGAGTTTGATTTCTGCCTCCAAAGGCTCCATTGTGACACTTACAAGTTGTCTGGTATTGGAGATCCACCGGAAAGCTCATGTTACCATCTGTAAAGCCACTGTGGTCCCTAAGTTAATGGCAGCGTATTTGACTCGATGGGTCTTGGATAGCATTTGCAGATGATAGTGGAAATAAAATGAGTATTGGTATTATAGTATTTTAGTTTCAAGAACAATGTTTGTGTTTGAATTCATTTTGAAATCATATTATATTTTAATGTCCCAACAAATTAGGGGAAAGACACAAATACTGACTATATAAGCAAAAATTGAATTTAAAGGAGTTTTACATTCTATCCTCATCAAATTTTAATTCTCTTGTAAAGTTTTGCTCAAACTTTAAGTCATAGATTATTTTAAGGCTGATTATTAAAAGCCATTCATATTTTCTCTGACCTGAAAAAAAAAGTGTTCATGTGATCTCATTTAAACCCATTGGGGGGGGCGCTGGAGAGATGGCTCAGAGGTTAAGAGCACTGACTGTTCTTCCATAGGACCTGAGTTCAATTCCCAGCAACCACATGGTGGCTCACAACCATCTGTAATGAGATCTGGCGCCCTCGTCTGGCCTGCAGTCATACATGGAGGCAGACTGTTGTATGCATAATAAATAAATAAAATCTTTAAAAAAAATAAACCCATTGGGGCCTTGCAGGGCATCATGTTAATAATAAAATTAATATAGGTTAAGTTTTAGATATTAAAGAGTGTTCCTGTTGCATTCAGCAGAGTAACTTCATATGTTGGCCAGAACTTCATCTTCTCTGTTTCTTACCTCTATGCAAATACTATATAAACTATATTTCAGAAGACTATACATACGTACCATATTTTTCTTACCTCACGGAGTGTCTTAAAGAATTTTAATTAATTGAACAGTATGGGTAAGGACTTGATGCTAACCCAGCTCTTACATGCTAATTAAAACTTTAAATAAATCTGAAGGCAAAAGCAAAACATCCTAACTGGGAAATCAGAAACATCAATTTGATCCATACTAAAGTCTGACCCCTGCAGTGTCTGTTCAGTGCAAGCAAGGTGTGAATTTTTTTTCTTTAGCAAAATAATACCTGCTGTGGGTAAAACATTTTATCTATAACTTCATTTTCCAGTGGTGCACACAGCAATGACTAAACCTTGTTATTAATATTTTATCTTCTAAAATTGAAATTCTCATCTCATCACTTAAAAAGCTACCACTGAGTAGAGCTTAATAGTTTGCTGTCTCTTTAGTTTAATGTTCCAAGCATTTTAAAGTAGACTTTATTTATTTTGTGTGCCCATGTGTATGCACTTGTGACATTAGGAGTGTTTGCGGGGGTCAGAGGACAGCTTGTGGGTAATCGGTTTTTGCCTTCTAATGTGTGGATTCTATAGAACAAACTCAAATTGCCAGGTGCTAAGCCGCGTTGTCATCCCAGGCTGTATTTTCTGGTCTGGAGACATTGGATGAGTAGGAAATGAATATCTTTTTCTATATTTTTCTTATTCTGGAGTATTTTCTTCTAACTAGTCCCTCCCATCATTATTGTACTCGATTTTTGAAACATCATAAGTTGATCGAAATGAATCCCTACTGAAAATGGGCATTATCACTGTGGCATATTATGTCAGCTAAATCATGGGGTAACACTAACCAAAGAATTGAAATACCTATTCAACAAAACTTTTACATCTTTGAAGAAAAAATATTGAAGAAGATACCAGAAAATGGAAAACTCTACCATGTTCTTGGATAGGTAGGGCCGACATAGTAAAAATGGCAATCCTACCAAAAGCAATCTATAGGTTCAGTGAAATCCCCACCAAAATTCCAACACAATTCTTTTACCCAGAAAGAACAATAATCAACTTCATATAGAAAACAAAAAAAAAATACAGGATAGCCAAAACAATCCTGTATAATAAAGGAACTTACAGAGGCATCACCATTCCTGACATCAAGCTCTGTTACAGAGCTACAGTAATGAAAACAGCTTGGTATTGGCAGAAAACAGAGAGGCTGACCAATGGAATCGAATCAAAGACCCGGATATTAATTCATACACCTATAAACACCTGATTTTTTGACAAAGAAGCTAAAATTATACAATGGAAAAAAGGAAGTATCTTCAGCAACTTGTGCTGGCATAACTGGACGTCAACATGAAGAAGAATGAACATAGATCCCTATCTATCACCATGCACAGAACTCAAGTCCAATTGAATTAAAGACCTCAATATAAATCTGACCACACCAAACTTTATAGAAGAGAAAGTGGGAAGTAGTCTTAAATGCATGGGCACAGAAGACCATTTCCTAAATATAACACCAGTAGCACAGATACTGAGAGTAACAATAAATAAGTGGGACCTCCTGAAACGGAGATGTTTCTGTAAAGCAAAGGATACAGCCAAAAAAAAAAAAAAAAAAAAAAAACCAAAAAGGCAGCCTACTTAATGGGAAAAGCTCTTCACAAACCCCACATCAGACAAAGGACTGCTATATGCAGCAAACACCATTTTTTTTACCCATCTACAACCTTCCTCCATCACTTAGTATCTTTTTGCCCCCTCCTCTGCAATGGATATAATTTTCTTGTATCCATCTACAGTGTCTTTCTGCCCCCTCTTCTGCAATGATTGCTGACTTTGGGAGGATGGATGTTCTATTTGGTATTAGTGTTTCCTGCTCGCTGCACTGTGACCAGGTGAGGCTCACTGCTAATCACTATCTGCTGGCCCAAGAAGCTTCTCTGATAAGGCATGAGAAATGCATTACTCTTTTGTCTAATTATTAGGAGTCAGTTTAGTACTATGTCAATTTATATGGATAACAGTAATAATTGAATTTATTTAAATAAGTGATAACAGTAATAGATCTGTTACTCAAAATCAACATCTCTCTACTTCCTCTGTATCCTATAAATACCATGAAAGACAAAGGACTGTGTCCAAAATGAAATCTCCCTTAAGTCTGAAACAGAATGGGAAACAAATTTGAAGAAATACTGAAGAAGGAACTTGTTAAAGAGTTAGTAGGAATGGACATGAGAAACTTAATCATTTTCCTGTTTCTTATTTGGTATATTAAGTTGGCAGAAGGAAAACACCTTCATTAATTACCTACTGTGTGCCAAGCACTGTGGAGAAGTCTTATTGTATTATCTTATCCTTCCTCACATTAATACTGTGAGACAGATTTCTTTTTTACCCTAACTTTAGAGAGGGAGAACAATAGGAGGCTTTAAATAATTTATTCGTGCATGTACATTTAGGCTTTGTTCTTATAAAATGTTTATTCCCAAACAAGCAAATCCATTTTCTGCTAAATATGATGTACTCTCAAGAAAATTACATTGCATACAGACGTTTGAAGAAAGACATTTTTCTAAATGTTTGAATCAACAGGTAATTTTTAGTTAATCATAAGTCTATTTGATGTATCTGTGATAAATGATTCAAACTTTACACTGGTTTTAGTAATAAATAAACATTTAAGAGACAGATTACCATAATAGTTTAAATAGATCTATAGGCAGGTTTGCCATTTTATTCTTATGAAGGCAGTATGATTCTTGAAAGCATAGTTCTGAAAGATTTCATATTTTGTGCCACAGTTAAAACTTGGCACAAGGATCAGAGGAATTTTAAAGGAACTGAGCTTCTTCATCTACCTCTGTCTTCACTTCAGTGGCACAGTGAAGCTGAAAGTGATGAAGGGGTTTGCAGCCCTTCAGGGAAATGCTCCTGTCCATCTCCTTGTTGTCATAAGGAACTATCTTGCTAGTACAGAATGAGTAACAAAGTCCTGTATTGGTGATGAGCATATCCACCCTTTCTGTGGAAAATCAGGAGAAGATAATGACAGGCTACGGTGTCTAGTTTACCTTAAGATTCTGTGACTTCATCTCTGATGATGCAAGCCAGAACAAAATCCATGCATCCATGCGTATGTTTTAATTAACAGCCTGATATTTTCAATTTGACAAAAAAAATCATGTGATGATGATCATAATATTAACAGTAGTGGTAAATACTTAAAGCCTTGCCCAGAAAATGAAGTAAGGGCATAGTTTCTGCCCAGTAACAAGAACTTAATCTTCTAAACATTTGCTACTTCCTAAAAGGATTTAAGAATAGATTCAAATAGGATGGGCACGGATAAATTTTTCAAGCTGTTTTACTTTGATAGTCACTGGCTGTGTATATGCGTATTTGTGTTCTTACACACATATGGGAAAAACTCATGTACCTTGGGATGGAAAAGGACATTTTTGCCTTATGTCAGAAATTGATACACATATAGACACCAACCAGCGGGATGGCTTCCCACCAACCACCCTCTTTGCCTATTTCTTAGGTTGGACTCATTTACCTCAAAGCATGATGTAGATAGCCAAGAGCCCAGCCGAGAGTCTTACTGCCTTTGTTTAGCTTCACAGGCCGGATTAGCGCTTTGCAGATGGTGAGTTTTCAGATTACTAATTCTGTTGGGGGCATCGAACAGCAGTAGCTATTAGATGATGTGATTTGGAATTTGATTTGCTTCCTAGGTTTAGAGACACAGATCTCATTTGCAGCGCAGAGTACCCTGCTTCAAGAAAAGATGGCCTTCTGCTTGGATTTCACACCAGAGGGCAATTTACAGAGTTACAAATTAAGGTTACGGGAACAGTCATCAGACTGCAGTACACGGCAGCCACGGACTACATTTCTCGCACCCTTCTCCCACTTATTAGGTTCCGGCAAGCAGTCACCGCGATAGCAGGGGTACTGGTGGCTTTGGATCGTGTGGGGAGAAACAGAACTCGCTGGTATTACAGCTGCACTTTTGATTTGTCATTTATTTGGAATAAATAGAGGGTGGTATGCCAGTTGCTATGGAAACCAGCTCTACTTTGGAGCAGCGTAAGACCTTTAAGCACGTTTGAAATTGCTTCCTTCTCATTATGTTTCTGTGCTAGAAAATGTGTAGTGTGCAATTAAATAGAAATGAAGGTTTAATTAAAAAATTAAATTACATTTTCTAGATTGTCCTTCATGTACAATAAACTTAAGACGGAGCATTGATACAGAGAAGGCTCATCGAATGAGTATTTTGAAAAGAAAAAGGAATCATGATCTTATATTTCTGTCTCTCTCTCTCTCTTTCTCTCTCTCTCTCTCTCTCTCTCTCTCTCTCTCTCTCTCTCTCTCTCTCTCTCTGTGTGTGTGTGTTCAAGGAAGAGAGAGCAGAGGGAGAAGAGAAAGGGAAGGAGAAGATATTTTGTATTTATAGCTACATATAGGGAGAAAGAGAGAAATAATAGTAATGATCTCTCTCAGCTGTTCCTTAATATATGCTAATGCCACATTATGCAAAACAATAAAAAGAAATTTATATGGACTCATTGTAGATTATTAATCGATATCAACAGAGTTAATAATGATGTTGAGACAGCAAGGTAAATTTTGTAAAGAAATTTAGAGATTATATTTAAGATAAATTAGTGAAAATACAAGATGGGCAGGACAGGAATTAGAAGCAGGTGTTACAAACAGCCACACGTGCACATCAGGCAGCTGAAATATGAATATTTTACATGAGAAAAAAAATCAGGATGTAGTTAGTTTCAAAACAGGCAAATGTGGTTCATTAAAAATTAAATTTTATTACTTGGCTCTGAAATTAAAAAAAAAGAAAAAAAGCTTGGTAAGTATTAGTTTACATGTAGACCACATGTTTGCTCAGAAACATAGATAACAGGTAAGGTTTTAATCGAGTATGAAGGGAACCATAGTGAGAGCCATACACACAGCTTTGGCTCTCTCCTGCTCTTACAAGGTGTCAAGGGCTCCGCATATACTATTTCAGGTGCTCTTTACTGTTCCAAGATAGGAAATGCAGAGCAGCTAATGTTTTCATGATATGTTTGAATCACTCATAGAATTGCTACCTCCTGTCCTCTAGATCTGTAGACTTGCCCTTTGTATACTAAATTTGGGGACCATGCCCTGTTGGCTTGAATGATGTAAAGATACCCCGAAGAGTTAAGAAAGTTATGGATTGGCATTTTCAAATTTATAGAAAGTGTGGCCAAATATATTTTAAAATTAAACTTCTTCATTTTTGAAAATCTCTCTGTCTCTGTTTCTATGTCTCTCTCTGTCTTTCTTTGTCTCTCTGTCTCTGTCTCTCTCTCTCTGTATAATGTATACGTTTAAAAATAGTTTTCTGGTTCATGCACATGATTTCTGCATGCATGCTTGCCATGATTTGATTTATGTATGAACTGAAGCATCCTTGCTGCTGTGGTATACAGGATTACTGTTTTTGTGAGTGTGATGCATCCACTTAACTAGGTGCTATTTATGGGTAGTACTTCTCTGCTTAATCAATCCCTGACTACAGAGAAGCCCTTGTGGCGATGGAGCCCCATGCTATAAAAAGATTGCATGGAGAACTGGAAAACGATTTCTCTGTAATAGCAGGATCCTCATTGGTGGTGAGCAGCTGCTAGCCCAGCGGTGGTGGGTCTTTCATATGGCTGCTTTGAATGTGTTCTCAGCATGCTGGGACTGACTCAATTCTGCTTAAATACGGTGCTGCCGTATCCCCTTCTGCTGCAGTGTGCTGCCTTCGTCCTGGTAGGTATAGATACTTTCTTAAGCAGGATGCTTTATGCTTCTGTCAAATGAAAATTATGCTGATCAATCCATAATCAATGCCTTAACCATATCGCTTACAAAAATAATATTTCCTCCTGGATGGCATCTCTAAAGGACCTTATTTATCTAGAATAATTGGCTAAGCATTTGCTTTTTGAAAGAATCAGCTAAGCAATCTATTGTTAAGCTGTATCAAAGTGTATTTTCTAAGCAAAAGAATGTCAGGATTTAATAATGCCTCTGTCCTTGGCTGAGATGAGAGCCCTGACAATTTGAACACAAGGAACACAAAGAAGCTAGATTTGTTGGTGTTTTTTTTTTTTTTAAATTGGATCCAAGTAGCACCCACTTAGGGCTTTCCAAACTGACTTGGCTGTGCCTCTGAATTCTTACAACTACCTTGGAATGGCAGATAACTTGTTATATATTAAATTGCAAGCAGGTGAAAAGGATCTAGAATTTTAAAAATCAAGAGTAATGAGATAAGGACAGAGGCAAGAGAGAAACTTTGGCAGTACTACTCTATTGCCTTGCAGAGTTGGCAGCACAGGTGAGCGCTGCAGGTCGTCTACTGAGATGCAACAGCATCGTTTGTGCACTTGTCTAAACTAGGTTTAGACACCACCAAACATTTAACTACATTTGTATCATATTAAACAATATATGGCCTGTATTTCTTAGAAGTATCACATACTGAACACACACACACACACACACACACACACACATTCTGTTAGTTGTTTTATATAGAATTTACAGTTTGGTGCTGTAGAAGAATGCACAGGCATGTCAATGAATACCTGGAGACTGATAAATTACGATCAATTTTGGAGAAAAATATAATAACCTGCCACTGGGTCATGATGACTTAATTCCTTCCACAGACAAAATTCACTTACAGCCCTTCAAGTTACTAATTCATCTTGCGACATTGGTGATTCTAAGTCTACAATCTCATCATCTGGAGAAAACCAAGAAGGAGTAGCTTCTCAGTGGTTGTCCTTGTGTTTAACAATCTGTAAGTGCTCAGAGATACAAAATACACAAGAATAATTACGATTCCAAAATTGAAAACAGAATCAGTGAAATGGAGGAGTCCTGGTTTTATGTCAGTTCTTGGAGGCCCCTGGACATCTGAATGGAACATTCACTAAGACTTAAATTCTCTAGCAACAATTTGACTTAGCTCACAATTTTACTCATCAGTCTCTTGTTTCCATTTCCATTTCTTGTCTCTTGAATGTTCTTACTTTTCCATAAGTAATGGGTCGTTGCTTTGAAGTGTCTATCTTTCTTAAAGCCTGCTTGCTACTTGTAGATTTTGGTTTCAAGATGTATTATTTGTTACATTTTTGTTTTAAATCCTAAAAGAATGTCATTATACCATTTGATTTTCCTAAATTATTTTAGGTTTTCTATGAATATTTTCAAATATTAGATATAATTTGGCACTCGCGAGTTTCTCAAAGGAAAATCTTTTCCTTTCTTAAGTTTTTAATCAGCTGTCAAGGGACATTTTCCTTGGTATTCTTTTTTTTTTAACATTTATTTATTTATTATGGATACAATATTCTGTCTGTGTGTATGCCTGCAGGCCAGAAGAGGGCACCAGACCCCATTACAGATGGTTGTGAGCCACCATGTGGTTGCTGGGAATTGAACTCAGGACCTTTGGAAGAGCAGGCAATGCTCTTAACCTCTGAGCCATCTCTCCAGCCCCTTCCTTGGTATTCTTAAGAGAGAACATCTTGGTGACAAACACATGAAACCTTAGGATTTTTATCTTAAGGAATTTTCTCTGAGTCAGTCTTGACAGTCAAATAATTGTGTGCTCTGTAGAAACTATCTCTCAACATACGAATCATTTATGTACAAAGAAATATTACCTAAGAAGAGAAACAGTAAACTGGCAAATGTAAACTTTGTAAACAGAATAATAGAGTCTTACCCTTCCTGCCCTGTGTGTGTGTGTGTGTGTGTGTGTGTGTGTAAAATAATGTTGATGGAAAGAGTATAGTAAATTTATAGTAAAAACACACAAAACCATACTTATCAGGAGTAAAACATATTTATTTTATGCGGTTTAGTGACCCAGGTGCTAAACTTTGTTCATAAAATGGCATAGAGCTGACAAAGTGAAGACTCGATTATTCTTTGAGCCTTTACCAACATCAGTGGATTAGATATTGCCATGACTCTCAAATGACACTGACTATAATTATCCACAGAGAATTTGTTTTCATGTCTCATTTCGAAGCAAATAAGGATAGTGAAATGAAGTATTTTATCTAAGAGTATTTCCATGTGCTATAAACAATCTCTTCCCCTATAATTACTATGAAAACCTCAGAAATTGCAATGAGTGAATAAGCCAACATGATAGAACGAGCCTGGGATGGGTTTTAATAATGTCCCTTCAAATTCATTGTAAATGACTGGAAATGTTTCATTTAGAACTGTGTTATAGAATGATTAAGTGTGATTTGCATAATTTTCTCCAAAAATAAGCTTAGAATATTGTAGAAAGTGAAAGCACAAAAGCACTTATGAACAAAGTATTTCAGAATTAAGTATAGGAGTTGATATTTATTCTATACAATATTGTGGCAAAGATATTTGAAATTATTTATTCCATTTATTTATTCATTGAGGCACTAAATCATCCAGTCATTCAACAAATATTTTGAGCCTATTCTCTGCCAAATTTCAGAATGCAAATCCTTACATAATTGCCAAGACTGAAATTTGTCCTTTGAAAGAGGTAATCAGTAAGCAAGCATCCTCTAAGCAGTTAATTCTGAAAGCCAACAGCATGTTGGCTAGTCCAAAGATAAAGAATGAATGATTTGTTTTATGGTTGAAATTTAAGGGTCTTAATATACCTATGGATTTCCTAAATGGTTGAAATAAAACCAAAGTGGAATAAGATTACTGGCATCTGCTCACTTCCATTAGGAGCAACCTTTTGATCTAGAAAATAATTGTTCTATTTTTCTCAAACAGAACCAATGGCCACTTTAACTAAGCCTAAGCTAAATCAGTCTTAGCAAAAATATTCATATTCCAGAACACTCAAGTATACAATGGCACAATGTCCTCAACCTTTCTTCACATTACAGAATTGATAATAGTCACAGTCAATGAGTTAACAAAATTCACACCAGGGATTCTAAGGCTTGTCCATTGAGCAGAGGTAAGCTGAAAGGTTAGTCAAACATCTCAAACCATAACAAATGCACAATAAGAAAGAGCAACTTATTTGGCTTCCAAATTTTTATTTTCTTTAAAATGTATTAATATTGACAATAATAGTAAATGTTATAACATAGTAAACAATATTCCTTAGCAAAAATTCAAGTGGAAGAACTACAGCAGATGGATAAATATGGAAATAAAAATGAGGGTGAATATCATAAAAATATGCAAAAATACATCTTCATTAACAGATCACAAATTCTGAAAGTAGAAGCTATATAAAACACTCTAAAATGCTGCAGTGGCATTTCATTAGTATTTTAATAAATAAAGCTTGCTTGAAGATCAAAAAAGTAAAACATGCACACTGGCCAGCCTTACAGGTCAGACAACAATAACACACACTTTTAATCCCAGTAGTCACACTAATTTGCCCTAGAAACCAGGCAGTGGTGGTGCATGTTCTTAATCCCAGAACTAGAGAGGAATTTAAGACAGGAGGAGACAGCTCTCAGACACAGTCTCATTCTGAGATTCCTGGAGGCAGGATCGCCATTTCAGACTGAAGTTGAGATAAGAGCCAGTGGTTGGCTGCTTTGCTTTTCTGGTCTTCAGGTTTAATCCCAATATCTGTCTCTGAGTTTTTATTAATCATGTATCAGAACATTGAAGTACAAAATGGCTCAACTTCCTTAATCTCTCTGCATATTAGAGTTGATAAATCACAGTCACTGAATTAACCAGATTTACACCATTGTTTCTATGCCTAGTCCTCTGAGCAGAGATAAGCTGTTGGCCTAGTGAAACAGCCGTGGGAGGAGGTCCGTAAAACATCTTGAGGTATCCATTCATAAATAGCATCACCATCTTCCAGGAGAAGGAATTTGTGTGTCTGACACCACAAGGTTGTTGTGCTGATTTTCAGAAATAATCCATCCTCTAAATACACTTAGATGAGACAAAGTAGTGTAACATTTCTCAACGTTTACCAGAACACTAGCTCAACAACTTTTTTCATGTAACTACCTCCACTGTAGTTTCATGAAGAATTCATCTTTTGGAACACATTATAAACTTAAAACCAAAATGTTTGGCATGGTAGGTTATCTACTAAACAGGAGGAATATCGGGGTATTTCTCAGCAGCATGGTGACTGTATCATCCATCATTCTTCATCCTTGCAGAAAGCTCAAAAGAAAACAGAAAATTACTTACAGAAAAGTACTTTATC
This sequence comes from Alexandromys fortis, assembly GCF_014885135.2. Taxonomy (NCBI): domain Eukaryota; kingdom Metazoa; phylum Chordata; class Mammalia; order Rodentia; family Cricetidae; genus Alexandromys; species Alexandromys fortis. The sequence continues at coordinate 1,752,012 of NW_026068064.1, read as the reverse complement.
TAATAAAGTTTTATTATATAAAGTGTCAGTTTGAAAAGAACTAACATAGAAACCTGTAGTTCCAATACTTCTTATTATTATAAATATTTAAAAATATTTTAGTTGTCTTTTTCTTTATGTTTACTTTTATTTAAAAATATGGTACATATAGTCTATAGACTAAAAATGTATATCACTGATATCCTATAACAGTAGGTAAGGGTTTTAATATAATTAAACTACTTTATTGTCTCTAAATATATTTTATATAGTTTAATATTAAAATATTAATATTTTGGCTAGTATGACAAGGTAAAGTTAGTTTAATTTTCTGCTCTTTATTCTGTAGAGAACTTCAGTTGTGAAAAATTTCAATTATCTAAAGTTCTCAACTTTAGAAAAGATTATTCTATTCCATCACCTTCTGAAACCCTCAATAAAAATTTCCAATAACTTCTCTGACAGAGCATCTGATCCTTTTATTGCGACCAATATCTCCCCATGTGTCCTTAATCTTCTTTCTTTGATCAGACGGTAGCTCTGTCTGTTTTTAATACTGCTGCAGTGCAGACCATTTGGCTCTCATGTTTAATTTTCACCATTTCCCGATCTGTCCATTATTTACTCTTCACTTTAGGGAGGATTGCGCCTATTGATTTATTTAAAATGTCCTTAGATTCAATACTATAATAAATCTTCAAAAATAAATCAGGAAACAAGTATTTTTTCTCTTTTTTTAAACAATTTTCTTTATTCTTGAGAATTTCATGCGTGTTTATAATGAAACTTGATCATGTCCACCCACATCTCTGTCTCCAAATCTCCTAAGTGTCCCCCACACAGCAGCTCCCAATTTTGTGTCTTCTGTTGTTCATTTGTTGTTGTTAATAATAATAATTCTCTAAATCCAACTAGTACTCACATGTGTGAGGGTGTGAGGCCAATTACTAGACCATGAAACAAAAATCTACCAGTAACTACCCATTTCAAAAGAGGAATACTTCTCCCTCCTCCAGCAGTCATCCACTGCTAAGATCTCTTCACTAGTTGGGCCTGAAAAGCACCTCCCCAACTGTGCCAGACTTGTGGTTGCACTGGTATTGTAGCCGCTGTAACTGTGGGTTTGTGAGTTCTATTGCCACATCAAGACAAGACACATGCATTTTGCACCATTCTACTTCATCATTCTGTCCTTGCATTTTTCTCCTTTTTGCTGTGATGCTTCTTAGTTAGGTATGAGGCCTGCTCCACAGCATGGAATTCAACACCTTGTACTGTAATCTCGATTAAAAGCCCATGGTTGGGGAACGGATAAGACCTAGGATGGAACCTGTTACTTTGCTAAATGGTCACATCGTCAAATTGTCTTCTAAGTGCTTATAGTTGTATCTATAAACATACATTGTGCTCAGCCTTGATCAGGGAACAAGTATTGTCAAAAATACTCCATTCCCTCTTAGTATTTTGTCAAGGAAGGGGCTATTCAAAGAAAGAAAGAGTTGCCTGAGTGATGGAAAAGAGGAGCTAAAATATCACTTGTCTGAAAATGAATAGTCACACATGTCACACCAAACACAGTAGAATTAAGTTAAAGTCTCCAACAACAGTGACACGAAAATAGGAGCTTTATTTCTCACTTAATAAACTCTTTCTATTTCCAAATCAGAAAAGATAAATACTTGAAAGCTGCAGCCAATTAATGTAGCATTCGCTCACACCACTCTAATATTGCGTTGGCATTTTAATATTACCTGTAGTTAATAGAACTGGAAACAAACCTTCAATATTATTTGCAGGTTTGAGGTTGATAACATTTCTGTCAACATAGTAAGAGAAGCGTGTTCAGCATACAGAAAATGAATGCCCATTGTGGTTCGTGAGATCAGGGTTTTTGCAATGTGAAAATTATCCACATTGGGAGTGGGTAATGGTGACGAATCAGTGATCGTTTCTTTCTCACCTCAGTACATTGCCTAAAAGTCAGAAACAAGAAACCACAGAAAGGACCATCTGTTTTGGAAGTCTGCCCACTAACAGAAATGACTCACCTTAAAGAAATTTCTGATTACAAATCTAGGATACATAAACAATGACAGGAGTCTAGAGCACATTATTATACTAAAGATTATCCTTGAAAAACAAGAGACACACATAGCATCACACATTAAAAATGCAAACACACATTTGGTTGAAATTTGTTCTCACGTTAATATCTAACCTTTTCATCATAGGAGCAACAGTAAATTAAGCAGCCTGGGTGTGTATATATATTAAGTGTGTATATGTATTGTGTGTATGTATTAAGTGTGTATATGTATTAAGTATATGTAACAATATTTGAAGAGAAGAAATTGAGACATGGAAGTATTTGCAGGGAGGGAAGAAAGAGGTAGAAATGATATAAGTGGAGTAATCACATATGAGATCCTCAAAAATATTTAAAAAATTAAATTAAAAAAGAATAACTATGAAATGAGTTATAACACATCAAATCACAAAGAATCAATACATTCTATATTTGTGAAAGGCGCAAGTTGTCTAAAAGAGAAAGGCAACTAATGCAGGAAAAGGGGAATACAGGCTTTGGCGAATGATCATGTTATACACACTGCGATGTTTGTTGATTCATACAAGGCTCAACAGTGGATCCTCAAACCAGTGGGTGCAAAGCTAGTGGAGAACAAGGCACTGGCAGCTTGTGAAGTCACCCCTCAGGGCTTGATATCTATAAATGAAAGGGGAATCCTACAAAAGAGAAACCTGGTGGTCTCCTTTCAGAGGAGTTCTCATGCAGCAGCAGAATATGTGGACAGCTGGGATTAGTTGGAGTGCAGATCTGTATTGAAAATATATGTTCATAAATTTTTTATTTACTTTCAAAGAATAGTTTTAGTTTTAAAAACTATGTTTTTAAGTTATGTGTGTGGAAGTTTGCTTACTTATATGCATGCATGCATGAATGCATGTGTATATATATATGTACGTATATGTGTGTGTGTATCTAAGTATGTATTTAAGTGTGTGTGTGTGTGTGTGTGTGTGTGTGTGTGTGAATGTATGCCTACCACATATATGGGTCATACTCAAGTAGGTCAGAAGAGGGCAGCAGATATCCCTAGAATTGGAGTTACTAAATAGGACCATGAGCACGAAGTTGGTGCTAGGAAACACATCTGGGTACTACTATGTGAGACCAAAAAGTGCTCCTCCCCACTCAGTCACCTGTGCAAACTAATGACTAAGATTTTATAATTATTCAAATCAAGTTTATAGGAGACTGGGACTCATGCTTTTCATTTAAAAAGTCACATGTTTAACTGAAATTTTAATTGATTATGAATATATAAATGTGAGATTTCTGCACGGAGAGAACTGTTATCAGAAGTAAATGACATATACCTGTGTTTTTCCATGTTCTTCATGGCTCATATCTTCCACGCTGATTTCAAATTTAACAAAAATGTTAATATTTGCAATTGAGAAGCTATTTTGCTTATACTGATTAATACAAATTTTTGTAGTTAGTAAAACATCTATACATGTGTCATGCTTTTTATATAAAACGTTTTTCATAAATGTTCTTATACTCATTACATCATATATATTTTTCTTCTGTTAGTAAAACATATACTAGACAGGGCAAAGATAAATGCTAAAGATACTAAATGATGAGAAAACCCCAAAGCTTATTTTTCACTAAAATTGGAAAAACTGAGTCCTAAGAAGAAAATGTTGTGTTGCTTTCTATAGGACTCACAGTACAGTGATGTGTGGTTTTGAGACATGAGTGTCTTCTTTGTTAGTAGAAAATTCATACTGTTTATATACTAGGCCTAATTGTATTTCCTTGATGATTTTTATTTCAAGACAATATCTATGACTATTAATTCACTGCCCTTACTTTAGGATTTAGAGTATAACAAGTGCATCCAGTGTAACCGACTTTTTAGTAATTATTAATCAAAAGCTATTGAATTGGTTTCCAGCATTTCAAATAAAAATGTATAAGAATTTATTTAAATGTCTGAATAACTTAGGAAGAGGTAACAATATATCATATAACTGATTGCAGAAAGAAACAGGATAATATAGGCACATCTCCTAGAAGGCAAGTAAAGTTATCATATGAAAATGGTTCATTTAGATTTAAGTTATCTTGAATCTCTAATGCTGTTAATACACAGGCACAAACTCACAACATCAAATCATGTGGACAGTGGGGTGCAGGGAGCAGCTTGGAAAATTTGGAATTACAAAAAAGAAATAGGTGAGATAAATGCTTATTGACTAATTATCTGACTTTCCTTTGAATGATATCTGTGTAGAGAGAAGGTGCAAACCCAAGTAAGGCAAGCGAAATTGATTATGAATTCTATTATAAGCCACCTATTAGAGAATGGTGTGACTCTGGCTGGGTGGAAATTATAGTTCTCCTATTTTATTTGCAGTTGCAGTTGAAGTGATTGCCACCACCAAGAAGATACAAAGTGAAAGACAAATTATTGAATAATTGGAGAATGATAATCTTCTAAAGGTAAGTAAAAACTAATTGATTAAAACATGATTATGTGAAGTCTAGCAGAGGTATTTTTTTAATTTGAAATATGAAATTTTTTTAAAATTTAAAATATGAAACTTATGAGTTGTAAGTTTCATAAAATGATGATGGTTTGGACTGATTTTGTACTATGTATGAATTACTCAGTTTAATCCTCGATGATTATTATAGTGCCAATATAATTATATTACCCATCTTACAGATGAGCAAGCTGAGAAGTCATTTGTTCAAAATGATTCAGACCATAAACTGGCAATAACCATTTTTTTAATAGTTGCAAAATCTCTCACCTTTACTAGCCCTTTAATGAAGGATTTTCAAGAAAGAAAAAGGTATCAGAAAACCTAGGCCTGCTTCGTAGCAGACGAGAAAAGCTTACAGGGTAAGGCATATTTCACTTACTCCAAGACTAACCAGAGAACCAAGTTACCCCTCTGCTAGGGATGATGATCAAACTCTCAGTAGTTAGAGTTGGAGAACTGAGTACTGAATACAGGCAGTGGAAAGGGAAAAGCAAATGAGTTCTAGGCTATTGCACAGAAAATATGAAACCCAGAAAGAATTTGGATGAGGATAGAGATGATGGAAGAGATGTATTCTGATAGGGGTGGGCTTTTGAAATGTCAGATTTTCTGTATCTCCAGGATGACTGAAGAAACATTTAGAAGGAACCTAACAGCAAGTAATACATCAGACTGGAAACAGTATTTTCCCCAAAGGATCAAACCATTCTTGGGCAGTCATCTATGGAATGGGTTGATTATCAGGCTGCGGCAGGGACCATGGGTTTCATTACAACTTGCTGTGTTTCCAAATAAAACATAATTTGGTTTGCAAATAGGTTAATTTTACTTTTGCCACAGAGGATTCAACGTGAAAAATTTCAATTTTGAGAATTCAAGGCACTTTCATGGATGTCCCTAATGAGAGTGATAGGAAGAGGAAACTATAGGCAAATATAATTCTTTCTAATCATCTGTGTTTGATGAGACGACGGTGTAAGGGTATAGAAGGATTCAGCCTTTCAGAAACTGTGAGATCATATACCCTTTCTCCAAACAGTGTCTCACATATTTTTATTTACAGAAAGTGAGAACATTTAACTTCTGGGAAAACATTTTGTCTCTCATAGGGTCGGGATGAATACACCAACTTAATAGTTTTGTTTTGAGTTATGCGTCATGCTGTGTGTAAAATACCTACAGAGTCTGAGTGCATACATATTAATATTTTCTGATCATCTCTGAAATGATTTTGACAACTCCAGTTTCCAAGACTTTCTGATATTTGTTGTGATCTCAGAGCACCCACTATGAAAACTCATTAAAGCCACATGTGCTAGTATCATTTCTGTTTCTCTGATTTTAAAATGCCCTGATAAATGTTTGGAAGGTTTGGAAGGACTGAAACATTTATTTGACTTTAAGTTCCGGGTTATAGTTCTTTATTTGGAAGAAGTAAAGGAAGAAGCCTATTGATTCTCATCCACAGTCAAGAACAGAAAAAAAAAAAAATAAAACTTAGGATCCGTGCCTGATTGCTTTGGGCTAGCATAATCCTCTCTTATCCTGTTCAGGACCTGCTAATTAGGGAATGGTGCAGCCCAAAGTGAACTGGGTCTTCTCATATTAACAATCAAAGCAATCCCCACAGACATGCCCAACTTGATCTAGATAATTCTTTATTAAGACTCTTCACAGGTGATTCTAGGTTGTGTCAGGTTGAACGTGGAAACCAACACGCACAGCAGAGAAGAAAGCGCTTTACAGTGTATGATTTTATGATTTTATGTCACAGATCAAGTAGTTCTAAGTCCATGGATAACACCTACGACAAGTGTATGGCTTCCGTGGAGAGTAGTCACCTCTGGGACAAAAAGCTTCAAAACTGACCTCAGGGATAAGACTAGTTTCCTAGCACCAAGCCATGTCTGGTCCATGGACACCAAGACATACGATCTGGGAGCTGCATATGCTACTCACATTTCATGATTTGAAACCACATCACAGGCTGGAAGGTTAGTGGTATTAGAGGCCAGATGGGCAGATAGGAGCTTGGAAGAAAACATGACATCTTAAAAGGAGACATTGTACTGAGGCACAATAATTGTAGTTGAACCTATAAAAGGAGTTTCTAAGGCACTTGTTTTTGACTTACGTAATATTCTTCTTTAATCTGTTTAATTAATATTTTCAAATGGCATTTCACAACTTTAACAGGAAAAATTAATTTTTACTCATTATTTCATAAAATATATATTTCTGTGAGAATTTAAAAATGACTGTAAGGCTTTTGATAATTACTACAACATCACTGATTAGATCCTGGCATTTTTTTTCTGAGTATGGACTTGTGTCTGGGACGATGAAATGACAATAGTGGCAGAAGTGGGTTCTTCAAGTGATTCAATTCAATTAAATATCTTTTATGAGAAGAGACTAATTCTGTCAATTTATCATTTTAAAATTATCCTCAAATAAAAGTAAATGTCTGAATTCAAGAAAATTGAATATTAGATGGAGGGAGAGGAAATGTGTGGAATTAAATTAGATTGGGAAGTGAAAAGCCAACTCAAAAGTACCAAAATGGAGGAGCTGAATTAAAAAGAAGTTTAATGAGAAATAAGAATGCTACAGACCAGCAATGGTGTGTTATCAGTAGTTTTCCTAGATATATCCAAGATACAATCTACTGAAGGGTTATTGTGATGGGCAAGACTTACCCCTACCCTACTCATTCACTTTATGCCTCTCTATCCTCTCAGATGTGAGGATCAACTTGAATGTACCAATTATTGTTTTTGCATGCATGTTTCTTATGCCATATCATATCATATCATATCATATCATATCATATATCATATTATATCGTTTGGATGAAACTAAGCTTGGAATGATAACTGAAGGATTCCCATGACTTGGGGAAACAGCAGAATAGCCCAGGAAAGTCTCAGTGAGAATCTAATGAAGATGGTATGCCAGAGGCCTTGAACCAGACCAATGACTCATAACAATGAATATTTTGTGAGTGGGGAGGATTATGCAAAAGGACATACTGTGTAGCACACTGTGACAGTATCTAATGCCACTAGAATGAATGAAGAAGGGTGGGAAAGACAGAGGAGCCAGGTGGGTTTTCTGTTTGCTTGTTTTATTTTCAAATGATTTTGGAGGGATTTCTATTTTAGGAGGATGCTGTAGGCATGAGGGGAGGATATGGCGGGACCTAAAGCTGAGCAGGATTGAGGTGCATAATGTGAAATTTCCAAAGAATCAATAAGGAATTATGATGCTAAAAATTAAATTTGATATTTATTTGTACAGCTTTTTTGCATCTTGATTTTTTAAGCAATTTATTTCTTGGTATACATCCATGTTCATGAATACAGTTCTATTTCTTCAATTTTCAGTATGCAATAGCACTTTGGTTTAATCTGCCTTAATTTATTAATACTCATGTTGACTCCATGCACATTTATATATTAAAATATCAGAATAATGGAAAGTTTTCAGAAACTAATCTCAAATTTTTTAGACCCTGGAATATGTGTCTTCAATGACTCTTGCTTAGTTGGTTACAGATAATAAAATATATTGTTGTTATCAAGTTTAGGTTACATTGTAAGTCACATGTGAAAGAATTTCAAATATTACTTAATGTATAAAATCTCATGATTGTGAAATCTGACCAGATAAACACACATAATGAAAATGGATCCTTCAAAAGAGATTTTGACACAGGCAATGGAGGGTCTGGCATGGTCTGAACCATGTTCAGAATAACCTATGGCAGGATCTATTACAGAAGCCTTTACACCTGTTTTCAGCAGGAACTATGTATCGCTATCATTTGAAAGGAACCCTGAAGGAAATGATGGGCTCAGTGGCTTTAATTGAGGCTGACACTTGGATTTTCTTCATGTGCTCCCCCAAATGTAACATGTAGCCAACCTGAGCCCCTACCTCCCCTCTCAAAAAGTGTAAGTCAAGTTCATGTTAATCTCAATCACTGAGGTGTAGTACTTTGTCACACAGCTATAGGAAATATAGCTGTCCCTAACGTTTGCCACACATTTCCTAGTACATTTCCATGAGAGTTTATTGAGAAATGTACTTTGGATTGTACTCAGTAGGCAGGCTGCAGAACACACAGGTGTTTAATATGTACTGCTAAATAACTCTCTCAGCCATTACCTCCCAGCATCATTACTAACTGTGCATAAAACAACAACCGATTAGTACAGGAGAAGAACTCATCACCAAACCATGTATTTCAAAACCGTGTTTACTTCCTGATGTCTCGCTCTTCTCAGACATCCCTTTAATAATGCACTCTCAGTATACAACAGAGCAGTAACACCTTCTCAACAGTTATTCACATTGGGAATGCGTCATTTGGCATAACATGGGATAAAACCTGACTTGCTGAAGACCACATTTTTAAAGTAAGTAATGTTAGTTAATGATTTCAAAGGCTAACTTTTAAGATACTGTCTCTGTTTTTGTTTCATTTTCTTTGTCAGTGGGCGTTTTGGATCATTTAATACACATGCTGTAAAACAATTCGATTCCCATGTCTAGAGGGTTCTTCAAATGTGTGGGCAATGTTAAAGTACGAAAGATCATCCAGCTATCTTAGAGGCAAACATGAAATAGAGTTCACTGGTTTGGCTCTACAAATCTATATTTTGCATGTTACTGAGCAATAGAAGGAATTTATTGCCATACACCCCAAATTGCGCTTTTCTGACATTCATTATTACAAATCAAAACCCCAATGAGTCATGTTTTGTATACCAATGATACAATCTCACATAAACGTTTTGAAATATTGTTAAAGTCTACACCTCTGACAATAAAACTTTATTTTCCCTCCATGATTTGAAGTAAGCCATTGCTTCCCATTTTCTTTCTGGAGCTGTTTTAGATCTTTATTATCATTATTTTATTTGGAACTTGACACGTCTCTTTTGCCGGTCCAAAATGCTGTTCAACATTTTCTTGGAATTTGCGGGCTTAATATTTGTGGCTTGGCTATTTCATGAATGATATTGTTGATTATTTTCCATCATAATTTTGCTGAGGCACATATATGTTAGTGAGTTTGGCCTTCCACACCATTCTACCCAGGACAAGTGGCCCCCAAACTAAAACCAAGACAAAACAAGAAGGCATGAAAATGAGATGGGTACTTGAAGGGACTAAGGGTAAGACTTAGTGGAGATGGGAGTGGATTAGAAAAAATAGAGGGATGATTGTGATCAGGTGATGTCATGTGTGTGTGTGTAGAACTGTCAGATAATACTTTTTTTTAAAAAAATTAAGTTTAAAAATGTCTGTATTAAATTTAAAATAAAATCCTGTTGCTCGATTCATCACAGTTAGCATTTCTTTAATTGTAGATAATCAGTAAAGACATTGTTCTAACACTGAATCCCAGCCAAGTCATCTATGTTTTCTTTAATATTTTTCTGGTATTCATGTTATTCTTATCTACATGTGTGTTTAAACAATTTAGAATTGATTTTAATACATGGAAGCACATAGGCATCTTTTCAATAAAGCTTTTCTGCTTATTATTTTTCCTTAGTGAGGAGCCCATGCCACAGAGAGGTGTGTGCATACTGAGCATGCATTGCATCCTTAGCCATGGTGCCTCTCTCCCAGCAGTGCATTGCTTTCCTGATTGCACATCAGCTTCCAGCTGCTGAGCACATGGTGGGTGATGTCTGTCGGGAGTGATGTAGTCACTCTGGAAACACGTCTTTTGTCCCTGTAATTAGACAGTCAGTATTTCTACCAGGGAAATTTAGAAATTAGTTTTTGTTCATTGTAAATGTTTGAAAGTTTGAAATCAACTTTAGTAAGCTCACGGGCACATTGGCTGTGCCTTCTCCAAGTTATGGCATGAAGCCAAAGTAGCAATAATACCATACATAAGGAGAGGCCCAGGATTATTGAAGACATTGAAATCATTTTAATGAAATTAACAAAAATTACTTTATATCTATTCCATGTGCATTTGAACAATTTTATTAGCTAAGCATTGATTTCCTACCACAGCCTTTGGGAGAACCCTGAAGGAAAGCTATCTCTTCAGTTTAGATGGCTGGAAATTATAAAAGAGCAAAGCCGAGCTCTGCAGAGAAGCTTTCTTTAAACTCTGGTGCGTGCTGGAATCACTCACTAGGCTTATTGAATTCCAGATGACTCTGATTTACTAAGTATGGAGTTAAGCTGAAGTTTGCAGATACAAAACACAGCTACGTATGTCTTGGCTTTCCTTTCCAAGCTCCTGAGCTCTTTATTTCAGTTTGCAGCAATGTTTATCATGTTCTTTTCTCTTCGTGTTTGTCGTTCATCACTGAAGGAAAGCAAGGAAGCAAAGCCATTTTCAGTGTGAAATGATCATATTTTGTTGAGATTAGAGCGGTGGGGCTGTGTTCCGGCAGCCCTGGCTCCCACATGGCAGGCTTATGCCCCGAAATAATTACACAAAAACTGTATTCTTTTAAACACTGCTTGGCCCGTTATCTGTAGCCTCTTATTGGCTAGCTCTTACATATTAATCTAACCCATTTCTAATAATCTGTGTAGCCCACGAGGTGGCTTACCAGAGAAGATCTTAACCTGCATCTGTCTGGAGTGGGAGAATCATGGCGACTCCTGACTCAGCTTCTTTCTCCCAGCATCCTGTTCTGTTTTCTCCACCTACCTAAGGGTTGGCCTATCAAATGGGCCTAGGCAGTTTCTTTATTAGTATGAAACCACTCCCACATCATCATTTCTTTTTATTTTGCTTTCTGTTTACAAACATTTAACTTATTTATATTTTTTATATGTTTATATTTTATATTTATATATTTTTATTTTTATATATTTGTGGGAAACTTTTCCCTCCTTCCACCATGAGTGGTAGGGTTTTAAACTCGGGTCATCAGAACTATAGGAAAGTGCACAATCTCTCTAAGCCCTGCTTACTCATTTTGTATTGCCTAGTTTATCACCAGATTCTCAGGATAACTTTGTGACTGTCCAGTGCATCATTGTTTCTGGTTATTTTACATTCTAACACCCCAGAGATACCTTCTGCCTCTTTCTCAATCTTCATAAGATAAGACATCATTGGCTGTCTCATTCATCAGTTGTCAAATTGTCTCAACTCTGGATTTTGCTTTAGCTGTACTTTTTATATGAACTGCATTTCCTGTAATTATCAAATGAGAGGACCAAACCATATGTGCAAACACTTGTGGCTTTCAGTTTCAATACAATTATTTCCTCGACATTTAACATGGTCAAAAGACAAATGAGTTCTAATTGAGCTCTTACACAAAATTTTACTTTTTGTTGTTGCTCAATGTCTGCTATGATTATTAAGGCTTTGAGAAAATGGTTTCTGTATAAACTATACCCAGTCTTCCATAGAAATCTGATGACAAAATCTCAAAGACTGAAAATCACACACACACACACACACACACCTCATTCATCACATGTGTGTGTATATATAGATATGTGTAGAAACACATGTGTGTGTGCACACGCATGTGTGTGTTTGTTGGCTTGTCTCTTTCATACAATTTAAGAATCTGCCATTGGTTATTTGTAACTATTTGTTGTGCTAACTGTACTTAACTGTTTTTTTTGGCATGTGTTTGTGTGTTTTGGTTGGCTGCGGGTGTGTGTTTTCATGTGTGTGGGAGCACATGTGTATATGTACATGTGTTAAAAGACATGAAATAGATGTCAGGGATATTCCTCTATCATTCTGTATCTTGTTTGTGCACAATTTTCTCAGCTGAAGCAAGAATCTCCCATCTGCTGGCAGAATAACATGTGAGTGGCCATACCCACTCAAAATTTTTTTTTGTGGATTCTGAGGATATAAACTTGGTCCCCACAGTTGCAAGTAATTTATCCATGGAGCCATCCCCTCAGCCTCTTGCTCCAGCAATTTTAGTAGGGAGCTGATTTTTTTGGTAATAGTTTTTCTCAACTGTCAAAGCTCCAAGGTGCACCACTTATGGTACTATGTAAAATTTTATGTGAGGTGCATATATCCATACCCACAACAATAAACAAAACACACAAACCATCATACTTCCAGCCTTTAAATTTATGAGGATGCTTACTTGAATATACTTTTATGTTTACAGTCACTAACTATATAATTAATAGTCTGACTGACTAAGCTGAAATTCAGATATGCAACAAACCATTATTTCCATTTTCTGTGCTTTAGGGAGCCTCAGCACTTCAGAGCTAGCATTCATTATGTCTGTTCCTATCATATATACTGTTCATTACTTATGCAAATTGTGAGAATAAAGCATTCTATGTACATTGGCAAAAAAAAAAAAAGACTCACCACTATGTGTATTACAAACTGAAACTAATTGCTTAACTAAATGGATTAGAATCTGCTAGGCGTCTGGGAACATATCCTGAATTGTTTTCATGCTTTTCTAATTTTATTATAATAAATTTTATGCAAACAAATGACCTTAAAACAACACATTTCATTTTGTATGCAATCATGGGCATGCTTAATTTCTTGATATATAAACTGGGATTAATAAAAAAGGCTAAGCAATTTATTGCCCTTTTACTGGACACATTTTTTGTCACATTAACATAAAACCAAGCTGTAGACTTGCAAATTATTCAGCATTTTATCTAAAAAGTTTCCTGTGCCTGTACTCATAATGGAAGCATGACCTTTTTTCTTCCTGTCTCTTGTGAACACACCTCGGGGAAGAAATAATGATTTTCACTTAGTCACTGCAGGGCTACTAGCAGCTTTCCATGGTGCTCACAGGTAGATCAGCCTTGAAGTTTGAAGCAGTGACATCCATTATGCTTGTTCCCATGCAAATACAACTGTAGGATTTTTAATATTTTCTCAAAAATATTCCTACTAGATTTAGAAACATTGAACTTGAATATTCTTATATGTGAGGTCGATTTAACATTGGTAAGACTTGAGAGGAAGGTTTGCGTCTCTTCCAGGAAACTCATCTGCAAAGATGTGATCCACTGCCTACTTCAAAGGGAGCGGTTGCACATAAGCCTCATGATGCGAATGATACATGCCTTTGCGCTCTTGACATGATTCATTAATGGTTATGCTCGTTTGTTTTCACACCGTGGCTGTTTGGTTACTTAAGAAAGAGGAAAAACTGAAGTAACACAATACTATGACCTATAGTTTATCAAGCTACATAGTTAATTGCCTCCCATATAAAGTTCAGAGCTGTAGAGGTGATAAATGCTGGGGATTTTGAATCAAATGCAGACTGGTGTAAGTCTTTTGCTTGCAGACATAGTTGCTGTGTGGGTCTTTCGTGTTCAGTTTATCTACTCATATTCACATCTAAAAATGATTTTCCGCAATTATCTGATTAAGTCTATAATTCAAATTAATTGCCATGTATCATAATTAATGCAAATGAAGAAAAAAAACAGACATAACCTCTCCTAGAAAATGCACCTCGTGTTTTTTATAGAAGCACCTATGCCATATATTGGTTCTCTATTGTTCCAATATTAATTCTCATATGTTTTTTCACAAGTTTTCATGGTGCATTGATAAATCTGCCTGTGCTTCAGCTCCAAAAGTAGAAATTGCTTTCTGAAAATGAGATAATCATGGACACTTGCCTAGAAAACAAATTTGTATGTTCTTGTTAAACTTTTTATTTTTTCAGGATGAGTGTAGGGTGAAACAGCTCGAAGAAAGATGCACCACTACCCATACAACATTATGGGAACATTTTGCTTGCCTTTCTCTTGAAATATAAACTGCAGATAGACATAGGCAGGTACTTGGGATTTCAACATATGACTGCTATCATAAATCAAGAAGAAAAGCAAAAATGAAGAAAAGGAAAAGCATAAATGTTGCCATGCCAGAGAGCCAAATGAAGCCATTGTGCTGGATTTCCCTTCTACAGACATTTGTTCAGATGTAGACACACTTTGTTATGGTATCAAGATTTGGGAAACTTCAAAACAGGGCTCTGAGGATAAAGAAAAGCATTTTCCGGTGGTCCGTTGGTTTACTATGGTCAGAGCTCTGGATATAGAAAATGTATCTACCTTTGGAAGCTAGGGTTCTGAAAAGGCTTGGTTACACATCTCCTTTCAAAAAATAAATAAATAAAGCAACGCCAACATAAGACATATTAAATAATACTCAATGAGAGAGTGGAGGATAAATGCAGAATGTTTCTAGAAAAGACTCCAGGACCTAAAACTGTTTTGGTAATCAGTCTTAACATTAGAAAAACTGGAAAATTCCATTACATTAGAGAAATGCCTGGAAAATATGATTTTAGATGAAAAGTCAGATTTGTAATTCTAAGTGAAAACATATTGTATGAGGAATACAATATCTCAAGCAAACACTGCAATAAAATTAAGTGTTTTCGTGCCCTTTGTGATTTGTTACTAGGGAAAAGATAAAACAAGACTGACAAACAGACAGAAAACCCGAAGGATTTTGATAGAAATTGAGCACTCATGTAATAAATATTTAAAAATATATATTTAGTAGCAATTTCTTGGGATGAACTGTTCAAATGGACATTAATATATAGCCAGAATAAAATATTTGACACATGCCATTACTCAAAAGAATAGCATTGAATACATGGTGATGTTATTGTCCTGAAACTTTCCTTACATTTCCAAAGATATTTAAAGTCATTCACGTGGATTACACATTTTATTTGAAAATAAATGAAAATGGCTACATAAATTTCTGACAGCTCTAACGTAATAACTATGGTATGGTTGTGTAGAATGATTTGAGGGTGAAAACTCATAGCACAAGAATTCTGTCTCATCAATGAAAAGGAGAAAAATATTTTTCTGTACTTTATGACTATTTTTGTATTTCATTTGTGTCCTCCATCACTCAAAAATTCTGAAAACTATACTAAAATGCAAGCAAGATGTCAAGGACATGAATGTTACAACTAATTAAAATCATGTTTCCTAATGTGCAGAAACAATTTTAATAGGACTCATGCAAAAATTCTAAAGAATTTAGTAAAATTATTCCCTTGAAAAGCCCAATACCTATTGGATAGCCCAGAAAACATACATATTTTTCCATCTGTAGCATTATGCCATCTGACTAGTTAGTAATAAGACTTTATAACTAGAACCTCATATTACTCCAGTAATAAAAATTTAACTGATGATAGAGTTGAATACCATACAACCTTGATAAATTAATTTTTTTCACGGCTATTCAATAGACACTCTTTCCCTATCCTCACTATGCGTATACATTAGAACCTAAAATTTAGAAATGTGAACGTATTGTGTTGTATCAGACCAGAAGTTATGAGGAAAGCAACTGTCTCTTCTGGAAGTTATTAAAGTGCTTGCAATGCAGTAATATTTACAGTGATTTGGGCACAGTTGGTTCAATCATAAAAAGATGGAGTAGCACCCAAAAACGAAAGCAACAGGTAACTGAACCATGGTCACCCACCATCCATGAAAGGGCCAGAAACAGGACTGATGGGCAGTTCCTACCAAACCATGTATTTGTACATGACTGTTGTAGCTTCTGTCAAGACACCTAGCCTTTGAAATACCTGCCCTCTAGAAGGAATTTGGTGAAGGTGTTCATTTGTTTCTCCCTCTCCCCATTTTCGGATATTCTGCTGGTATCCTTCACTGTTGAAACTCCCCTGAAACCTAGACTAAAAAGCTCCGTGGGCACACATCCCCAATTCCAGCCTCTTGAGGCACAATGTATTTTTAATAAGCAAGGGGAGGGGCCCAGATGGTCTCTGACACAAATGGAAAACACGGGACGAAGGCCTTAACATCCGGTTGAAGATATAAATAAATCAGCAACTTGAGTATAAAATACAAAGAATAATAAAGACACAAAACAGAAAGGCCGTGTGTATGTACATAGAAGACTTTTGCTCTGTTTTTTTCTATTCAGATAAAAGGCTGGCTCGTTGGATGTTTGACATATGTTGATTTTGCTGCTGTGATGTAAACATCCTTCACTCTTTATAAATCACTAGACTGTAAAAGACACATCTGCTAGGAGATATTTTATAGCAGATGTTGAGTCTAGAAGTCTGTGTTAAAGAAATCAATGGGATTTGATAGTGCTGTCATTAGATTTCCTGCCTGGGCAGTGACTTTTGCACCTTCCTTTAAAATCCAAGCCAACCACTAATGTTAGAATGAAAACAACTGAGTGATCTCTACACTGAAAGTACATACAGTCAACCTGAGTTGCATTTTATATAATAAGGATATTTACATTGTCAATTTAGGACCTATTAAGAAAGGCATATAGGGGTGAAAGGGATGGCTCAGTTGGCGAGCCATCTTCCTGGGAGAGCATTAGAGCCTGAGCTCAGATCCAATGCAACCATGTGTGACATGAAAACCAGAGATAGGTGGATCCCAGGATCTCGCTGGAAAGCCAGGCAGCAGAAACTGTAAGCTTCAGGTTCAGTGAGAGACCCTGTCTACAGGAATGAGGTGACAATAATAGAGCAGGACACTCAAAGTTCTCCTTTGGACTCTGCATACCCACAGGCATATTTACTTACACACACATTTTGTGTAACCCTCAGAGCTGTGCACACTTACATATGTCCACATGCATATGCACACATGCACACACCACACACTAAAACAAGCAAAATTTTTATATAGGATGGATTGCTAGATGAGAAGAAATGAAAGTACAAGTGAGTGTAAATTAAACTCTATCAAATGATTTAGACCCACAATAGGACTGCCTACTTTTATATTTATAAGCATGCATAGAAATTATAAAAATGCTTTCTTTACTTTTTTCCAAAAAATGAAAGATATAAATTCTGTAAGAGATAAGTTACCAACTAGCACATATGAGAAATGTTCAAATGTAAAGGAGACAGAAAAATAAACATCAAAATGCTGTGCTTTGTCCTCTGAAATCTGTTAAAAAATAAAAAAAATTATTTTACTGCCAATATAAGAATTTGAGAGCCACTTTGTCAAGACTAATGAAGTAAAATTTACAATTGCTTTAAAATAACTTCTCAACAAAAGCATTTTTGAAATTTGATTTCCCTTTGAGAAGAAACTTTAGAGGCTAATTATTTCTTTTAGGAAATAGCTCCCAGGAATAGTAACAACAACAAGACTCTGTATGCTCATTCAAATGTTTTTTGAAATTGTTTTAAAAAAAAACTAAAGAAGAAACTCAACATACAGATGTTCCAAAATAGGGCAACTTTGAATAAAATTTATATAATGAAATATGTTTGATCCTTTAAAATGTTGGTTTATAATTTCATTATGGTTGAAAACTTTATGTGACAGTGTTTAATATAAACACTGAACACTACCTATGATTAAAACAAATTAGATTTGTACACAGATATTTACTTGCATTTATGCCAGTGCACACATATTCATCCCTTATTAGTTACTTAAATATTTCTATAATGAAGACAGGAAAGTATATGGAACATTAGTTATACTTTTATTTGAATTCAATAGTGTTATATGTATTGTTTTATCATCTCTTCTTTTTAAAATTTTATTACCATAATTTTTTATTGATTGTTTTAAAATTTCACATCATGCACTCCAATCCCACTCATTTCCCAGTCCTTCCGTATCCACCCTTTACTCTTGTTGTGTCTTCCCCAAAGGAAAACTAAAACAATAAATAATAAAAATATATAAAAATAAAATATAGCAAATAAAATTATTAATTTAAAACCAAACAAACAAACAAGAAAAAAACAAACAGAAAAATGCAACTCTCCAAGCACTTCCCTCTTCCATCTTTTCTGCCCCTCTATTGTTTCTTCATTTGTCTCCGTGGTGTTGTGAGTATTTATGCATCATGCAGCATAGCCCTTCATTCAAACGACTTTACTAACATGTTGATGGTCAGGTTCAAGGCCTCTGGCTTCTGGTACACCTAAGTACTGGATTCTCACTGAAACTCCTCTCAGATACCCTGCTGCTGCCCCACGTCTTGAAGAGCCTTCAGCTATGGTTCCAGGGACCAGTCCCCTCACACCCTCCAGCAGGTCATGGATGGGGCAGATAATGGCAGTCAATAAGTCCTTGCTTCAGTGTCTGCTTCAGTTCATGTCCTGGCTTCCCGACATGATGAGCTGAAACCCAAATTATTTCGAGTCAGTGTTTAATCACAATAGCAGGAACCAGACTAGAAACCAATGTTACTTACGTATTATTTCTCTCACTATTTCTGTAAAACACATGACTTATTCTCAGTGAGTATGTTCAGTAGAAAAACACGACTTCATATATTGGTTATAACAGTTCTCACATGCTCATCCCCTTGCTTGTTGTAGAATTTGTTTCTATATCATGTTCTGCAAAGATTTATATACCATTGTTGTGGCACTAAGAAAAAACCTTGACCTGGTACAAACTCAAACTCCTAGGAAGTGTGTTAAGATTCACTGAACAATAGACCTTTAGATGAGAAAGCATGCATTTCTAAAAATGTTGACTGTATTACTGAAAACAAGTTCAAAGGAAAAGAAAAGAAAAAGCAATTTAAAAGGTGACATTTGTTTTAAAAAAAGGAAAGAGAAAGAATCTTTGGGATTCAATCAAGTTTGCATATGGTGCTGTCTAGATAGTATGGATACTCAGATGCCAAATATAGATAGATCATAATATGTAAATTGGAAACGCTTTCTTCTGACAACAACATAGTCCTGATAATGACATTTTGAAAATAAAGATATACAGATCTTTCGTGATTGTGAAGAGAGAAAGCAGTAAAGTTATTTTGACTTGTTTTGTTGGATGATTTCTCCAAAATATCCATAGATTAAGGTCCCCTGCTGCATTCTGAGATGTGTTCTTCTAGTGGGGAGTAAGCAGTTATAAAGACTCAATAGAAAAGTAAGAATTATTTTGGAGGTGTCTTTTGTTATTTATAAGTTTGTTAATTTTTGGTTAAAGTGCTGTTAACTATAATAATTCTCAGTGCTATTTATATATTTATGAAGCAATAATTACAAGTGGGTTCTTGTTGGCATGAGGGCGATGATGTTGTTAGAATCTGCAGCCCTATTTTTTGGTATATAAAAAGATTAAACAATTTGCCTGAGTTTGTATAGTCATCAGTTTATAAAGGTTCAATGTAAACCAATAAAGAAGTTTAAATTTGGGCCCACTGGAAAATATTTCATCTTTCTCATCAACCAGTCCATTGGCAGCTTCAAGTGAGGTTTAGAATACAGTAAGCAAGCAGGACACCTCTACTTTACTGAACCTCAGATCATGTGCATATTTTTTCTTTAAAAAGTCAAACACATGCAAAATAAAGTGGCTTAAATGAAAAAACTAAGACAAGACATGGACACATTAGAAACAGAAGAAAAATCACATTACTTCAGTCAAACTTCTCATAGCCTTGCCAGGAAGCAATATAAAAGATGAATATGCTGGGCCATGGTGGTGCATGCCTTTAATCCCAGCACTCGGGAGGCAGAGGCAGGTGGATCTCTTTGAGTTTGAGGCCAGCCTGGTCTACAAGAGCTAGTTGCAGGACAGACACCAAAACTACAGAGAAATCCTGTTTCACAACCCCCCCCCCAGAGAGAGAGAGAGAGAGAGAGAGAGAGAGAGAGAGAGAGAGAGAGAGAGAGAGAGAGAGATGAGTAAGTGGGCAGGTTCCCACTTTGCCTTTCAAAGCTTCATCCCTACGATGAAAGGCATCTAACAAGTCCTACCACCTCCCAATAGTGACTTGCTTGGCACAAAATCTTTACCACATAGATTTCTGAAGGGCATTTGACCATACTACAGGAGCAGTCTAGGATGCATTCTTCCCATTTGTTTGAAATTATTTTCTTCTCTTTTTGCTATTTAGATAGCAGAAGATGTCAAATTTCACTCACAAGACAAAAACAAACATTAACAGTCATGACATCGCCACTGAGCTCAAGGGAGTTAAATTTACCCTTGACTTTATAACTATCTCACCAGCCCGGCCTATGATATCCTGTCTTTTTCAATAAAAGAGATTTAAAGGTTTTTCCTGATTTCCCATAATTCTTCACATGTAATATTTCTATTTTAGAAATTACCTAACATTACAACATTATGTGCACAGACCAATGCCAATATATACATTGTATAGAAGGAGTAGGAGTTTAGAATGCCACAAATATATAGGAACTAAAAACAATATTGTTGTGTAATGTGTGCTTATATCATCTGGAGCATGAAAGTACAACCCTCATAGCACTATTAATTCAGGGAAAATGTTACCTAAAGACAGAAGTAAAAATCATTTCTAAATGTTTTGTGAAACTAGAGCTCTATGCCCGTGTGCCTCTTCATTGCCTAGTGGCTTTCTTGATCAAAGCTAATTATCAAAAATTATACATGTGGTTTGTCTACTTGAATACCAATTCAAAGATTAGATATATAATTAAATAGAAAGCTTTTATTTTTGTGCCCCACTTGCCATTTTAGAAGGATAAATAGCAATACATAACATGTTGTATTATAAGAACTCATTTGTACATTCAAATGGTTTAAGTCGTGATCAACCCCATTCAAAACACACACATAGTGATTGCTACTTCTGCTTGGATGATTTTGAAAGCATAAATCTAAAACTCTTATTAAAAAGTCAGTATAGGATTGAACATTGATTAATGGTCTGCTTTCTGTTATTACAGTTTTCTGTTATTATAGCCTGGTAAAAATCTGATATTTTGAGTTTAATTTCTGAGAAGCATTTCTGGTATTAGTTGTTATTTGCGTGAATAGCCTAGAATTCTATTCTCTTTCTTTAATCATCTTATGCTGATTGTTTTGTTTGGGGAGTAAAATCGTTTGTTTTTTATAGTATCTTTTTAATGCACTTGACATTTTGTTATGGGCTCATGTTTTCAAATAAAAAACAGGGTTTTTTTTGGTCACAGTACGTATTTATTACAATAAAACGAAATTCTTAGAGTTATGTAAAGCACCTTTATAAATGATATGCCAGCTTCTAGAGTCTGTCACTTTCACAATATTTGTCTAAGTTTAATTTCACTATTTTGACTTTATTAATGATGTGTTTGTTAAAATTAAAGCATAATATGGGCACAAAACACAAAAGGTTGAAAGAGGTAAATCTATATAGCAAAGACGAGTTGTTTCTGTGTTCTCAAGTTCAAGTTCATTTAAAGGAAATATTTCTGCATGCTAGAAAAATAGATGGATAATATGGATGAATGGATATATATATCTATAGATAAAGATATAGATATAGATGATAGAAATACAGTATATATACATACAATCCCTAGAGTAAAATTCATAATAAAATCACAGACTCATTTTTATTTGTTTTTTTTTTTTTTTGTTTTTTGTTTTTCGAGACAGGGTTTCTCTGTGGCTTTGGAGCCTGTCCTGGCACTAGCTCTGTAGACCAGGCTGGTCTCGAACTCACAGAGATCCGCCTGCCTCTGCCTCCCGAGTGCTGGGATTAAACAGACTCATTTTTAAAAGAGAGTGTCTCTCTGCAAACATATGTGCACTGCCTTGAAATTCTGTTACTCAAATTTACCACTTGGTAGCATGCCAAATTTCAGACAAACTGAACCCAGATGAACATTAGTGTTTTCCCGAAAATTTTCCCAAGAAAACCTTAACTCTGAATTCAAAATTATATTCTTCTGAGAATGTGTAAATCTTTTTTAAAAATGTAGAATTAAGACAATCTATAAGAATTCTCATTAACATTATGCTGGGAGCTGTTGGCAGTATTGCATGGTCAAAAGTAAGATATCAATGGCATCCTACTTATAAAGTAAAATTTAAAGCAAATATTCATATATTACATGACTAGTTATAAAGGAAGTATTATAAAAATGCAAAATGCCTTAAAATAATATCTGGGGGACTGGCACACTGAATAGTGATTGTAAAAGATTAAACTCCTATCAACAGTTGATAAATTTTCCTTTTCCCCCATATTCATCCAGGATTGGTCTTTTTGTTTGTTTGTTTGATTGATTCTTAGGCATTCTGCCTGGGGGATGGATAGTGAAATGTCAAAGTAATTTTAATTTGCATTTCCCTGATGGCTAAGGATGCCATTTTTTTTAAAATGATGAATAATTGGGTTATTCATATATTCTTGATATTTAATTTTTAAAATTCTTTATTATATATTCTACCCCTGTGTTAGATGTACAGCTAGTAAAAATATCTTCTTCTGCTGACCTCTTCTTTACGGAAATGATAGCATCCTATGCCGTGAAGCATTTTGGTGTAATGTGGTACCTTTAGGCATTTGAAACAGGGCCATTCCCTGGTGAGCAAGGATTAAATCTATGAGCATGTGGTGGCCCTTCTCATTCAAACCACCACAGCGTACAACTGTTCTGCTGTGTCCAAAGCACAGTTTCCTGGTAGTCATTCACTGTCTCTGCTTACTCTTTCTACCCGTTCTTCTCTAATGCTTCCCGAGCATTGAGAAGTAGGTAGTGCAATATAGATGCGCCTTTTAGAGTTGAAAACTCTACAGTAACTTTTTCGTGTTTGACCAGTTATAGATCTTGTGTTAACTGAAATCTACTCTAAAAAGAAGTGCCTTTGGCCGGGCGGTGGTGGCGCACGCCTTTAATCCCAGCACTCGGGAGGCAGAGGCAGGCAGATCTCTGTGAGTTCGAGACCGGCCTGGTCTACAGAGCTAGTTCCAGGACAGGAATCAAAAGCTACAGAGAAACCTTGTCTCGAAAAATCCCCCCCCCCCCA
>NW_026068064.1:1613568-1723182 GCF_014885135.2 Alexandromys fortis | reverse complement strand
CTGAGCTGGGTATGGGTTCCACCTTGTGGAGCAAGCCTTAAGCCCAGTTAGAAAATGGTGCTTTATTTCCATAACATTTATGCACAATTACATGACTGTGCCTACCTGACCAGACCAGTTGTCTCATCTGCTTCTCCAACTCCATGTCTGCCTATTTACTGCTATGCTTCCCACCATGATTATACTGGATCTAACCCTCTAAAAACTATAAGCAAGACCCAGGTAAATGCTTTCTTTCGTAAAAATTTCCAGGGTCATAGCATCTCTTTACAACAATAGAACCCTGGCTAAGGCACACATGAACTCACAGGGGTTGTGGCAGCCTGCACAAGATCTGTGTGGGCTCAAGTCAGACAAAATCCCTGGAGAAGGGTGATGTGTATGGCTCCCTTAACTGAAGGTTTTTTTTTTTTTAAGTGTTGATGGCTGCTGGAATATGTATACATAGCCTTTATAAAAGATGTGGCACCTTGTTAGTCTATCATGTTCCACTAGTTGTCCATACACCTAGTAGTCTACAGATGCCACTAATGGGACTTGAAGAGCTTAAGAAAGAATGAAGAGAAAAATTTAGGTAGGTAAAAAATAATGCATAGATCTAAGAGGAGACGGGAGAGGGAAGGAATTGTGATCAAACTATAGTGTATAAAATTCCCAAAGAATTAATAAAACTATAAAATGCCTTAGAAAAAAAGTGACTCAAGCAACTTCACAAGATAAACAACTAAGATACAAAAGTTACATAATAGAAACAGATTTAAAAATAACATTGGTAATTTCATATATGATATATACATAGGGGTATATGTAACAAATGATGTGTTGCATCTGTACCCTAAAATGCATAAACCACTGCTTAAGTAAGTTAGAAATAATGAAAATAGCTTGCCGTGTCATGTTCCTGGGTCAGGAGCCTTGTTGGTATTTAGGCAGTCATTCTACCCAAAGTGATATATAAATTCATAACCTTTTAATCAAGTCTTCATTTTCTGTGAAAACTGGCAAATTGAATCTAAAACTTCATAGAAAATGAATACATACTATTGAAAAATAAGCATGCTGAGGATTCTCCACATCATGATGCTAAGAGTCGTTCTAAATTAAGACTGATGAGCAGGTTGATGCGGTAGAGAACCATCAATAGAAACGGAGAGCTGGCGAGGAAGTTGGCCGAAATGCCTGGCTGCAGAACTTTTGGCAGCGCTGCACTAGGAGGTCTGTAAAGAAAGCATCATCCCTTTAAAAATGAGATTTATATTAAGACCTTGCCCTAAATAGAAAAATTAACAAAATGAATCAAAGTCATGAACATGGCCTTCGCAGGTCTAAGCCGGATGGATTTCCACTGCGGGGAGAAGTGGACACAAGCCCCCATCCGAAATCCAGAAGATATCTGTAACAAAAACTGCTTGCAGAGAAAAATGTAGATTTCTCCAAAGAAATCTCACTAGGTATACAAACCACACTTAAGGGCTGGCCCCAGGCCCCACAGTAGATAGCCAACACAACAAGAACTCAATGGTACTTTTGGAGGTTTTTGTACTGTAAAACATTGTTTGAGAATTTTATTTTAACCTTACAGGTATTTGTTTATATAACATGGTTCTGGATTCTGCGTTTTCAAAGGGATTCCTGTGTGCACAAACGTATGTGTCTTTAACACTGTGTGTGTTTCTTCTGCTCTGTCTTTGGTTCCTTTTTCTCCTGTTTGTTTATTTGCTATTTTCCTATTCTCTTTTTTATATTTGTTTTTGTTTAGTTGCCTGTTTGTTTTCTAATGAGACAGATAGAAAGGACTTGGATGGGTGGAAAGGTGAGAAGGATCTGGGAGGAATTAAAGGAGGAGAAACTGTGTTCTGAATATATTATGTGGAAGAAATATATTCATGAGTAAAAATTAAAGAGAAAAGTAGTTCCCAATCCTGGAGCTCATCCTCCAGAAACAACCTTAATTAACTCATTGGTTTTAGTACAATTTGAACAGTTGCCAAAGTGAACTAAATTTTCAATATTTTGTAAAAGTCAAGGCATGTAGTGACTTAAAGATAAGAATTCTTGCAAGCTGAAATAAAGATAGGATGCTGCAATTTCAAATAAAAACTAAATGATCTAGTGTAATATTTGCCTGTGGTTACTCTCACCATGGGAGGATAGAACTGAATAACAAAGATTCAAAGATCTAGAGCCTAAAGTATTTACTATGGGACCTTTCATTAAGTATCTTTGACCGCTCCCTCTCCCATATCACAAAGAATGAGAAAATCTAAAGGTAAATGGCCTCTTCACTCAAAGAGTCAATGACAAGAATGATTTTACTTTGTACTATTAAAGCATTTATTTTCTTTGCATTTCATTTTTTTAATTCATTTTGCATACCAACCACAGTTCTGCCTCCTTCCCCTGCTCTTGCCACCTTCCTCCTCCTGCCAACCCAACCCCATAAGCATTTCTGTTGCTTTAGTCAGTTTTTCATTCTCATAACCTGGATTTGAGGACTCACAATAAATGATTGCAGAAAAGAGTCCAGAAGTCTAACTAAGTATGACGATTACTTTCATACAAGTTACATTTGAGTCATTTCTAAGACGTAAGAACTAGACCTTCTACTTGAAGCTGTTTGAAATCAGTTTTTTTTTTACATGTGTTTCGGTTGCAGAACTATTTACCTAGTATTCTGAACTGTTGCTATTTATAATAAAAATCTCATTTAAGCACAGGAACATCTTCAGGTGTATTATGCTCGGTCTCAAAATAAATGAAAATAGGAGAAATTCTCCTAGAGAAACAAGTTTATTGGCTGTGAACATGCATTGTAACAATAGAGTCATAAAATTAAATAATTAAGATCATATAATGTGGTTTTCCTTTTGGATATTTAGTGTGGCTTGGAATAGCATAGTCTCATTTTGAAGCTATTAAAATGTGTAGGGCTCATTTAGCTGGGTGAGTAATTGGTCTATTAAGCATCATTAAGAAAATAAATTAATACTGACACCAGAAAGAGGATGTTTCTAGCTTCTGAATGATCTATAACTTTTAATAAAAATGTAAGAATTAATTTGTAACACACATTAAGACTTCTGAAATTAGAAAGCCCCTCTTCCATTCAGAGCTAACCCTCTGAACCTCTACTTAAAGCTTGATGCAGCTTCAGTGGCGCAGATTCCTCTCTTTTTAGGTGCCTTTTAAACATCACTTGGTTGACTTTTAAGTTAAATACGCTTATTGAGTGCACTTTCCTGTCTAACAGGAATCACGGAGCAGTAATAAATTGGGGCTATACCCTCAAGTGTGTGGACTCTGCAAATACCTTTACAATTTTCTTTCTCTCTGAAAAAGAAAGATTTAACCTAATTCCAGGATTATTGTATGTCTTCACTTGTTAAAACTGTTAGATGTACTTCCCATCCAATATTTTGACTAAATTGTATTCAGAGACTTGCTCATTGAGTTGGTCTCGGATTTGGTAATTAATGAATCTCATCTAATCAATTAATTTTATCTTCCACCAAGTTGTAAAGGTGTTTTATCTAAAACTGGTCCTAAAGTGTAGGTTAAAGCCCTCTGGCCTAATTATACATTTCAAATATACTGGAAATCTAGATATGCCAGGCTATGCTACACACATGTGCACACATGAATTATTTGGGCACCTAACTTACTATGTCACTATTAAGTTGTTGTTCAGTATAATTTTATATAATAAATAATTAACTTGAAGAATAATGCATTGCCTGGATATCAAGATGTGTTCTTGAAAGTAAGCTCTTGGGTGACGTCTGCTCCAGTTGTTCTGCTGAGAAGTCGTAACTAGGTAGGAAAAAGAAAACATTCTTGATTGAGGCAAGTCCCTAATGCAGTGCAGACAGTATTTGTTGCCTAATTATGCAGACTGATCCTGCGTGACTACACTATGGGGCAAAAGGACATGAAGACGGAAATTAGCACTGGACTTTGCTCTTAAGTTGTTTTCCCTTTTGAAAGAAAGCAGACTTCTTTTCCAACTGCCAGAACCACAACTGGATTACTGTAGCAACTCTAGGAAATCCATGTAGTCATAGAAAAGGAAATGGCAAGCAAAGACAAACAAAAACTTCCCTAAAGTAGTGTTACAGGCAGGTGGTAAAATTTAGTTGCAGTTACTACCTGAGGCACAACCTTACCTTTATGCCATCAAAATTATTTTAATATTGTATGTGTTCATATAAATGGTTCAAGGTTGGCATTAGCGTTTATCTCTGTTGTAAACTGCGGTCCTCAGTGGGAGAATAAGCACAGCTGCTGATAGGGACCTACAACTCAAATAGATGAAAGCGCTCCTGCCAGCAACAACGTTTTAGATTAAAACAGGAAACTGTCATTTTGGTAGTTCAACATTTTAAAACAATGTATCACTGAATCTTGGCTGTCGAGGCAATTCTCTTGAGTCATTCTCATAGCCTGAGAGTACCTGTCGGGTATCCCATGCCTCTCATCAAATGGAAGAAATGCTCTTCACCTCAGTGGCCGGGAAGACTGTGTTTATTTGCTCTATTTTTCCTATGTTACTATAATTGTTCCTTCCCTTTCAATAACTATTTGATGAGGGGCCACTTTTAGCTATCAGATGCATATGAATAGTGTATGCATCTGTCTTTGAAAATGTAGATTTAGCTAATAAAAGAATGTTCCAGATTGTTTATGTCCTTGGCCTATACTATTATTTTTTTTTTATTTTATTGAGAATAAGAAGAAAAAAAAAGTATCTGCCTCCACCCAGCCTCCCATTTCCCTCCCCCTCCACCCACTCTTCTCCCCTCCCCCCACTCCTCTCCCCCTCCCTCTCCTATCCAAAGAGCAGTCATGGTTCCCTGCCCTGTGGAAAGTCCAAGGTCCTCCCCCCTCCGTCCATGTCTAGGAAGGTGAGCATCCAAACTGGCTAGGCTCCCATCTCTAAAATGCTAATTAACCCAATTAAAAAATGGGGCACTGAACTGAACAGAGAATTCTCAAAAGAAGAAGTTCAAATGGCCAAAAGACACCTAAGGTCATGCTCAACCTCATTAGCAATCAGGAAAATGCAAATCAAAACAACTTTGAGATATCATCTCACACCTGTCAGAATGGCTAAAATCAAAAGCACTGATGATAGCCTTTGCTGGAGAGGCTGTGGAGGAAGGGGTACCCTCATCCATTGCTGGTGGGAATGCAATCTTGTGCAACCACTTTGGAAATCAGTGTTTCGGTTTCTCAGGAAATTCGGGATCAACCTACCCCTGGACCCAGCAATACCACTCTTGGGAATATACCCAAGAGATGCCCTATCATACTATTATTTTTAACATGGTGTTTGATGTGCATTTGTAAAATATTATTTTGAAATATAAAAGTAAACAAGTCATAAGGAAGTGTTTCAACTGTTAAGTATTTGCCATGCAAGCTTGATCCTCAAAAATCCTTCTCATGTCATATGGATGTGGTGACCACCAGTAATTACATCACCAGAAAGTAGACACAAGCAACCACAGAGAAAAAGCTACTAATAAGATAGTGTGACTATCCATGTTAGTAGACTCTTGCTGTGGTTGTGAGGCTCTGTCTCAATGAATAAGAAAGGGGAGTGACCAGGATGATTCTTTATGTCAATTTTGTAGTCTCTGTGCTACACATGTGCACATGCAATACAAACATGAGCACTCCACACATATCAACACACATATCTAGTCACGCACAATACACACATATGAAAATAGAAAACAAAACTATATAAGCATGAATGAAATGACATTTCTTTTTAAACATATCTTTAAGTATATGATCTATTGCCATGTGTTATAATCCAAAGACTGCATCACTTATATTAGTTAGATTTACTGCAGAATAATATATTAATTTTTGCAGCTCACTATAATAAAGTGCCTAAATTTTTTAGATGACTGCAATGTTGTGGGACTGCCACCAAAATTTTCTCCTCTCTATTTAAAAAAGAGAAAGAGAATTTCGGTTGAGATGCATACTTATATCTATGCTAATGCAATACAATGATGAGTAGACAAAATGATATGTTCTAACATTAATTTTAATAGTCTGGGATAAATATTGAAAGTGAATATATTTTGCTTGTCAGTACAAGCTTTAAAAATTATCTTTTGTTATAGAATACTTCAGAGCCTTGAGATTCATTTAACACTAATTGATTAAAATTATTTCTCAGGTTTTATATGGCTCTGTAGAGAACTCATAAGAAGTTGAGAAATAAGAGATAAGAGGCATTAAAACAAGGTAACTACAATTTGACACTAGATTTAATGTGCTAAAATCAGTGCAAGGACCCCAATTCAAGCTAAGCTCTCTCTTCTTCCCACATCTTTCCAGGATTCACTGAAGAGACAATTCAGTAACATAGCCACACTTCAAAGTGACGAATCACAATGGGAGGGTGAAATGGACCTTGTTCAGAGCATAAGCCCTGTTCTTTATTTCTTGGAATTTTATATTTGAGTCACATTTTCTTTTCTGTGCAAGGGGTAATCCTCAGTGAAACTACAAGCGGCGTTGCGTAGAACAGGGGCCCAGACAGGCAATTTACACTGGTTCCAAGCCAGGTCTTCTGTGTTCCAGGAAAAAGTGATGGCTGCGGATGTGGAAGTATAGTTTATTTTCCACAGAGAACTGCATTCATCTACAACTCCACTGGGGCACATGAGTTTTGGGCTTCTGTGTTTCTTTGTCATTTGAGAGCAGACATGGGCACCTCTGGTTTGGACTACCTTAAAAGGCACTTGTGTGGTGAACAGCCTTGAGGGAGGAAAGGTGGTCCTCTAGAGATTCACGAGTGGCTCTCATTACTGCCAGGACAAGACAGAATAACTCCCCCCCCGCCCCCGCCGAGGAATGGTTATTGATTCTTACTGTCCATTAGAATGTATTTGGAGCTACTGATCTGGCAGGGGAATACCACGGTCAAATAAGTGGTTTTCACAGGGTCAGGTTCATCCACAGGATTCTGGGTATGTAGAACATTGCAATTTACATAAATGTGAGAAACTCAAATGCATAATTTGAAGCATTATGTATGGGACTGCATTCACACTTTCTCTTAGAAGAAAGAATGAAAGAAAGGAAGATTTGTGTTCCCTCAGCTCCAGATACATCCCTCTGGTGTAACAAACCTCATGCTGTTTTCTGTTGCACACTAAGAGTCTTGATTCTCAAAAAATACTGGTTACTTTAGAAGCTTGCTTTTTACTATAATATAAAAAGCATCCTTTATTCTGGCTAGCTGATAGTTCCAACTGCATATCATGCTGTCTTTCTTTCTCACAGGAAGTGTCAAAATGATGGCAAAAATAACTGAAAAGAGCTATTGTAATGGAACCAGAGGGGTGGCACCAAGACATGTAATAAGTGGATCCATTTCTACATGGTTTGATAAGCTCTATAATGCTGGTAAGTCCGACAGAAAAAAGGACAGACACAGCATCCTTAGAGAAGTCTATTTCAAATGTAGATGGGGTATTTTGTTCTTAGAACTATACAGCAACTCCAGCAGGAGAGTGTCAAGAGAACTAATTTGAGGTGTGGAAAATAATCAGGATGATTAATGAAAACATGGTCATGATTGACAACTGTTTTCCTGACATCTTAGCCAGGTGCAAGTATGATAATCCAAAACATCTTCACCTCTGCAAGTATAGACTCAGGTAGAATGTGAACAAACACAACTAAATTTCTGAGAATAACTGGATTCAAAAATCTGACTAGCCCGTCAATGTAAATCCATCACGGAGTTGAAATTAGAAAATACAGTTTACTTGGTTGATCTTAGTCACGAACCACCACTTATCTCTTGGATGACTCATATTCGTGCAAAAATGTGAAGTCTAATCTCTGTGCCAGAGAAGCAGTGCTGTAGGGAAACAAACAGCATGGGGGATTATCCACCAGCGCATATTTCCATTGATTTTAATGAATAATCTTCCAACACAGATGAAGTTCTGAGGAAGAGTACTTTAAAAAAGGAACTTAAAAGTTTAGATTTAATACTTGCACATAGAACAGATAATTCAAATGAAAGAAACTGTCCTCTTCTACTTCGTACCAAAAAAAAAAAAAAAAAGGAACTCAAGATGATCAAATCAGACAGCATTGAGAAAAGACAATTTGAGACAAAGGGAAAAAAAAAATATCCACACTACAGGAGCAGAAGTAAACGTAACAAACAAAACAGAAGAACTGGAGTGAAACATTAGGGAAAACACGTTCTCAGAGGACTGAGACACAAGTCAGAGATAAGCACTCACCTAGAGCATCGATAGACCTGATCTCAAAGACAACCATACGTCATCACTAATGAGGGGAAGAAAGTTCCAGTGGAAGGAAATTTAAGGGTATAAAAAAGACTCAAGTATTCATAGTGAAAGGGCACTACATGCAATAGCAGCAAGGAATAGAAAGACTGTCACTTAGATGTTTCTTAGTAATAGTACAGACAACAATAACAATAAGAATCTAAAGGTCTCTGTAGAGAAGAAACCACCAAAAGCTAGTTCCAGGACAGGAACCAAAAAGCTACAGAGAAACCCTGTCTCGAAAAAATAAAAAAAAAAAAAAAAGATCTGGATGTGCCATCTTCAAGCTATCTCTCTGCACACTGACTGCCTTAGGCCTGGATCAGATTTGTTGCGTGTTCCATGTTTCCTTCTCACTTGCTCCAGGTAATTTCAATCCCTGTGATAGTTTGAATGAGAAACGCCCCCCTTCCATAGACCTACGTACTTGGCACATTTGAACACTTGGTTCACCTTGGTAGTGCTGCTAATGAGGTGTGGTCTTGCTGGAAGAGGGCTTTGAGAGGTTATAGCCCGATCTCAGTTCACTTTGTCTGCTTCATTCTCGCACTTGAAGGTGTGAGCTCTTGGCTTCTCACTCCTGCCATCATGCCTGTTGTTTGATGCCTTGCTTCCTCACCATGATAGATTCTTATGCCTCTAGATCCATAAGCAAAATAATCTCTTCCATTTATAAGTTGCTTTTGGTTTGGAGTTTTATCACAGAAACATAAAATTAATTAACATATGCCCTCTCTTAATATCCAACACTTTCAATTAAAAAACAATCCTCCTCTAATCTTAATACAAAAGTAATTCAAATAAAACATGAACTCATCACAAGAATGTATTCTGTCTGAATAAGAATAGTAACTCTTAGTCAGTATAGCTATGTGGTATAGAGACTAATATGAAATTAGTCTCTAAATAGGAGTAGTGAAGATGCAATAATACACACTCTACTAAATTTATGAATGAGAACACATAAATTATTATTTGGGTTTCCTTATTTTTCTTTTCAATTAATTTTCTCATTCTATGACAAGTTAATTTTAGGCATCCAGGTAGCATATTTAAATTCACATTTTCAAGTGTCAAAATGTGTAATTGAGTTTGGCCTCTTGGCAATGACCTATTCTGTAAGAGCAGAAGCTATGAAATTGCATGCAATATTCTAAAATTATTATGTCTGATGGTTTTAATATTCTCATACCTAGACTTAAATGTGCGGAAAAGGAAAAGAAGGAAAATAAATCACTCTGTTGTGGGATTAAGTAAGCATTAGAGTCCTGAGTTTGGTAACGTTCTTGTTGAGATTTCAAGGCTTGTTATCTAGACTCTCTGATGCTGTGGATTGTTGGTTAGTTATCCTATACATTACTCCTAATTACCACCTATGAGTAATTAATATCATGCTTGTCTTTCTGGATCTGAATTACCTCACTCAGAGTGATTTTTTCTAGTTCCATCCATTTGCCTGCAAATTTCATGAGGCCATCATTTTCTGCAGCTGAGTAGTACTCCATGGATTTCCCTGGGAAGGGGAAGTAGAAAAGATTTCCTAAAGTTTAAACTGGGGATAGGGTTTGAGGGAATGGAGGGATGGGAACTAGAGGGAGCAGCCTGGGCAGGCTGGGCATCTGAGGCAGGTTGTAGGCAGGATGGAGGGGAGAGTAACAAAAGAGATATCTTGATGAGTCGGGGCCATTTTTGGGTTAGGTGGCAACCTGGTGCAAGGGAAACCCCCAGGAACTCACAGGGATGACCTTAATTAAAACTCCTAGCAGTAGTGGAGAGAGTACCTAAACTGACCATCTACTGTAAACGGATTAGAGAGTACCCTAATTTCTCAAGAGATACTCAGTAATAGTACTTTTGTATATATATATATATATATATATATCCAAAAGGATGGTCAATTGTGCCACAAGGACATGTGCTGGTATGTAAAATAGATAGAAAAAATGTTATTTAAATAAAAATTAAAAATAAAACAGATACATTCCTGGGGCAAGGCACTTTGTACAGGACGGTAGATTTTGTGGAATAATGAAAAGCTTCTGATATCTTCAGTGACTCCTTGAAAATGCTTCTCCCTGGAGATTGCTAATTCTGAAATGAAGAAAATCTCTTCCACAGTCCGCTATTACCACTGGCAGTTTGAAGAGCAATTCACATTTAAATAGCTGTTTCCTTGCCTCTCGCCCCTTGCCAGCTGCGTGATCCTGAACCACTAATGCGCACCCAGGAAAGAGCCTGACATAATAAGATCATGACACTAATGCACTTTGAATGCCATGTCTGATTTTCTTTATTGAGATGTTGTCAGTTATTATGTAAGCTAGCTAAAAGTCTTGCAGGAGATGGTAGCTAGCGCATGAGAGCAGCTCCTGTTAACGTTTAGAGCAGCCATGGCGCCTTTCAGGTATGTCATTTCTCAGATTTTTTTTTTCCCAGAACACCGATTTCCCAGTCCATAAAAGGCAGTGAATGCTATGTTGGTGTTATCTTGATTTAAACATGTAGCGCGCTGTTTTCTAAACCATTTTGACCTTGACCTGTTAGAACCGTAGGACTTTGTTCTGAAGTTATAATTGGTTTGTCGTTGGCTTTGATGATTTATAAGCTTGAGTTCATGGAGAGCCTACAACGGTCTATCCTACTTGCAATATTTAGGAAAGGAAACTCTAATGTATGAACTAAATCGTATTTATTGGTTCGAATTACAAAAGATTGGTTTGGTAAGTTAGCATTCGAAGGAAGTGCTAGCAACTTCTAGTATCTTAACCTGTAGAAATTGACTGGGTTTATGGTTAACTAACTATGGGAATCATTTTCCCTCATTCTCTCTATTTATTTTATTTGTTTTTATTAAATTTAAAATAATTTGAAATCTAAATATGTTTTAATCATATTTCTCCTTACCCTAATTTCTTCCTGATCCTCACCTCTTCTTCTCTATTTACCCAACTTTAAGTTCTTTCTCAAAAAAAGCAAATCAAAAACCCAATACAACATACAATACTCCATGAAATCAAAGCAAAGCACTCAACTGCAACCAAATATAAATGTGCGCGCACACCCACACACATGCGCACACAGACACACCACAATCACAGCAGACAACAAACAAACTATAAACGAAACCAGTGGAGTCCAATATTTGGTTGTCAACTACCCCTGAATATGAGATCTGCCAAGAAGTTGTCATAAAAATCATGTTTGGTCCATTTCTTTCCTAAAATTCAGTAGTAGTTTAGAACCCCAAGGGAGAGTAATGAAAACGTGTACTTGTGTCTTCACCAAGTTGTAAGTTATTCTAGTTTTTTCCCCTTTGGATCTCATAAAAGTAAAGAGCGAAAGAAGAAAACCCACCTTTGGTTTTAAACTCCTAGTGTTTCGTTCTAATTTCCCAGGTTTCCTGCCGGCCTCTCCCTTTCGTTACAGGTGTCGTGCAAACCAGCTTATCTCTGATTAGAGTTCACCATGCTCCGGGTCCTTCTTCCTATCCTTCCCGTATCAACTTGTTGACGGTCCTTCTGATTTCACTAAACTCTTATTATTTCCAAACTAGCTGTGATGCTGGTTTGGTATTCTTGACATATTGCTTTATACATTTGTGACTCTTTTACTGAATTTTTGTAAGCTATAATTTTTGTTTTCTTTCTATGATGACACTCTTTGTAGAAAATATCGGTCTCTTCTTAACATATGACAGTTATATAGGAAAAGTCCATGTGGGGAATTATTTAGGCATCTGTTAAATGAGACTAAGAGGAATAATTGAAAAACATATTTGGCAAATAAAACAAATGTTTAAAAATAATGTGAGGCACGATTAATAAAAGCTCAGGGTCATCTGCAAGCCAGAGGGCAAGACATTAGGACTTGCCAGATTGAGTGATACCCAGTCTCCAAAGCTAAGAGAAGATAAACTTTATTGCTTCAGCTACCCAATTTGTGGTATTGGGTTGCACTTCTAGAAGTAAGAAGACTCAAATCTAGCTGTGGGTGGGACTTGCTCCCTCTGGTCCATAAGGCAACCTGTGTTTCAGATGTTTCTCTTAGCTTTTACTTTTACCATAAGTCCCAGATCTTCCTTGGCATGCATACATTTTTCTACCATTCCTGACTGAATTATCTCAGGGTGTCTCTTTAATGTCTACAGAGCTAAGAATAAACCCAAGCTCCACGAGACTGAAGTCCCTGACCACAGGAAAGACAGAAACCAAATAATGTCAGATAGAATAGTCAGACCCTGCACAAAGTACCAGCAGGGCTAGGTTTTATCTAAATCATAAATTTGAGTCCACAAATTAGAGACTGACGTGAAGGTGTAAGGCACAAACACATTTGTATTACAAACAAACACTGTGTGAATGTGTTGAAGAAAAGAGAGTAGGGAGGCAAAAGTGAAAGCATATTTAGTTGAGATGTTTCCTAATGAACTGAGAAAAAAAGAACCACATCCCAGAGTAAAATTATGTAGTAGGTCTCAAGAGGCAGCATTCCTGTTCAGAAACTGGTTGACCAACTCAGTAATAAAAGTGAGAGAAACTTATACATAATTAGAAATTTATTATGTAATGAAGTCCAATAAAATGTAATACAGGTGACTAGGAGTTTAAGTGAAAAAAAATTTAAAGATGGCAAAAGAAGGTATTCTCTAATAAAAAGTAATTCCCTTGAGACAAGATGCCACTGAGCTTACTTCTACATTATACTGGATATTCAACATAGAAAACAATAAAGGAACACTAAAAAAATAAGAATTATATAAATCAACTTTTATCTCTAAGTGGGAAGAGTTCTTCACAGAAGCAAAAGCCTCTTGGATATTCTCTTGACTGATGATTGATGTGGGAAGGCCCAGCTCATTGTGGTTGTCTTCCCTGAACAGGTAGTCTTGAAGAGTATAGGTAAGCAGACTGAGGAATCCATGAGAAGCCAAACAGTAACAGCGCCCCTCCACAGCTTCTGCCTTAGTTCTTGCAACTAGTATCCTGCCTTGAGTTCTTACCCTCATTTCCCCAGATGATGATATAAGCACTTTCCTCTCAAACTCTCTTTAGGTCATGGTATCTTGTCACAGTAGTAGGAGCCCTAGCTAAGGATAGAAATTGATACTATGAGTGGGGGTACTGTTATGATAGACTTGAAAATAGGTTTTTAGGATCGTGATGGCATTTGAAGTTTGACCTGAAAAAATTCACTGAGTGCTCAGAGCTTAGTGAGCTGTCCTATGGGAGCTGGGAGGAAAAGGATGGGGAACGCTGCATTCCACAGAGCTTTAGCTTGAGAAGTTTCAGAAGGAAACAAACTTTTTTTTTCCAGGACCATTTCTGTGGTATTTTGAATTAAGAATTTGTAATTTCCTGCCATCTAGGGTTGAAGAATCAACTGTTATTAGAAAGAGATGAGAACCACAGAAGTGAAAACTTAGGTCTGCTGGGGTATGACATGATGATAAGCTGGGGCTGCAGAATCAGCTGCGGTTAAGAAGAGATCAGCATCTTGGATGTGAAATATTTTGGGGAATGTTTCTGCAAGATTAGACAAAAACGTTGATCTCCAGAGGAGGCTAAGAATGAACCTTGTGTTGGAAACCTAGCTTAGCAATATGTATATGTCTCTCTGGTGAAACTGGTTTTGAGAGCAGATAAGGGATGTTTCTTCTGTGAAGCCAGAAGAAACAATTGGTGGGAGCTTAGCTTTGGTGGAAGTAACAGCCTGGATTAAAGAGAAAATGGAGAGAAGTTGAGGCTCGGCATCACTGGGCAGGTCAGAGTCCCTGAAGATAGTCCCAAAGAGGAAAGCTATTGTTGAAGGTACAGTTCAGTTACAGTAAGATACCTCAGTTTTTTAAAGATGCCAATTCCATGAGATGAGCAACAATGCTAAGAACAGCTGCAGAGTGAAGCCAGTCCGAGCATGGGATGTAAGCTGTGTGTCCTATGGATAACAGAGCTAAGAGAATGGTGTTCCAATGTCCTTCAGAGTCCAGAGGATCATGCAACTATCAGTCAGCAGAGAGTGGGAGATTCATGGGCATTAACTAAAATAGCAGCAGTCATTATGGCAGAATGAAAATCGGGATTCTGGGAAAGAGCCCCTTCTGATAAAGGTGGGTGAGGTGAACACCGAGTAAAAATTATAGAGTTTTTAGAGGTACATCTTTGTGTGATGTTTGAATTTTTTAATTACAATAAATTACAGGTAAAAGTAATCATAGGCAACATTGTCCTTTGGGGCAGGTGAAATGGCTTAGTGGGTAAAAGTGCTTGCTCTTCCTGTAAAAGCCTGATGACCTGAGTTCAATCCTTGGAATCTAACAAATGTTAAAAGAGAGAAACCAACTCCACAAAGTTCCCTGATATCAATATACATACTACAACACACTCAAGTTCTGCATCTCACACACACACACACACATACACACTCACACACACGTACATACAGACACATAGCAATATATAATATATTTTTAAAAATTATCTTTAGGACATTAATTGCTATACAATTTACATTAATTTGTTTTTTTTTTCTTTTTACATAACTAGTGTAAAAAGATATTTATATTGAGATTCCAATATCTAAAGTTCCATCCCAAGTTTTTCCTACATCTCTTTCTACTACAGAAGCTTTTGAGGGGTGCTGGGATATGCCATGCTGTTTTTGTTGGAAATCAAATGGTCTGGGCTTGTTTCATATCATGACTAAGACTATCATTAGAGTCAAAATCAGAGGCAATACATAGAGTTTAACCCGAATGTAAGTGGTAAATTTAGAGTTTGCTTGTGTCTCTGAATGGGGTTCAGCACACATAGTTCATTACGTTCAGCCTTCAGCATAAAGAATTGGCAGCAAGACTGGTGTATTTCCCGATATTAAACAGATAGATCTGGACATAAGTGGTACTCAATTTTTTTAAATGTAAAATTATATGAAGTAATCATAAGGTATAAATAATTAAACGAATCAAAAAGTTTGAATGGATTTTTAAAAAACCAATTTGTTTCTACACATTTAATCATCTAAAGGCTTGCAAGCAAGACCAAACTGTGAACATATGCAGGCCACTCACTGTTGAACATTGGTGAGTGACATCTCTTAATGTCCACCTTCTGTCCTGTCCTCACTGATCTGGCCTCGTCAGCATTTTTCATGGCAAGAGATTTTTGCTAAGAATGTCCTCGCATTGAATAGGGGCATATTTTCACTTGACTTTCTCGGGTGCCTCTGGCTGGAATGGAGCCAGAGGGAATGCTTGCAGGTAGACCAGAAGGAAAGAGTTTCTGCTCAGCTGGATGGAGCTGCTGAACAGACTGCCAATCAATACAGCAGCAGATGCATGGCCAGCTTGTCCCCACATGCTACTCCCACTCAGGAGGGATTTCATTGACTTTACATGGAAGAGGCCTTTATGGTTTCTCCTGTGGCTTCGACTTGTATTTCTGGCCAGGGGCAAAGTCTAACAAAGGAAAAAGGGCAGAGTATTATATTTCACAAGGGATAGCCTTGTGCTTTACAAATTGAAAAATGCAGAGAAAGACAGCCTGGTTCCAATGGGATTAGTACCCCATCAGCTCTCACTGCAGTGGGGCCTTTTGTTGTTTTTTTTTTCCTTTAACAATATTGTGGAGAGAAAACAATAAATGCCTAATGTGTAAAGAAGAGAAAAAAAACAAAAAAAATAAATGTAAAACTATGCGAACATTAATTCTACTTTATAAAAGCTCACAATGTCTTCTTTTATTTCCTTAAAGGGATTGCAGGGCTTAAAGATAGTAGGGTGTTGTTGTTGTTGTTTTGTGAAATTTTATGAACTCAGGGATGCAAAGAGAGACTGTCTTCCAAGATCCTTTTCAGACCTCACAACCAGGTTTCAGTTAGAAAAAAAGAGGGAGCGATCAAGATCCAGGGCTATACAGAGTAATCCTGTGTTAGGCAAAGGTTTTCCTCCTATTTATTACTCCTCCAAATCCACTACCTGGGGGAAAGGGTAGCCAATAAACCCCACAGAGATAAAAAAAATGCATCAAGTCCATCGAAGGGACTTGAATTTTGCCAGTTCATTCTGAATATGTGGGCAGATTTAATGCTAATTAAAAGGTCACCTGAATTTACAAACACATGTGTATTATTGTGAAGCCTAACAATCTTCTATAGTGTAAATGAGAATGTGAGTACCAAATTTCCTATGATCCTCTTAGAAAAGTACAAACTGTGAGACCTTGCTATAACACATCAAAATGCTTTTCTAAAGTGATCATTTAAATAGAGCTAATAACTGATTCATGAACTAAGAGAATTATCAGTGTCAGTGAAGGACACTGGTTAGGAATGCATTCACTGACTTCATTTAGACAACAGTGACAGTCAATATAGGCTAACAAGGAACAGTTGTTCTCTATTAAATTATGCTCAGAACCCTGTTAAAAAACAATAAAGCACTGCCTTAAACAAAGGCAAAAAGTACATCAAAGAAGGCTGAAATCATATAATTCTCTGAGAGCTTATAGTAAGGTTGGGTGTTTTGGACTAGTTACAAACTGGTTTGAAAACTCAAAATATATACTTCAAAAGTAAGCACCTCTCTGTTCATTAAGAGCTCTAAAGAGACCAGCTGAAAGAAAGGATGTCAATGTGAGCATCACTTGTGTGGTAACCTTGAGTGTGGTCACCCCTTACAACATTGAATTAAGAGTAAAGCCCAAGTGGGGATTCCATTCCATTGCCATCTGAATGTAACTATTCCCCTGGTCTTCTATTGTCAATGTTTGGTCCTCAGCTGATAGAGTGGTTTTGGAAAACTGCTAAAAAAGACGAGCTTTGGTGACTGCTGGAACATGGAGGTCACTCAGTGGGCCTTTGAATGCTGCACTTGTTTAGGATTCGGGCTGAGTGTAAGTCCCTACACCTGACGCTTCACCTCTAGGCTCTCGTGGCCACTGGTGAACACTGCTCCTCTATGGTGTCCCCACTACAATAGGCCAGAAGCCAAATTTTTCCTCACTTAAGTTGATTCTGTCAGTTTTGTTACAGAGATGAGAGAAATAATAAATACAAGCTCCCACCCCTGAGGAGGCTGAGTGTATTGGATCTTGGCCTTTGTCCTGTGAGAAAGCAGAGTTGCAATGTTTATCAGCAGGAAAAGAACTATAGCAAAACCATGATACATTCAGAATGCCCTAATAGTATAAAATTTAATAGAAAAACTTTATAAAAATTGATTAGAGAACTATAAGGACCAATACCAATAGCATCATATGCATACAGGTTTACCACTATTAATTAAGGTAATTAAAATTAGAATCTTAACTTTTAATTAGACAAAAACAGGGGAATGTGGAAATTTTGTGTTGTGGTCTGACGTTCAGTGAAGTTAGATGTTGGTTCCAGAGGTGGGGTTTGCAATCAGGTGGTCAGAACAGATCAGAGAGTTTCCCAAAACTTGAGAAAGAGAGGCCTCCCACGGAGAGGAGTGGGGCGCAAGGTGACACTGGTCTGATTGAGGAGGAAACAGACACAGACCGTGTGCATTGTGGTCTTTGTGTTTTTCTCAGGTCCTAATCCTTTTATTTTGTCCCTGACTTTTATTTTATAATAAATGATAAAAGAAACCACAATAAATAAATAGATAAAACCACAGTGAAATACCGTTATGTGTTTGTGAGCTAAAGAAATAAACAAATGAAAATACTAAATATTCAGAAGAGTTTGTATTAAGAATTTTAACTGATAACATGAGTGAATGTTGACATAAAAGCGTTGATAATGATTTAAAGTTCAGCATTCCTTCTGACTCTGTGGACACTTAGAGAGGAGTGCAGACCACAGCATTTCTTTACAGATTATGTATGCATACAGTAACAGAGTCACTCCAACTGAGAATATCTGTGGTCTGGAAAGAAGTCAACTGTTAAGATAATTGATTAGAAAAGCGAATGTGTTCAAACACAAGGAGCCTATACATTTCCTGAAGTCTCTTATGGATAAGAGCTTGTCTCGTGTTCATACCATTCTTTTTTTTTTCTATTGACTACAAAGAAAACAAACATGATCAGTATGTTTGAGAAGTGAAATTTATGGTATTTGTATTAAATTCTGTATGGAAACTCTACCAAGAGAAGGTGCTGCTTTTGATCCTATTATTATTATTAGAATCAGAGATCACTTCATTTTGGCATTACCTAGTCTAAAACAGTGGTGTTTTATTCCATTAATCACTGATTCTTTCTGATGAAAATTGCTACTCTGATTCTTAGACAAATTATCACCAAAAATTAGAAAAAAATATTCACTATTCTTGGATGGAAAATTTCAGCTTTTTATTTCAAGAATAGTCAACGAATTTACAATCTTATATTTTGGTTTATATCTATTCTTTTTCTATATTTATCTTAGTGTCCAGATTTGATTTCATATTAGTTATACTTCATGGACATTAACTAAATGATAATTATAAGCAAATGATTAGGATGTGAGGTCTTCCATGATAGCTCTGAGTTCAAAGAATTGTATTGTTTTATAGGATGTTGAATAATTTCCCTTTGCAGTCCTTTGAATTATAATCTAATTCATCTAATTATAATCAATTCTTCAGTTTTTCATTAATTTTTGGAGTGTTGCTTCTAAAATACTATTTGAATATTTGCACAGGATTCTTCCTGGAAAATTTGAATAAATGTCTGCAGAACAAATTGAGCATGTGCATCTCCTCAGTAGCTCAGCCAGCAAAGAAAACTGAAGGGATTTGTGAGCACTGTGGGAAAGAGGAAAAAGAAACCTGGATTCATTTCAAGGTTTTAAAAAATGCCTTGTGTCAGGTTCTGAAGTCTGGATTATATTCAAAATATCACAGAACACTAAAACTGGAAATTACATTATAAATCATTATCGAGTCCAATTCCTTCGTTTAACGAGGAGTCTGAAATCCAGAGAGAATTGATAATATGCTTGTTGCTTCCCAGCTTGCCAGGCAAGCTCAGTTTTATTTTAGCTCCAGGACCCAAAGGAAAA
This sequence comes from Alexandromys fortis, assembly GCF_014885135.2. Taxonomy (NCBI): domain Eukaryota; kingdom Metazoa; phylum Chordata; class Mammalia; order Rodentia; family Cricetidae; genus Alexandromys; species Alexandromys fortis. The sequence goes on along the minus strand of NW_026068064.1, from coordinate 1,703,851 downwards.
ACATTGGAAGAACACATTTTCCCAAAACATTCATAGCCGTTGGTGTCCTGGCTTAAAGTCTAGAAGATCCACGGAACTAATAGCATACAATGGTACCATGGCCTGCAGGTGCAATGTTCAGGGTAAGGAAACCTGGGGCTATAGAGGAAGAAGCTCATTGTTAGGCATGCTCAGCTTTCCCTCTGCCACATGTCAAGTGTTTAGTTCTATTATTCTAAAGAACATACTAAGAAAGGCCTGATAGGCTAAGAATTTAAAATTGTGACTTTAAGTCTGATGAATAAGCATGGATAAATATGATTAGTTATCATTAAAAAGACAATGACACACTGACACTCTGCCTTGATTAGCCTTGAGTCCTCTGAATGAGTTAATAGAGAGATGTCTTTGTCTACTAGTCTTAGCTTTTACCCTGAAGTTGTGAGGCTATACCATATTTATGAGTATCTTATTTCTTCCTCACTGACACTTTTAAAATCTAATTGGCCCTTAAATCTAATTTTAGAACAGCATTTAACTTAATCCACCATTAGTATAGCTGTCTTTTATATGAGTTGCACAAAAGCATCAATTAAAAGCAATAGAAGAATTTCCATTCCTATAAAAACAAGTCCCTGGCTTAGTCTTCTACAAAACTGGGAATGTAAAAAGAAAATGGTTTTAATGCACAAAGTTTGTCTTAAATTCGTGCCACTTACTTCGACACTGCCTGTTTTCTCCCATGAACATCATGGATTAGCCAGCCCATGTGTGGTGTATAAGCAATGTGTTCTGATTTGATTCCAGATGCGTCCTTTGAGCTTTCACCAGCTGCAATGCTGAGAAGCACACTCGAGACACTCTGCAGTCTCCTCTTTAATGCCAGCATCTCTGACTTCTGCCTTTGCAGAGTCCAACCGGGCCTGGAGTCAAGGCACTGATGGATGAAGAAGATTGCTGTGGAGAAGCAGACCCCAGTGGAGCTTTGCATGCACATGCAATATATGTTCCAGATGTTAAAGGGTTGCCAGAAAATCCCTGTCACATTTGTAACATTTTTCTCACAGGTATATTTCCTCAAATTTATGCCCGACAAGAAAAGGGTCTTCTGCTAAATTGATGAATTCTCTACGGTCAATGACTAGTCCTCATCCCAGCTCCACGCAGGGCCACACCAAGGCTACCTGTTGTGTATCTGCCTTCTGATAGCTGTGGTGTCAAATCCTCGTTGCAATGAGTAAGGACTGTAGCTGGTGACTTTTCAGGATGCAGTACTACATTCCTTGAGGACAATCTCTCTATAACCTTTAGTTTGAAAGAATTAACGTCATAACTGACTTGGGTTCCTGGAATGACAGCTTCATTATATTCTGCAAATGGCAGAACCAGTCTCACTGTTAAAAACAAGCACGGCCAGCATCTAACAGGAGACAGGACAAGATCATTGTGTTCCTTCCTTTTATTTTGATGCAGGGATTTATCTTGAGAAAGACAAATTTGGACTCTCTGATGGATGTTCTTTCAGAGAGCGCCTTGCCCCTTTGGCTATGGTCTTTTGGATATAGTGAGAAATCTTGAGAAAAATATTAGGAAGTCTTAGTACTTACTGTGCCCTGTGTACAAAACAGCCCACTGCCTACTTAAAATCTTCAGTGTCCTGACTTGTCCTGAATTCCCTTCTAGGCTGAACAAAAGGCCATTCCACACACTTTAGCTACACAATAGGTAGCTTTATCTTCACAGATAACAAATAGCTCTGATTCCACAGAAGAATCAATTTATCCCTGCTTGAATGTTCTAGTGTTTCCTGTGTTTCATTTACCTTTATAAACATAAGCATAAGCATTTGTTATAATTTGAATACAATAAAATGTCAGAAAAAGATTTGTAAACTATGTGAACAGACAATTTTGGGACAAGAAGATTAGCTAGCTCGTAGATTATCTGTTTGAATTTTTGTATTTTAGATCTTTTCAAATTGAGCTTAGTATGGAGTAGACAGCATAGTGCTCCTGCGCCCTCCCTCTTCTCCATGCGGTGTTCCCAGTACTGTTATCTAGCAATGATGGGCTGCATTTGTTATCGCTGAGAAGTGGTGCTGATTCATTATTAACTTAAGTCTGTAATTTACTTTAGGCTTTTTTTCTCTATTGTGTGAGTGGTTTTACAAAGTCCATTAGGAATGGATCTTCCCAGAAAATCCCTTCCCTCCAAGATCTGGGAACCTCACAGAAGAGGAGGAGGAAAGAGTTTAACAGAGTGGATGGAGGACGCCAAAGAAACAAAGCCCTCTAAAGCAACCTGAGCCAGAACTCACAGAGACAGACAGCAGGCACAGCGCCTGCACAGGTCTGCACCAGGTCCTCTGCAGATATATTATGGCTTCCATTTTAGTGTTTTTAATAAAGAGTTTAGTATTTTACATACTCAGGGATCCCTGAATGTTATATTTTTAAAAACGAATAAATTATTGAATGAATGAACGAATGAATGAACTAATGAATGAATGAAAACCTAGTCATTAGGGTAAAACTTAACAACTGAACTATCACTTATACTTGCTGGGAGAGAGAGATCAGTTTCTCCAATAAAGTGACACTGAGTGCACCAACCACTCCAGGACAGACCTCATGTTCAGGAGTAGTTGACCAACATATAATGGACTCCAGAGCCGTTTTGTGTGCTTTTATTTAGCTTCTTCCTTCCTTTCTTTCTTTCTTTCTTCCTTCCCTTCCCTTCCGTTTCCCTTTCCCTTTCCCTTTCCCTTCCCTTCCCTTCCCTTCCCTTCCCTTCCCTTCCCTTCCCTTCCCTTCCCTTCCCTTCCCTTCCCTTCCTTTCCTTTCCTTCCTTCCTTCCTTTCTTTTTTGAGAGGTGTTTTAGTTTTTTTCTTGGTTTTGGCGGATTTGTTCTATTGAGTTTTTGTTGTTTTTTTTTTTTAACAGAGAAATTTGAGATATAAAAATATCTCTTCACTCACCCTGCCCCTAAGCGTCAGGCAACAGCCCATTTATTTATTCTCTCTTTTTTTAAAAATCTTTTCCAGCAATGTCTCACCATTGGAATCATATACTATACTGCTCACATAGACTCATATATTTAGTTTTCTGAATGTACATTTGAGGTTCTGGCTTGCTTTCACTGATTCCTTTTGCTAGTTGAGTAATATTCCCTGTGAGGGCACGATGCAGTTTGTCTGTTTCCTATTGAAGGGCAGTCAGGTTTTGACCACTATGTTATACTATAAACATTCACTCACAGGGTTTACAAGGAAAAAAAGTCACCTCATATGGGTAATTCCTATGCACATGATCACAGCATTGCTGTGTCACATGATAAGTGTGTGCTTGGTTTATAAGCAACGCTCACACCGTGCTCCAAACTGGCCTTATGATTTCACATGGCCACCCACCAGGAGAGCTGTTCTAGGCAGTTGCACGGCTTCTTTTTACATTAGTAATACTAATTCATAAAACAAATTCCTAAGACGGAGAGAGCTAAGTGTCTGCATTTCTGGAAATAACGAATGTTCTGTGTGAGATTCAACTTCTGACAACTTACCTTCTGCTTCAGTTTGGAAAACAAATGTGGGTCTCTCTGTTTTCGTAATTAAGATGCCTTCTGTCCCGTGTAACCTGAAATCCACATTGAAACCCATGCAACCTGAAATCCACATTGAAACCTCAAGCCAGTCAGGAACAATTTGTATTTTATTGAATTTGGTTCAGTATATGTCTTTTTGCTCCTATGTCTCACTTAAGAGTGGCAAAAACTTTTGGTTATACAACTTCTAAGGTTATTTTTATTGTTGTGCATTCTGTTTTGAATACGACACTTAAGTGATTTTATTGGCGCAAACTTACTTAATTTTAATGTAATTTTGTGTCATGTTTCATAGGTTGATTTTTTAAGTGCTTGCATAATAATATTGGCATATATTTTTCAATTAACTAGTTGATCTTCTAACACAACAATGTGTCAGAAATTAGTTCTCATGTGCTTAGTATGATTTTATATTGCAATTGCTCTTTATTGTCTGCTTTGAACTTTCCCTGGTGTTTATGACATGGATGCTTAGAGGCACACTGTGCTTATGTTAGCAGCAAGTAATCACTAAACTTAAAACATTTTAAGAGATACTCCAGCTTAATTTCTTATTTTCCTAAGAAAGCTTTTATTTACCTGGAAGATAGTATTGGAGTAGAATCTTGAAGTCTCAAATTAATTCATATGCTTCTCTTACTTGTTGCCATGGCAGCAGGAATCTATCCTTTAATGGCCTTTTTTATTTTTCATTTCAATTATTATTATTATTTTTTTCATTTTACATTCCAACCACAGTTCTCTCTCCCACACCTCTTCCTGGTCCCCTTCACCTCCCTTCCAGTCCATCTCCCCCCTCCACTCCTAGAGGGGAGAGTCAATGAAGCCTGGCACATGCATTGTAGGAGGGCAGTTGTGTAGCTTGGTCTGAAAGGCTCCTGGCAGTGGATCTTTCCCTGGTGCATGAGCTAGCTTTTTCTTGAACCTAATTCCTATAGTGGGATGACATGATTTTGTTTTTGTTTTTTTAAAGCATGATAAAAATTCTTGATGTCTACTCTATGTTTGATTTGTGGCTCCTGGGATTACAGGTTTCCTGCCTTAGAAGCCTCTTCCTTTTATCAGGTGTCTGAAGTGGTTGACAGTTTTAAAGCTGGGGCAGATTGTGGGGCCACTGGCAGTGAGACCAGGATTTATCCCTAGTGCTTGAAATGACTTTTGGAGCCCATTCTCTTTGAAGGGATACCTTGCTCAGCGTAGATATAGTAGGGAGGGCCTTGGTCCTGCCTTAAAGCAATGGGATAGAATTAGTTGACTTCCCATGGGAAACCTTACACTCTTTGGAGAGTGAATGGGGGTGGGGTGGGGGCAAGGTAGAGGGAGTGGGAGGATGGGAGGGAATGGGAACTGAGATTGGTATGTAAAATGAGAAAAGACAGTTTTCTTTTTAATAAATTAAAACGGAAAAAGAGAACAAAGAGAAATATATCTCTTTCAAGAACCGCACAATAGGAGCCGCACTAGTGGCTGCATTCAAGCCGTGACTTCCAATCCCAAACTTTCGATCAAGCTGATGTTCCAAAAAATTCCATGGAATTTTTTCGGTTGGTTCTCGATTTTTAAGACAAAAGAAAGATTCAATCTGAATACATTTCATCTAAATTTGTAGTAACTGTCAAGTATTATCCAGCAGCCAGTATGTTTTGAGTACCAATCATTTTAAGGACTATGTTTCATTTTTACTGATCAACTTTCATAGGCTAAATTATATAGCAATTTAATTTTACTTAAGCACCCTATCTTGGTGAGAGAAATCTTTTACAGCATCCAGATGAACCTTAATCTAACTTTAATAGTCACAAAGGCATGGGTTAGAGTGGGTCTCAGACAGCCAAGAAAACCAACGGGGGATGTGTGTGTAAATGACTGATAATAAAGCCTTATGTGCAGCATCGGCTTTGTATTTCTCAGCCGCTCTATCATGCGGATGTTAGTAATACTTCGGTATTACTAGCCCAATACACAGTGCTTAGGGTTCATGCAATGTTATGACAAATTTCCTCATAGAACTATAGCAATGGATCAGAACGAATTGTAGGCCTGTGTCCTTAGTTTAGGGCAAGTTATTGTTAGATTGAAGGACACTGGATTCCACAAAACTAGAAATCAGTCAGAAACACATCTTTCTCTTTGTTTTTCAGATTCCTATTGTCTTGTAGGAATATCACAGATGAATAGCAGATTCAGATTTCTTGTATTCTATTCAGATAGAACAGTGTGATATCGTTATTTGAAACACGGTTGAAGTTTAGAGCCTACTCGAAGTGGCTCATCTTCTACATGTTCCTGTCCTGAACATTCTCCTTGTGGCCTCCATTTAGAACAGCTGACACCGTCACAGTTCACAGCAAAAAAGAAAAGAAAGAAAGGAATTGAGGCTCTACACGAGGATTCTGAAAATTCATTCTGGTTTGAAATTCTCGCCTCACACAATCTTAACACACTGCTTATCCAAATAGTGATTTAATTATATTATTATTATTAATTTTAACATTTCCTTTGACCTCTCAACTGAGATATGGAATGGTATGCAATCATTTGTTTTGTTTTATCTCTAATCCTTCCATTGCTAGAAACTTTTATTATTCTTTAAATAAATGCTTGCTGACAGTACCAATGAAGGAATTCCTATCATTTTGATTGCCACAATATCTATGTAAAAGGAGAGCACTGAGATAAAAAAAAGATGCCATAAAAATTTAACTATGGCTCAGAGCTTAAGAAGAATGCTGACTGTTCTTCCAGAGGACCCAGACTTCTATCCCCAGTACCCCCGTGGTGGTTCACAACCACCTGTAAATCCAGTTACAGGGGATTAAATACATTCTGACCACCACAGGTTCTAGGTGTCCACACGGCATAAAAACAAAGAAGGCAAAACATCTATATGGATAAAATAAGTAAGAGATAAAAATGCTGACAGTAAGAATGGATCTACTCATATAAAATATTAGAGGAACAATTCAAGAGCAACCAGAACTGTTTAAAAATCAAATGGAACACACATACCACAGAGATCTTGTGCCTAAAATGTATGTTGTAACTAGGGTGATGCTAAGTCATGTGCATTGAATATACTTGTTTAAAGAGATAAATGGGGACTTAAGTTGGAGAAGTTAGTTAAGTTCTCACAAATACAAAGCATGAAACTTAATTCTTAGGCTAAACTCTGGTTTGGGGAAATGATACTTGCCAAGGACTAGATCAAAGTCAAAGATGAATTATTAGACACAGATGTGAATCAAGAAAATAGAAGCAGCTGCTCTTCCCTTGTCCTGGCCCAGGCAAGACTTTGGCAGTGTGACATTTTCCCTTTATTGAAATTGTATAAAAGGAACCCTAGAAGGCAAATAATCCTAATGTATAACTTCTTGATAGATGGTTTCTACGAATGCATTTTCTGTCCTTGATTAACAAAACAGACTACAACCAGGCACCATTTGAGACATTCTTGAAAATAAAGCTCATGTTCAAGTAGTTTGTGTAATATTCATCATATTTCTAGTAGGCTTATTTTCCTGAAGGATGTCAAAATTATTTGTATACTTGACTTCAAAATTCCACTTTAATACATTTTAGTATATGTGCCTATAAGAAATATAAACTCTGTAACCATCAGCCTTTTTATACCTAAGAAAAAATGAAAACTATGATTAATCAAAAGCTAACTGAGATGGTGGGCTGTGATGAACACAATTATATTAGATTATGATAACGGGTTAGGTAATGGATCCAAACCCTTAGAATGTTCACAATGGACTTCCTAAAATGAAGGAAAAGCAACATCTGTAAACTGCAGCCTCTTCTACTACTAGTGTTCGTTTCAAGAGCGAAAAGGGGGGGCATTTGGTGGTGGTGTTGAAGCCTAGTGCACTAGATATGTTCTAAAAATCTATGAGGGTGAACCTAGTGAGGACTCCTAGCAATGTACAATAGGCAATCTTATCTTAGCTGGCTATCTTTTGTAGCCAGGCAAGTCTTTCAGTGGTTTGACTTACATTTGGTTGATTTATTAGCCAAGGGGGTATTACGGAGATTCCTAAACTACCCAGGGTTATGCTAGAACTGAAGATTGCTCTATGAAAACTGTCAACTGGGTCCCATTGCCAAACACAATATCCACACAGCTTATTGAAGGTAGATAGGTTGAGCTGGTGACTACAGAGATCTTTGGCCCCTTTGTTCTAGTCTCTTTGGCATGAGGAGTTACTCTGAAAGTAATGGAAATAGAAATATGGACAGCAACCCAGCCACAAACCCTCAGCCTGCAATCTCTTCTACCTGCACAATGTGCTGGGACAATGGTAGCTCAAACTTGTGGAAGTGGCCAGCTAATCTTTGGTTTAATTTCAGGCATGTGCATGAGAGAGAGAGTCCATGCCCTAAAGGCCTGGAGGGCTAGGAACCTGAGGCTGGATAACTCAGAGGCATAGATCAGAACCAAAGCAACACAGACAAGGAGAGAGAGAGTGTGTGTGTGTGTGTGGAGGGGGTGGGTTAGAGTATTTTATTATCAAAAACAATTTTTCTCTCTTGTAATACATCCAAACCACAGTTTCCCCTCTCCCAACCCTCCTAGCTCCCCAACACACAGATTTTCTCTCCCTCAGGTCCACTACACCTCTGTTTCCTCTTTAGAAAAGAGCAGGCCTTGACTGTCAAATAGGGCAGAACAATATACAGTAAGACAAGGCAAAGCCCTCATATCAAGACTGAATGAGGCAAGAAAATAGAAGGAAAAGAGAGCCAAGAGCAGGCAAAAGAGTCAGGGATGCACTTGCTCCCACTACTGGGAGTGTCTCTGGGTCTTACTGGCCAAAAAAGTAAATAATTTGTGACACTGGGCTGCTTATTTGTTTGCTTCTAGTGTTCAGTGGGAGCATTGTTGCCCTGTCATGGTGTAACTCTATCTTGACTCTCTCTCTCAATATAGATACAAAATTATGAAATTCACCAATAAAATGGATGGAGTTAAAAACAATCATCCTGACTAAGGTAACCCAGACCTAGAAAGAGAAATGTCCCATTTTCTTTTATGTGTGGATATTCATTTCAAATCACAGATATTTCTGTTTCATTAAGAATAAGTACAGAGGTCAGGAAACTACTATGAGGCTGTAGAGAGGGTCTTTCAACGAGATAGAATGGAGTATGAATGAAATTTTAGAACCAACATGTACACACACACACTTATATATATATGTGTGTGTGTATATATACATATATATATTGTTTATAATATACATACATTGTTGTCTTAGTTAGGTCTCCTATTGCTGTGGTAAAACACCATGACCATGTGGCTTGGGGAGGAAAGGGTTTATTTAGCTTATATATCCACTTCACAGTTCATCATCGAAGGAAGTAAGCACAGGAACTCAAACAGCACTGGAAGCAAGAGCTCCTGCAGAGGCCATGGAGAGGTGCTGCTTACTGGCTTGCTCCCCACGGCTTACTCAGCCTGCTTTATTATAGAACAGAGAACCATCAGCCAAGGGATGGCCCCAACCACAATGGCCTAGGCCCTCCTCCATCAATCACTAATTAAGAAAATATCACACAGGCTTTTACATTTACAGCCGGTTCTTATGTAAACATTTTCTTAATTGAGGTTCTTCTTCTCAGAAGACCTTAGCATGTGTCAAACTGACATAAATAAAACTCCCCGGTACATGGAGTAATCCAGTTCTTGTACCCTGTCTTCAAGAACTGGTATTGTTTCTTCCATTTGACCCAATTTACTAATTGGGATTTTTTTTAACTTTTTTATTTTGAGTTTATGAAATTTTATAATCAATCATTAATAATAGTTGCCTAACTTCAGAGCCATTCAGTCACTACTGAGTGGAAATCCTCTCTCCTTAAATGGTCTCCTTGTTCCGGTAAGGAAAATGTTTTACTTACAAGGTAGTAGATGCCATTATGGTATTTTTAACAAAGCATTTTGTTGATTTCCCTTCTCCCTCACCTACTCCACTCCCCTGCTTTCCCATGCTCTTCCTTGTGTCTTCCCAATTCATCTTGTTTCCTCTTAATGTCACATTCTTAAAAATATGATATGAATAGGGATGCAGCATGATGCAAAAAGAAAAAAATATTTTAAAGAAATAGGAAAAAATCAAAATCATGCTTTCTAATCTTTTATTAATTATCTGAATTGCTCACTTCCTTGCGACCTTATCATCAGAATTTTAACTAAGTAGTTCTTCCTAGAGCTACTCCACATACATGCCCATTCTCAAATCGCTCTACAAATCTTACTCATCACAGTCAGATACTATCATTTACCTCATTACACTGCTAATTCATTATTTTAATTTCTTACGAATAAATAATTCAGAAAGGAATCACTCAGGTCCCTTAGCACCTGCTCTGTCTTCAGCACTGGGGCACTATCTAGTCATTATGTCCACGTGTGCTTTGAATATCCATATTTACAACTTTATATCGTGACCTTCCTACTCTTACTTCTCACACTGTGAGTAAGGTAGTAATTTCCCAAGTTGCATCTGTCATGTACAATATCTTGTCCTCATGTGTCTGCTTCTTCAGGGTATGTATGGCCACAGGGAGATCTTGTCTCATAGCAACGGCATATCTAGCAGAATAATTTCTATATTTATGGTGTTTCCTCCCACTGTCTGCAGTTTATTTATGTGAATGTCTAAGAAATAGTTTCCTTGGTAACTCAAAGGAATCCATATCTGAGGAACTATAGTTCAGGTTAATATTTTAGGCAGCCGTTATATGCAAAAGCAAAAATTAAATTAAATAACTGCTCCAGGGAATATTCAGTAAATGCATGAGCAATTTAATAACAATTTTATTATTGAATTAAAGTCTTTCCACTTTCTCCCAATTGGAGACTTAACATCTTGCATCACACTAATTTCTTGTATAATTAGTTAAAATTCAGATGAAAATTTGCTTTTATTATGGATACCAGTTTAGAAAGTAAAGTCATTGAGGCCGTTCCTTTTTTAAATGCACTTGCAGGTCACAATAAAATGCTATAATTTTCATCTGAGTGACATCTATCCCTTATTGTTCAATGCTGCAAAATCACAAAACAAAATGTAACTTTATATGTTTGTGTGTATCATGCTGCGTCTAGAAGAGATAAAAGCAAATGCCTGGTATAATAAAAATGACTCTATTAATAGAATTACATGTGACAAGAGAAAGCATAGTTGTCATTGTTCTTTAAGGAACAGGAGCAAAATATCTTCATTCTTGTTTCTTGATTATCTGTGTGGTCATAGTTCACACAATATTTTCAATAATATCCACTGGACTCAACTTTATACAACTCTCACCTATGTTTTTTTCTCTAGGTACTTTTCTTGACTCTCCAAGTCAATTTTTGTCACAATACCCTTATCTCAAGTATCTGACGTAATCAAATTTTGTATGCAACATGGTTGCTTTATGAAGCAATGCATGTCACATTTTCATATTACAATATCATGAAGTGGTATTAGTATTAACTACAGGGTGACCAGGCATAAAAAGGTGGAAATTCAAAATGGCACAATCAGGTTAACCTCTTGGCAGCTGAGGCATCATTTTAAGGATCACAACATTTTCTTCATCCACCTTCTTGAATTTCCCGTGCAGTTCATGAAACTTCTTTGTTTGTAATGAAATGATATCCATGCTTTTTTTTTGTTCTGAATACATTTTCCAGGATATTATGATCAAATTGACCCTCTTTTCTCTGCCAGAAACATGGAAATAAGATCTTATGCGGTGCTTGTATTATACAGTAAATTACGTTCCCTACCTCAATTCTTGTTTTATGCCAGTTGTTGTTGGCTTGCCTGTCAAAACAATTGAATGAATCACTCTGCCACCGGATCAAATGCATAAATCATCAATATTGCCTTCCTACTGTCACGTTCACTTTTCATTATATCTGCCATCAATTTTAGAGATTAACTATCACAACCAACAGGAATTAATAGATGCAAGGGGACTTCACATAAACACCTTTGCTGGCCATATATCAAAAGCATGCTTTAAAAAAATACTCTGTGTTGAAATTATGCCTTGTACAGGCAAGAATATTCTTGCATTTTGCAAGGATATCCCAAAACTTGATTTCCTGTGCAAAAAGAGGTTTATTTTAATATATTTCCTAAACAATAGCTTTTTTGTACATAAACCAAAATTCTTTATCCTTGATTCCTAATGATCCAAAACTGACAAGATATTATCTTACATAACCTAGAAATGACTGTAATAAACATGTTTCTTCCCTTCTTTTCTCTGAGAAATTAAATACTAACATTTTTAAGAAATTGGTATATTTTGAGAGCTAGCCAAGATATCTGCATGTTCTATTTGGTAGATATATTATAAATAATATACGTGATTACTATATAAATCCATCTAGATTGACCTTGCGTCAATCTTTCCATTACTACCTTGACAACAATTTTGAATCATTTCATTACCAAAGGATACATAGGTAAGAGGTTTCATGGCTTGTCTATCACTGTTGGATCATTGAGACTCAAGGTGCACAGTTGTAAGCTATGAAGAATTTTCTGTCCTGCCTGTTCCCACAGCCATTCAGTCCCAACAAAATGCAAGAGACTTTTATTCATTTTAAGCTCATTAGTCTATTAGCTTAGGCCTGTTAACTAACTCTTACAACTCAAGTTAACCCAAAATTCTAACCTATGTTTAGCCACTTACTCAGGGCAGAATTCTCATCTTGCTTTCTCTGCATTTGGGTGATAACTGCAGACTGATTCTTTCCTCTTTCAATAATTTTCCTAGTCTGGTTTCCACAACTATCTTTACAGGGTACAAGACCATTATCCCACAGTACTCCCCCCCTTTTTTTTCTTTTCAAAACAAGAACTATGAATCTAATTTTCTTTAAATTTTTTTCCTGATTATTATCAATAACAACTTGTGACCAACACTCTAAACAAAGACAAAGATCCATAATCCAATTTTTGGTGGGGAATGTAGGCATAGGTTTTTAGGTTACTTCTTGCTGATTGGGGTACTGATAAGCTTATGGTGACCCAAAGAAAATTTAGAATTGTGGTCAAGTACTGATTGGAGAATTCTTTTAGGATGGATCTTCTCAGCCAGCAGTCTTGAGGCTGTTTGGATGTAAAATGCAGAAGAAAGTTCACTAGGGGTGCTCTGAAACATTGGATTCATTGGCTATGGATTCATAATATGAACTGTTGGGTATGGCAATCAAAACAGAATCATGAAGATATGTTTTGATATTCAATTTTCTTTGCAAATCAGTTACATTTAATTGTTAATCCTACTATTATTATCCACACTTTTTTTTCCTTCTTATTCTATTTGGTATTTTGAAATTAAGTATTGTTTTCATTATGGTATTTTATTGCTCTTTGAATAATTTTATTGAGTCCTCTCTAACATTGTGTTCAGTCACATTTACCAATGGATAGAATTTAAAAAAGATACATCATTTTCTATGTAGTGATATTTCACTTGTATTTTAATAAATAAAATTTGTCTGAAGATATGAGAGTAAAACAGCTCCACTGGTCAACCTTGTAGACCAGGCAGTGGTGACACATACCTTTGATCCCAGTAGCCACACTAGTGTATCATAGAAACTGGGCAGTAGTGGTATACGACTTTAATACCAGCCTTAGAGAAGAACGTAAAGCAGGAGGTGACAGCTCTCACACACAGTCTCATTTTGCAATTCCCGGAGGCAGGATCATCATTTGCGATTGAGATAGAGATACGAAGCAGTGGTTGGCTGTTTTATTTTTCTGACCTTCAGGTTGGACCCCAATACCTGTCTCTAAAGTTTGTTAACTGTGCTATACTTATAGGTTGGGAATAAAACAGCCTAGGCTAATTGTTGCCTTTATAGATTGGTTTAAAATCTAAGAAGAGTGGCCACAATTCGTTTTAATTTTTTGAGTTCTCAAACATGAATTTTTACAAAAGAATTTTATATTTTACAAATATATAAAACCAATCTCTAGAATTTTAGGAAAATAACTTATCAAAATGTAAATTAACATACAGATAAAATGTATATCCACATGTGCATAAATTACATAAATAATCAGAGTGTAATATATATATATATGTATATGTGTGTGTGTGTGTGTGTGTGTGTTGGTGAATGCTTTTTGCAATTCTTGAGATTTTGTTTGTTTTCTTTCCACCATGGGATTGAGAAACTGAGCTGAGACCATTCCATTTCTTCTTTGCTAACTATCCCCCACTTTGGCACTGCTAATAGAACATTATCAGAAGGAAGCTGCAAGGTTGTAGACCTGAAGAGATTTTCCTTCCGGTCTCTTTCCTATCTGCCTCACGTGCCCTTCCTGTGTGTTTCACATTGTGTGGCAGCTCCATCAAGTAACCGTTTCCACCATTTGCTCACTCTGCTTCCTGTCGTCTCCTATTCAAGTGCATCAGGCCAGTCTCTCTGGTCTCAATAACTGGGCTCTCATTTAAGTTTCTAATTTTTATTGTTTTTCCTCTATGATTATTAGTTCTTGTGACAGTATTCTATAATACTACCTTCTGGCATTTACCCCGGCATTTTACATTGGACATTTAGTCTTAGATACTAGTTCCTTGTTTTAATTAATTCTGTTTGAATAACTGATACTGAATGCTATTAAAAGCCTCGTACTAACTCACTGTTTTCTTTGAGTTTCAGGAAGATAATGGTTAAAACCTCAACTGTGAGCTCTAAATTCATTTATTTGGAGATTTTATGACAAATCCCCCAATTTAGCAATTCTTAGAACTACATACAGAAATGATGGGCATTGAGTGGGGAATCAAAATATTAGCAACAATGAGGACAACTATCCTGAAGATATGTTGTAATTATTGAGTCCATTTAGTGCCTATTTTGAATTCAAACTGGACAGAAATGAAATGATTATTTTTAGGGAAGTTAAAGAGAAAAAGGCAAAATTTCATGTGCTAGAAATGGGGGAGCAATCTTGGCATATGGTCTGTAGGAACTAGCACAGATTTTGACCAGCTGAAGGCAATGGGAAGCAGATGAGTGAAAAATAAAATATCATTTAAGAAAGACATTTTTATAAAAATGCAAGTGATGTGGTTTAAGAATATTTCTAAGGAAATGAAGTGCCAGTGAAACCACTCTTGCTAAGCCAGTTGCATAAACTTATAACCTAGAGTGAATTTCTTAGAAGCTTCAGGTAATAATTCTCAAAGATCTGTGCCTGTCCACAGAGTAATTGCATTCTCACCTTTAGGAGCTCATTGTAGCACACTGGATAACAATTGAATTCTCACCTAGGGTAATTAACTTCTTTAGTATCCTTCCCCAAAGACAATGATTATAGTTATAAAATCAGGAGGTGGAGGAAACATCTGTGAAAACAAAATATCTGTTTCTTTCTCTAAGAGCCCAAATTGTAGTAGAACAAGGATTAAGTTGCATATTATTAATAAACTTGGTCATATCCTAAAGACAGTTCCTAGCGATAATAGCTTTGGAGGCAAGGGTCTAGGGTAACAGAGGATACCCTCTAAGCTGCTGCTCTCATCCTTCAAAGGATGCCCTTGTTTCTAGGAATCAATACATCTGAGAGTGATCCTTTTCAGTTCTATTACTCACTGTAGAAACTCCATTTCTCAGACTGTTTAACACCCACTGGGTGAAGAAGGAACTAATATAAGAGATCTCATTCTGCCAACAAGTTAATCAAGTTCATCAGTGAATGTGCTGAGTACAAGAACTCATCCTGCCCACGATTTAGTTGAATTCATTGAAGGCAGTGCTTAGGGAAAGACTTTACCCTGTCCGCAGTTAGCCAAGGTCACTAAAGAGTGCTAAGACCTTGTCTTGTCTGACACTCAAGATCACTATAGACAGTGCTGAGTGCAAGAACTCACCCCCAGCTAGTTAGTGCAGGTCACTGCTGTGTGCAGACAGAGCTCCATGGAGGACCTCCTAGGTTTGCTATGTCAAAGCTTCTGTACAATGTATCTCTTCTTCTTCCTTTACACAGGTGAAAGCACAGTGACTCTGAAAAGTAGGCAACACAAGAAATCAGCATTTATAACAGCAAAGAGGATGTTCTGTCTACAAAGCTGACCAAGATCATGTGACGATGCGGTTTTTACTATGTGAAAGACGGGTGTAAATAAATTTCTATGGCTTCATGAGTAATAGGGGAACTGGTTGACCATGTCACTTCTATGATCCAAAATATTTTTCCTTTTTAGCTCAACTCTCAGGAGCCAGCAATCTATAACAGTAACAAAAGTATTGACCATGGAGCCCAAAGGGGTAGTCTCTGGCTACTTTTACTATTAAAAGGTAAATCTGCCAGTTTTATAAAATATATTGTATTGTACTGTCTAAATTTCACGGTCTTATATGCACATGTGGTTTAAAGCTATGTGTTAGATAGCACAGGCAAACAGCATCTCTATCATTCTCAGAAAGCCACTTTAGACAACAAGGACTTGAGGACATCAACCCAATAATTTTCTTACAACCTTTCTTCCTCCATATTTCACCCCTAAAAATAAAATGTCATAAAAATGTTGTTTTTTAAAACATATTCTTAGTTTAGTAGCCATGGTAGTGAGACTGTAAGAGAGATTGGAGAGTAATTAATATCCATATGAAACATAATCAAAACACTGTAGCTAGCACTGATTCTGTGGAACGGCAGGCAAAATTGTCTCAAAATCCCAAAGAGAAGAAATGAGACTCTTTCACCTAGATTTACCCCACTGAGTAGCTGTGCCACCAAGCATTGGGTGATAGGGGTTTATATTTCTGGGTATATGATGTGAATTCAGATTGATAAGAATTAACAGAATGAGTCATAGTGACCACTAAACCTGCGTTGTTGAATATCAATATTCATTACCACAGACTTTAGAGTAAAATACCAGTGTAATTAGTCATAGGCACTCCACAAGTCCACGTGACTCTAGGTAAAAGAAGACTATCAGTTCTGTGAGGCTGGCATTTTTTTTCCCAATCACCTTTGTATGTCTACACATTCTGAAGTGTATACGTTGGGTTGCAGTTAAGTAGAGCACACTCCGAAGAAAAAAGGTAATCGTTTGAACAGTGACATTACATTTTTTCTCACTCATATTTTTTACTGTAATTCCCAACCTCTCACTTCCCTTCCCCCACTGCTTTAGCTCATTCTACCTTTATGAAAAATTTTTATTCAAATTATGACATTCCTTTTGAAACAGAAAATCTATAGATAGAAGAATATTGATTCTGAGTTGTTTGTATCATCCTTATTACAAACCAAGGGAAGACAAGTCTCCATGCTATTCACAACTACAGATAAAACTCATTTCACTTGCCTTCTGTTGCCATGGTTACAGGCTTTCCTCTTTCAACAGGTCAACACAAGCTTTTGGGTTTAGCCTCGGTCCTGTGTAATTCATCTCAGCATTGCACAAACAGACAAAAATTGGCTCTTGTCTCTCTTACAAAATTACCTTAAATCCTTGGAAAAACAATCACCTTTGATTTCTATAATGTACTTATTATTCTTATCCATAATCCCTTGTCTGTTATTTTAGGATATGTTAAGAGACGAGAAAAATTGTAGTGATTCAGCTACAACAGTTTTCTTCTCCATAAATATTCTAAGCTGGCTGATTTGATAATAAATTCCATTTATTTGTTTAGAATGTATTCAGTAAAGCTGGTATATCATTAGGCTGCACTTGAAAAGTACAAAGCATTTGAATAATAGAAGTCAATAGAAAGCATTAAGATGATCTCTGGCCAATAGTTCTCATTGTATACCACCGACAGGTATGTGTTGACTTCCAGTTTAAACAGACTGAAAAGAATAAGAACTGTAATGATTTCACTGATAGTAATTCAGTTGGATTTCTGCTCTTTTGAAGACAAAAGAACTTGAATTGAATTTATAGACGAGGAGGGAGTCCTTGCAGTGCCAAGCAGGAGTGAAATCGCCAATTGTGCAAGAAAATCAAAATCTGAAGAGATTAAGCTTTCTACAAATGCACATACTCAGATTCAAGTACATTTTATCAGTGCTTCATGTCTGTATTCTTTTAGACAGGGTAGAGATTAAATAGGTAACAAAAAGTGACAGTTGAGAGAGAGAAAATCTCTGACCACTTGTAGAGTTTGATTCATTTAAAAGCCCTCTGAGTGACCTCCTTAAAATTGATAGTTTTTAATTTTACAGGGACATGACAAATGCATTAGTCCATTTTTCCACTGCTATAGAAAATTACTTAATGCTGAGAAATATGCAAAAGAAAGAGGCTGCACTATACTTCACATGATTCTATAAGTCCATTAGCATGAATGGTGCTGGATTCTGGTTAACTCCGGAGTATTTCATGATGAGAACACACATACAAATATTGGATAGCATAGAGGAAGTGAATGGAATTCAGGGGCCAGGATTGTGTGTTTCCCAGTCTTCTAAAAACCAATCTCATTCCAGTCAGTCTCTGAATTTTTTATTCCCCCTCTCCAAGGGCAGTTACCTCAAAAGGCTCTCTTACAGACCCTGTCAAGCTGAATCTTTCATCCTCAAGACCATGCCTCTGGCAAAGGAATCCTCATAGAACATACATAGATATCCAAACTGACACACCTCCACATGCCTATGGCACTCTTGTGTCATGTTTACTTTCATGTAATGCTGATGTGGGATCCCCCTCTGTACGCTGTGAATATCATTAGTTAATAAAGAACTGTCTTGGCCTGTGATAGGGCAAAAGAATAGAAGTAGGCGGGGAAAAGGAAACTGAATGTGGGGAGGAAGGAAGCAGAGTGAGAGAGAAGCCATGTAGCTTTCACCAGAGAAAGATGCTGGAAATTTAGCCAGTAAACCACAGCTACATGTGATACACAGATTCATGGGGATGGGTTAAATTAATATGTAAGAGTCAGCCAATAAAAAGCTAGAGTTAATGGGCCAAGCAGTGATTTAATTAATACAGGTTCTGTGTGATTATTTCGGGGCTAAGTGGCCAGGAATGAAACTAGTGGCCTCCTCCAACAGAATGCCAACTCTCTTCTCCATTTTGGAGTTTTTTATAAGGTAAGATGAAATAAGAGGCAAGCATATTATTAAGAAGTTTTTGCTGATGTAAAAACTTGACATTTGTCTGATAAAAAATAAACATTCACAGCAACTCTGCTTCAGTGGACATACTCTGATAAAAAAGTTGCTGATTATTACAGTTTACGCTTATGAGTTTTTCAGTCTTCACTCTTTAGTCACTGGCCATCTGACTCTTCTGAATTAACAGACAGAATCCCACTATGTGGTAAAAGAATTCTTGGGCTGGAATATTAGAAGCGTTTGTTGACCTCTAAGATACCCTTCTTAATATTTGTTCTCTGGCCCTAAGACAAACCTTTAGATATCAGGACCCTGAAAACACAATCATGAAATGCAAGCAAAGATTCAAGATGCAGAAACGGATAACCATGTTTTAGTTTAGAATTACAGACTTATAATATTTGTGTTACTGGATCAGACTATCAATCACTCACATGTATATATGTATATGCATATATAAGAGTATCAATATATGCATTTATATTTGTATATATTATATATGTACATTTCTATCTGTTTTCTTTCTATGTCTAAATGCAGATTTCCCACAGAGTCAAAGAATTTTGTTGCTATAATTATATTTTTAAAACTAGAAGAATTTCCTATAAAATTTATTAAAATTGTGTTTTAACCTATCACAGCCTTTTGAAATGGATAGGCTCCCATGATTGCTCCTTACTTTCAAAACTTATTTTTCTAATTCCTTAGTGCTTAATGTTGCAGTTATTTTGGGACAGCCTTTTGGAGTTATAATTGAGTCCCAATACTAAACTTATATATAACATAGCATATACAATATTATTCCACTTATATAAATAGGACACAAATTAGAATTCCCAGAATTCACTGTTTTAGGATATTATCTTTTCTCTGTCGACATAAATCAGATAGATGACAATTTGCCCTACTAAAACATATTTTAAATAGTACATTTTCAGATTTAGTTCATACAGTGTAATTTAATAATTTCAAACCTATAATGTTTCATCAAACATAGCTTCAACCCTGATGAGTTCCTTTCATGCTGCCAAAATACATGGCAGAGAAAAGGATTCATTTTGGCTCATAGTTTAGTACATCAAGGCTTAAAGGCACAGTGAGTGACTTTGCTTAGAATTGTGGGAGTATGTTACTGAAACTTCTCACTTCAAAATAACAAGAAG
Source organism: Alexandromys fortis (assembly GCF_014885135.2). Lineage (NCBI taxonomy): Eukaryota > Metazoa > Chordata > Mammalia > Rodentia > Cricetidae > Alexandromys > Alexandromys fortis. The sequence goes on along the minus strand of NW_026068064.1, from coordinate 1,684,011 downwards.
CAGAAACAAAAGGTGGAGCCATACATGAACATTATTTTTAAAGATCTCCCTTCAATGGACAGCTTTCTCCAGCTAGATCCCATCTCTGAAAGGCTCCATACTCCCCTCAAACAGCAAGCATGCTGCTGTGAACCTCGTAGGCTCATTTAACATTCCCAGAATTCTGTTAGTTGTCTGTGTGGATGCTCTCTGTGACCGTGAGGGAATGTGAGATTTTTCAGACTCTAGGAACTCCACATTCAAACACAAACCCCACTGTAACCGAGAAGTGAAGGTAGCCACATGCATTCTGTGTAGAGTGGAGTGTGAGTCAGATGTGCTTGTTCCACACATTCTCTTACTTACGATTTCTTCAGAATGTCTTTGGATTGCCTTTACTAACTTCAGCCCTAGCAGATGGACTTGAATCTCAGTTTCTTCAAGGTTCCTTCTTCTAGAAAAGCTGTCCTCCTGATATCTTCATAGCACTTCAGTATCCCACTAGGTCCGGGCCTCTCACATCTAAAATAGAAAGTCTTCAGATGGCTTAAAGTTCCCAAGTTTTTGCAATCCACGATGTTCTCCATGCTTAAATTATTGTCACATCTTACATGTTAGTTGCTACCACTTAATATTCCATAATTATTTTATTATTTTATTTTATTTTTTTCCTCAACCTCCCAGCATGTAAGGTTCATAAGGAATTTCAGTGTACATTCACTTGCAGTAGACACAGTAAATACTCAAATCTGATTAACTGTGGTGGGTGCTCAGTTTAGTTCATGTCCCTCCTTCCTCTTCAATACCCACCCAGTATAACATAGTTTCAGGGGGCAGAAGAAATTCTTTGTTTATAATTGAGCAACATGGTCCTCAGTTGGATTTTGTGTTTTGGAGGTTGGAATGTTGAACGCAAAATGACATCTGCACACTATGGAGATGGTTCAGAAGGCTAAGATAATGGCACCAGACCTGACAATTTATTTGATGTCTGTTATGTCAAAGGGGGAAGGGGAGAACTGTTTCTTTCAAGTTATCCTCTGACAATCACATGCATAGTATTGAGATGGAGACTGGTCATTCATTTTATGGTCACCCAGACCCAAAATAATTACACAGAAACTATATTAATTGAAACACTGCTTGTTCAATCACTTAAGCATATTGCTAGCTAGCTCTTACATCTTAAATTAACCTAATTCTAATTATTTATATTTTACCATGATGCTCGTGGTTTACCAGCAAGGTTCCAGTGCTTGTGTTTTTTTGCAATGGCTACATGGCATTTTATTGACTCACCTATATCTCTTCCAGCCAGCCTGACTATACTCTGCCCTGTCAAAGGCTCAAGCAGTTTCTTTTTTCACCAATGACAATATAGCATATTCACGGCATACAGAGGGGAATCCCACATCACACTATGGCAAGTATGTCCCCACAAATGAACATAGACACAGTTGCACCCATATGCACTAAAATAATAAATGAAATAAAACCATGAATGGCATAAGCTAACTTTATGTTGGGTATTATCTAATTGGTTTCATAATTGCTATGAAATACATTATAGATTATTTATCACTATGCTGAAACTGTTAATACCTTAACAACAAGACACTGAGTTCTGTAAAGGTAAAATAGAAAGCTCAAAGTCAGAGTGGCTTGGGTAATCCAGCACTGGCTACAAGAACTTAGATGGATGTAGGTCTTAACTTATCTAGTTTTCACATGCAAAAGAATTGTCATAATAATATATAAGACATAAGAATTAGTGTGATGAGAATGCAAAGAAAATCCTTGATACCAGAAATATATTCATGGGTAACTGCCAGATCAATGTTCATAATTTATGAATTTATTTTATATATGTAGTCAAATTAAATCTAGTAGGTTTGCATGTAGTGAAGTATTCCTTCTACATCTTGAAGTCATGTTTGAGTACTTTCTCTAGTTAATTTTAATGTAAATGAAGGCATAATCAAAATAGATTTGGGTTTAAATCTCTTATTGATTATCTCTATAAAATTCATTGATTAATTAATCAAATGCAACTGACATCATAAATTTCCCCTTATATTTCTTACATAGAAAGCTGTTTTCTTTCTGAGATCTCAGTTCCAGTTATTGATCTTCCTGTCTCTCCTGTAACACATTGATTAATGTCTTGACTTTTGTTATTTTAATATCAGCTGGAGGTCTATTCATACATCTCTGTTTCTAAAATGTCTCATGTTTAATGACATTTAAAATAATATATTAGCTTATAATTTAATTAGCTGTATAATAAATTTAAAATGACATATTCCTTTATTAAAGCTTCTAAATTAAAATAACAAGTATTAATTTAATCAGGCTAATTTTATGTCAGAGAAAAATTATAGTTTTATTTCCTTTGTAGATGTTAATTTTTGTAGTAGTTATGCCAAAATATTTTATCTATCACATCTTCATATATTTTCTACCTACTTATGTGATATAACTAGAACTATGATATATTATTATAATAATTCATTGGTTATTATTTGTTCATGAACATACATTCAAAATACAGATACATATCACATTTGATAACAAACTTGCATATTTTGGGATATTAATTTTAATAAATTATTTTTTCAGTATCTAATTAATATGAGTAGTAATAGAATAAAACTATTATATTAATTTATGACATTCGGGAATGGTCTATTTCTGCTAAAATAATCTTTGGGAAATATTTATATCCAAAACAAACTTTCAATTAATAGGGGCGTTAATTATGACTCAAAATGTTTTGGAGGCTAGAGAGATGACTCAGCAGTTAGGAGTACTTGATGCTCTTGCAGAGGATCTGCCTTCAAAATCCATTATCCACCTGGTTGCTCACACCATCCATAACTCCGATTCCTGGGGATCTGACCTGCTCTTCTGATGTCTGTAGGTACCATGTACATATGCAGGACACATACACACATGCAGGCAAAATTTTCAAACATGTAAAATAGAAATAAATAAATACAAAGAAAACCTCATTAAACAGATGAGCAATGAGTAAAAGAATTGTGTTAAAAGTTCACAAAGAAGTTATGAACAAATTTGAAGTAGATTTGTTACTTTAATTAGTTAATTAATTCGCAACACAATCTCTCTATGTAGTCCTTACTGTTATATAACTTCTTATATAAACCAGGATTACCTTGAACTGAATTTAATATTTGGGGGCAGAAGATATGCAGATGATAGAATTCTCAATTTTTTAAATTTTTACTATGCTGGAAAAACATTTTATTTTGTTTTTATTTTGCATGTTGTGATGAAAGTTCTTAACATATTTATTTTGCAATCAGATTATGAGCATTTTCAACCTACCCTTTCCCTACTTAAACTCTTTCTTTGTCATATATATTTATATGTATGTATTCAATTATATACATATTATGTATTGTATACACACAGAGGGAGAATAAATTTATCAATAGGAGAGGTAACAGATGATATAAAAGTTGGTGCATGCTTGCAATCTTATCACATAGGAGGCTGAGACGGATAATGTAAAGCTATAGAACCTGGGTTCTATAGTCAAATTCTTCTACAACAACAGTTTGAATAACATAATCTAATAACTTGTCTCATGAAATCATTAATACGACTTCTGATTTGATCTTGTTGAGGAGAGAAAATTTCTTGGTAACAGACTTTATTAAGAAGGCTGCACAAGCCAGGTGGTGGTGGCACACGCCTTTAAATCCAGGACTTGGGAGGCAGAGACAGGAGGACAGGAGGATCTCTGTGAGTTCGAGGCCAGCCTGATCTACAAGAATTAGCTCCAGGACAGGCTTTAAAGCTACAGAGAAATGCTGTCTCGAAAAACCAAAAAAGAAAAAATAAAAAAGACTGCATAATATTTTCGAAGATATTAACCACAGTTTGTGTTTTATTTGTTAGAAAGCTCTGAGGAAGAGTCATATGAAAGTAATTTATTAAAAAGCACTTTACAGAAGACCAAGAGTATGGAAATAGAATCAGAATTAGAAAGAAGCCTAAGAAGGTTGTGATTTCTAGCTGAATCTCACGGCAAAAAAAGATTTCCATGAAACGTCATTTTAATGTGACATGCTATAGCTGTCCAGATCAGTCAAGAGGATCTCTGCTTCTTAGCTCCACTAAGCTCACGTGTTCTAATTTAAAGTGAGCAGGAGCGACTGGAAGGGGAGCAGGAAGGGCACAAAGTTGCGGTTTCAAGGCCTCTTTGTTCCTACTGGAAATGAGTCCCAAGGACAGGGAAAGGAAGAAGCCAGTTGTTGAATGTGAAAACCACTACACAGAATATGTTAGGGGAAGCAGAGCATAGGCTCGAAAGGAAACCTACTGATGATCAGACCACAAGGCAAGGAAGAGTGTGCAAGTTAACTGTGTGGTTTCAGGCTTCATGAGAGAAAGAGAGAATTAGGTTTCCAGTGCTTAATAATCGCCAGACACATGAATTGTGTTGCTTCTCTATGTTTTTCAAAAGAGATCTAGGAAAATTTAATCTTGGGTTTGTAATAAAAATGTAATCATAAAAGTGTGTAACTATATGTATGCAAAGGTTTCTCTGTAGTCTTTGAAATAATTATGGGAAATGTGACCATGTAAATTGCTAAACAGTGATAATGTAACATCCATACATAGCTAGCATGATGTACCTATTTATGAAAACAAATATGGGATGTCTAGTTTGGACATGTGGCTATAATAACCATACTTGAAAAAGAAAACTCTCAGGAAAGATATTTGTGAGTTTTGTTTGATATATTAAGATATTTTTGTTTTTGTATTTGTTATTACTTGTCATCATTTTCTAAATATGTCAGTGTTCTTATTGAAAATAATTTGAGTAAATATTCTGTAAACAAAGGGCCACTGAGATAAATGTTTCCCTTGAATATAGGCCAGTTCAAAGAAATCTGGGAGCCACCGTAGGCCACATAGCCTTCTTGAAATCTCGAAGTAGGAAAAAGCATTAACTAAACCATCTGTGTTCAATTTAAGACTAAACATTGATACAACTTAAAGAAAGGGTATATGAAAAGATCATGTGGAAATCTACTATCTTAGAACCAAATTTAAAAATATAATTGATTGGAATGGTAGACCATGTGTGATATGAAAGTAGAGTGTGGAAAAACTGGAGATTAAAGAGACATGATAAAGGAAAGAAGAAAGTTAATTCTTTTCTTCTTCTAATTCTGTTATGGATTAAAGTTTTTATGAAGTAAACCTTATTTTCCTGGGATAACACTAGCTTTGCTTTGAAGCTTTGTGTATATTCATTTTGTTGTTTGTATCTTGCTATTTAAGCTTAATTTTAAATATACTGTTATGAAAATTATGGTAGAAAATAACACATCTAATATGTAGTATTATTTGTAGAGTATTGTGTTCCATCATATGCATTAAAACTGGACTGGAAACATACGTCTCAGTGGTAGAGTGCTCACCTAACATGTATGCATCTTAAGTTCAATTCTCAGCAGTGAATCAACTAATTAATTAAATTTTAAAAAGTAGTACACATTAATTAAATGCTACTAAAACAAAGGATTCGTGATAATTTCACTACACTCCATCTTAAAGCTAAATTCCCTGGAATGGCATCCAGTAATCAAGGTAAGAACGGCTTAAGCATCCCATAAACAGAAAAAAATTTCTTTGTCAGTGACACACGATCTTGTACGTGTTGACCAGCTTCTCGTTTCTGTAAAACTTAAATGTCAAAGAACCTAAATATAGGCAAGAAAGTATTTAAACATGCTTAAGCTTGCAGCTTACAAATAAGATAACAGAATGATTATGAGAACCTCGTTTCTACATTTCAGCTTGCTTAAATGACATAATTATTACGTTTTTAAGATTATAAAATCTTTGAACCAGAACTTCAAAGATATCAGACTTAACTTGATTGAAAATTAGTGTGAACGTAACATTTCAACTATTTGGGAAGAATGATTAAAGTTTCTGAACTGCTACATTGCAGGTTTGAGGGGTTTCATTAGAATGATCGTTTACGCATTCAGCAGTTTCACTATTAGTAGTGAAGTTGTTTCAATTTAATTTATTTTTAATAAAGATTAATACATAAGCTTTCAATGTAATCCATTGTTAGAGACTCTTATCTTTAGCATCTTATGTGTCTTCAGATTCCTCAGCTTAATTTAAAATCCGTGCTCCTTAGTTCTCCTAGTTTCGTCAAACGAATGCCTACCCTCTTGGGTTTTTGCCATTCTTCCTCCGGCCCAGGCCTCTTATGTTCTTTTCTTCAAGAATGAATTCATTGGTGGGAAGGCTTTACCTTAATTACTGACCTTGAACTGTGGGATGCATTAGAGAATGGAAGGAAGGCTTGTGCGTCTGAAATGCCGCTCAGCTGTCATTTTCTTCAGGGTAAATTAATGAGTGTGGCTACTAAAACACCTGGGTTATAGTTCCTGCTTTGCATCCAGCTAGTGGAGGACATTGATCCAAGCCCACATGGGACCCCAGTGCCTTCATCTTGAACATTAAAGATTTGCACTAAATTGTCTCTAAGATTCTTAAATTTTTAATGGTTTTAATTATCAGCTTCATTCATTTTTTACCTTCCTATCTTTTGTCTGCCTTATGGGTGTTGACACCTCCTTTTCTATCTAAATAGGATACAAGATAGCACATTTATCTCAAATTTACCATTTGGACTGCATAGGGAGCAAATAGCAGTTGGGTGTAGAGAATTTTGAAGTCGATGCTGCACCAGCCTCTGCGTTACCGGTGGCTTTCATTTCGCAAAGCTTACTCTGTATTGTAACCCCATGTCTTGAGTTTAAAATTATTTTACTTGATGAGATAAATTTTGACTCATTTTATGATTAGTTCTGTAACATGAAATTTAAAGTATCAATTTCAAAATCAGGTACTTTGCTTTTATTTTGGATATATAAGAAAACAAATTTTCTCACTTCTCAGGCATAAGGTTGGTAATTTACATATTGCTATTAGGTTAGTATTAGCCAGGTTTTGAAATTTCTTATCTCTTAGCTCTATTGAGCTGTTTAATGTAAGGACTGAGTTTCTAGCTCTTTCTTTTCTTAATGTCAAGAATAATGTCAGTGCAGACTGGGGAAATGTATATTAACTGTGTGAACGAGATAAATATAGAATTTCTCAATAACACAATTCAGTTATAATTCAAACATGTAAAATCGAGTGACGTTTGTGAAAGTAAATGCTTTTTAGTAATAGGGTATATATTAGAAATAATATTTGATAAAATGAATCATATCTTTCCAGGTATTATTCCAAGTTAGCTAGTGGGTATTTGTACATGGATGATCTTTCTCCTAATTCCATGAGGTGAATACTACAGTCATCTCCATTCAACAGGGATGAGGTTAAATCTCTTTTTAAAAGCTTAAAGGCCCGCAAGTTGGGCAGCCACAGCTGAACTGAGGTTACTAGAATTTAAACTATTGCATGTCATTGCTTATTAGTAAAGTTAAATCACCCAAACATTAATGAGAAACAGCAGCATAAAATTCTTTAATATGATTGTTCTTGCTTCTTGGTATTACCTACCTCATGCACCAATAGAGTCGCTTGGTATGATTACACATGTGAACATACATGTTCTTCTCTTCTCAGCAGCTAATAGACCAGAGAGAACATTAAGGCACTTTCTATGATGCGGGATTTGCTAAAATACTGAGGTATATGAAATTCAGTTTCTTAAAAAAAAATGAAGTGTGTGAGTGGTTAAGTGCACGTGTGAGTGTTTATGCTACGTGCATATGGGTATCTATTGAGGCCAGAAAAGGATGTCAAATTCCCTGGAGTTAAAGTTACAAATGGTTGCATTCTGCCAGACAGACATGGTTGTTGAGAACTAAACTCACTTCCTGTGTAACAGCAACAGGTATTTTTTTTTTAACAATGTAACCATCTCTCCACCTTCTCTTCCACACCCATTTACAAAATTTATTATATACTTAGGCCAGGTACTTATAGTCAGTGAAAGAAAATGATGGTTTCAGAAAGCAGTGGCATTGAAAGTGATGTTTGAAGAAAAACTAAGTAGTTGCTGTGTATGAGGAATTCTATTTAGAGAACACACGTAAGAATACTGCGAGAAGAAACCACCGTAAATCTGGAGATGGCATTTGGAAAGAATGACCCCGAAGAGCCATTTGAAGGCAAGAAAAGATGCTACATCAGGAAGGAAGTACTTTTTTGTAATTGTTCTCACCTTCTTCCCAGGAAATACTTAAACCAGCGAAACTTACTGAAAACACAAAATTTATTTTACATATGTAGGCCATCTAGATCAACACTACTTTAGAAATGAGAACAAAATTTTAAGCTATTTTTCAAATCACTTTAAAAATAAAAGCATTGTTCCTATACCACATGAAATTAGTAATAATTCAAAAATTAAAATTTTTCATTTTCAACAGGACAGTAGCTTCTCAGCATTGTTTTGTTTGGAGTTCAGCAACAGGAAGAAGTTTCATACAGATTAGTAACGTGGAGAATGTAGAGGATGGTGCCTTAGGGGTATTGACTTTTTACCCTATGCCAAATATAATGGTAACTTCTTAAGGGTCACCTGAAGAAAGAAGGCAAAGTAATAGCAATTGTATTTTTATTCATACTACATTTAAAGATCTGGTTTGCTTTGTGTGTTGAAATGCAGTTATATATATTTTGCTCTATGTTATCATGAGGCAGTCATTTAAAAAATATCGGTTCATAGATAAATACAGATATTTTTCATTGAACAGGATAAAGTGATCATGTCAGTTAAATCTTTCAGCAGTCTCACAGCAATATGTAATTTTTCTATAAATCTTACTTTCACTCCAATTTTTGAATATTTCCATTGATTACACAACTTATCAATTATTGTCTTTGAAACAAAAACTCATTTCATCATTTTTAGAAAAATATTTATATGAAAAACACCAAACTGTGAATTACTGTACTTTGTCATTTCTCTTTCAAACTTTGTGTTTTTCAGTTATATACATGATCTTTTTTCAGAATAAATATTGGTTTTGTGTGAACTTTTTTTAAATATTACTATGTACTTTAGGATGCAACAAAAGGCATTTAGGCCATCTTCTCATGTCTCCACACACAATGTTAAAGTCACATGAAGTCAGGAATGAAGATTTAAGGAGTTTTTTTTTTTTTTCCTCATCAAGTGTGAATCTTACTTGTTTTAGGAGCTGATAAGAAGCAAGGCCACAAGGATTATTGGCTTAAACTGGTTCTTCCATCTTGACTATGGTCAATGCCAGAAGTTAAATTCCCTGTTTTCTTGCATCTGAGCAATGAAAGAAAGACTAAGACTAAATCAACTGTGTACCTCATAGAAGTTGCCTTCAAAACCTTGGGGGTTAGGCCTCTGTTGTCAAGTGACGAACCCATCACATGGATATTTAAGGCACACACTGGTAAGGAATATAAATTCTACATCCAATTAAAACTCCCTAGCCCTGTATCTTAATAATTATGTGAACCTGCACAAATTTATTAAATCTAACATTCTAAATGCTAGTGGAGAAGATTCTGTGTGGAGACCTAAGTCAGTCAGTTTCTGACAACTTTTTATGATGAAGAAATCCCCTAGTTGCATATAGACATCTCCAAGACTGGCCTTTCTATATAGCAACTAGGAAAACTAGACAGTTGCTTTTGCACTTACTCATCATTCTCGAAGCCTAACCAAAGGCACTTACTTTATTCACTGCTGATCAGTATGCTGTGCGATTTTGACTGCAGAACTCTCTCAGATGGCAGGCAGAATGAAGCCACAAGGTGGCGTGTCTGGAACAGAAGTTGAGAATTTATGTTCTGAGGTGAGCAAAATTCTCAAAGGCAAAGGAAATTCCTGGAGCAAAGTTGCTGATGTATACATAGTTTGTGATACTTGGCTAAGCAGTCATTTCTTGTCAGTGAGTTTTGTTAAACAATTTGGGATTTGTTTCTGGAAGTTTATTTTTTGTGCCCTTTGCACATCTCTTAACAGTTCTCAGAGTAACTAAGCATCTGTAAGCAATTCCCATGTCTGATCCTTGCAAACAAAAAATATCTGGTAGGAAGGTGTAGAATATTTCATATTTTTGTAAACTTAAATGAAAGAGCAATGCAAACAATTTGGGGAAAACTTATTATCAAATACATTAAAATTCTACATGTTTGGATTACTAAATTCAAAGATGACCTGTGTTTTCTGTGGTGTCTTCAAAATCTTTCCAATATATCACCTTGTTTCTTTTAAAGTGAGTGGTCAAGTAAATCAAAAAACCAATTTAAATCTCATTTGCTAGGATTCAATGAATATGCTCAGAATTATTCCAAGATGCAAGCATCCATGTGATGCCATGTAGGATCTCATAACTTACATTATTTTAATGATTTTCAAGACCAGGGATTCATATTGAAAGAAGTAAAACCAATTGATGAAATAAACATTTGATGACACAAAACAATTGATTCATTTCTTATTTTACTCACACAAAACATTACTTTCCTATTTCAAAATGTAACAAAAAAAGGTACAGATATTTGTGTTGTAAACACAAAGAAATTTGGGCTACCTGGCACAGGCGAGAAGAAGAAGGCAAAATTAAATGAAACAAATGATGACGGAGGGAAAATAGAAGTTTTACAAATCCAAGGAAGTCTGTCCACGTGGTTTTATTGTACAGGCCTACACTATGTTCCTTTGACTGCTGTGTAATCATTAATGTTGTGTAGAGTTTCCCGCAAAATGGTTCTTAGTCCAAGCTGAACAATGGGATATTGAACATGTACACCCCTATTATTTTAATATGCCATGCATAGACTATTTTGATAGGCTCTAGTGACTTGCTGATTCATGTTGAAATTCTTCCATCTTGGGACAGTAAGGTTTTGTAAGCTTCATTGCTGACTTCCCTCTACCCTAAGTATTCTGTGTTGTGGGGATATCCTAGATGTCTGTGGGTAGATGATGGAATCTTAACTTACCCCTCCCCATGTTGACTCTCAAGATCATGCCTGCCTTCAACACTGTTGTTAAGATATTAGAAGATGTTTTATCATATTTGTCAATATTTTATGAAAATGAAGAGGATAAAAAGCAATAATGGAAATAATATGGAGTTGATCTTAACTGATATTAACTTGAAAGTTGTAAAATTATAAAATCCTCAAATCGTAAAGATTTTGACTCCACCAAGAGGAATAGATTTAAGCTGATTAACAGTTTCAGAAGCTAAAGAAATGTCCCAAATTAAACAATACATTTAATTCTACATCATTGATACTTAGAAAAGAAAATATGTACAACATGCACACACACACACACACACACACACACACACACACCCTGGAGAATACAGGAACTGCTTTTTATGGAGTAGGACATTAGCAGTATATTATAGGTAAACTTTAGTAAACTAATAGAACATCAGGTCTAGTTTCCAGAAATTGGTACAGTAGATATTTGTCTTCAGGATCGGGTAGACAAAATGATCTGATTTTGTTGCCCGAGGTTGCTGTTTCACCTGGTCCTGCAGTTATTCAGTCCCTAAGAAACACACAGAGGTCTACATTAATCATAAACTGGTTGGCCTATTAACTCAAGCTTCTTACTAACTAATTCTTACACCTTAAATTAGTAATTATTCTTGTCTGTTAGCCATGTGGCTTGGTACTTTTTATTAATAAGGCATTCTATCTTGTTTCCTCTGTGTTGACTGCAGACTGAGTCTTTCCTCTTCCCAGAATTCTCCTGTACTCATCACCCCGCCTCTACTTCCTGCCTGGTTGTCCCACCTGTACTTCCTGCCTGGCTACTGGCCAATCAGTGTTTTATTAAAATACAAGTGACAGGATACAAGATCATCATCCCACAGCAGGTGTCGGGTCAGACAGTGACCAGAAGTGACGCTAATGGATGCTGGGTATCGATCATACCTAAACAACCCTGTTGATACCAGGAGGGGCTAGGCTAGAAGCTTCCAGCTAGTCGATGGTTCTGCTTATGATTTAATCATTTTTGGTGTGGGGCAAAAGAGTATAACAAATCTCTGGTAAAGAGTAAATTTTATCTCATTGAAGTAAAAATATAATCTACCTTAGTGGTGATGGTTTCCTACAGTCTACAATAACAACAAGGTTTTATTAAAATATATCACTTTAATATAAAAATAGCTACACCATTATTTAGGCATAATCATATGGAAATTTTATTTTCTGAAAATATTCCTCTTTTCTCTAAAATTTCAGTAAATTATTTCATATCATAATAAAAGACCTAAGAATTATTTTAATTTTATTGTTTTTCATTGGGAAAGGAGAAAAATGACTTTTTCCTACTCCTTGTATACCTATTGTAATTGCATCATGAATTTTTCTGTGATAAATATAATAAATCTAATTGAATCAGTGAGGTGGTAAAATTATGTTGAAATTCACCCTTTTGTGATTAGAAACAAACTTTTAAGTTGTTAGTGTATTTTTCTATAAAATCAGCAAGTAAATAAACTATGACACTGCAGATAATTAAGAGGAGAAATTGGAGTGTATCACTGTGTGCATATCTACTGTACGATACATGGAAGCTTCAAGGTGGTACAATCCATTGCCAATAGGAAAACATCATTTTCTTATGCAGGCAACTAATGAGGCCATCACTAGAGTTTGCAGTTCCTGCCTGATCTTACTTGGTCTCTCTTAAGGTTAGGCACCGGAAGTTCAGGAGTTTCTCTTTCCATGTAAGCATTTGATCATGTAAACTCTTACAAATCAATTATTACAAGCATGCTATATCACTAAGGCTTCGTTACTTATATTGCTTTCTCACTTTTGTCTTCATGTTCAAGATTTTGCCTACTATATAGCTCACAGTTCATATCCTTTTAGTGTGTCAAATAAAAATAGAAAAAAAAAATCATCTCTCCAACTAATGTCTGCTGCTGTCCTAACACTGTGGCTAGTACCTGAATTGGCTCATGCCTAGATATTTCTGTCTCCAACAGTGAGTCAAAACAGGGTGGGTGGCAAAAACGATAGGAAGATATGATAGGCTGTATAATATTTTAATTCAAAGCTCTATTTTCACATCAAAGAGATAAAACTCAATCCTACCTAAACCATCTGCACTGAGTCAAGGGGACATTGCTCTCTGCAGGAAAATCTTCCTAATGACAAAGGAGAAAGATTGGTCCCACTGCCAAGGACATCCCCAAAAGATCAGACCACTTAACTGTCACCCATATTCAGAGGGTCTAGTTCCGTCCCATGCTTGTTTCCCAACCGTCAGTCCAGAGTCCATGAACTCCCACTAGCTAAGGTGAGCTGTCTGTGTGGTTTTCCCATCAAGATCTTGGTCTGCCTTGCTCTTGTGATCCATCTTTTCAACTCAACTCTAGGAGTCCAGGCCAGTGTTTGGCTGAGGGTCACTGTATCTGCTTCCATCAGTTACTGGATATGTGTTCTATGATGATATTTAGGATAGTCACTAATCTGAGCATAAGGGAAGGCCCAGTCAGGCACCCTCTCCACTATTGCTAGGTGTCTTGCATGAAATGGCATTTTCGATCTCATTCTCTATGGTGGGATACTTTCCTTCATCTTGATTAAGAAAAGAAAAGCTTCTTTCTGCCTTAACTTGGTTTGTCAGACTTTGTTGACTCCCCAAGAGAGGCCTTACCCCCCTCTGAGGAATGTATGGGAGGTGGGGGAGAGGAGTAGGTGGAGGGATAGGAGAAGAAAGAATGGGAGGGAGGAGGAACTGGGGATGGTATAGAAAATGAAACAATATTTTTGAAATAATAAAAGAAGGATTGTTCTAGGGTCATGACCATATCTCATATCTAATATATTATTTATATTTTTATTCTATGGGCTAAAATTATCCAAAGGCAATAATAATGTAGAATATTGTCATAAAGATACAAAGCAATGATATAAAGATATAATTGTTTCAGCATAAGATATACATCAGTTAAGTGTTTTATTAATTAAAAATATCAGTACAAATGATTAAGTGAGTCAAGTATAAATAAATCTTTTCATCAAACATAGTCATCAAATGAGATAAAAATCTACTTTTTATTATTTTTCTAGAATATGCATTTTAATTTGAATTACTTTTGCTCAATATGTAAGCCACAATAGTATTAGGTTTATAAAATAGTTTAAGTATTGTAGTTATTTTAATTTGTGGTTAAGGCACAGACTGGCTTCAATTTGTGCTTTGCCATTAATCAATTTTATGATGTTGGTTAATTTATTTAAACTTATTTTTTCTTCCCTAACTTAAATAATTAGAGTTATTTATGACAGTAGCTCCTTCATGGGAATGATATCAGAATTAATATAGGCCATGCATACAATGTGCAAATGAGTAATTAGTTTCTGGTGATTTCTAAGGTGATATCGGGCTCTTTCTATCTCTGACAAAAGTGCATATTGAATACTTCAATCCTAGGATAAATCATATACGTTTCATAAATATTATGGTAATCTTTAGTAAGCATAATTTTACAGCGGTGTGGAAATTAAGTACAAACTCTAGCTCACCAAAAGTTAGGCACTGTTTCAAGAGGGAAAGACAGACTTTAGATGTACAGTCTCTGATTCCAAAAGCTGTAGTAATCATAGACTGTGATTTCCTGCTTCCTAAATAACTAGCAGAGTGACCATCTATTTATATCTAGTTCCTTCAGATATAAATTCTTCACAGTCCATATGTATGCTGCTGTAAGCTGCATTTCTCATTAATTTTCAGTGAGAATCACAAAAAGACACAGTTGATATAGTTAAGGATAGTAGGTTAATTTGCATTAAGCTATCCATGTGCAAATCAATGAATCATAATGTCTTTTGCGGAAGTTTCATACATAAATCTCATTCTGTTTTTTGTTTGTTTGTTTTTAGTTCAACTTGGCACAAACTATAGTTAACTGTGAAAAGCAATCTTAATTGAGAAAATGCCTTCATCAGATTGGCCTGTATGCAAGTCTGTAGGAATTTTTCTTGTTTAATGTTTGATATGGGAGGGCCCAGCTCACTGTGAGTGGCACCACTCATGGCAAGGGATCGTTGGGCAAGTGGTTATGAATACTATAAGAAGGCAGGTTGAGCAAGCCATCAGAGCACTCCTTCATGGCTTTTGCTTCAGCTACTGTATCCAGGATCCTGCCTTGTATTCAAGACTGGGAATATATAAGCCAAACAAATCCTTTACTTTTCAAGTCTTTATCAGAGCATAGAAACATACCTGGTATAGAAATTCATACTAGAAGTTGGGTATCACTGTGGCATACCTGACTGTGCATTTTGTTTCATGAAGGATTGGTGGTAGATTTGAATTTTGGCTTTAAAAAGATATTGAATCCTCAGAACTCAGTGAGCTGTTCTGTGGGAGAATGTTGGAAGCAGTGAAGATGATGGATCGAAGTAGGAAGTGAAGACTCTATCAAGATCATTTGTGGTTTATCTTGAGTTAATATTTGAACTCGGGAGCTGAGGAACCAGTTGTGATTAACAAGAGACTCTCAGATGATGGAGAGAAGATGAAGTAAAGACTATCAAGACCATTTGTGTATTATTTTGAGTTAGTATTTGAAGTCTGATCTTCTGGAGCTGATCAGACTGTAGTTGAGGAACCAACTGTGATTAAAAAGAGACTATCACCAAAGTAGAGATTTTTATTGGGTAACACATACACGCATACACGTGCGCACGTGCACACATACAAACACAGAGGGAGAAAGAGAGCGAGCGAAGAACAGTATACATGTGTATATTACATGTATATTACATATGTATATATACATGTGTGTGTGTCCCTGTGTGTGTGTGTGCATATATGTGTTTCAGTCAGATCACTGGGATTAGACAATTTATCAGGGGGCTCTTTTGATTCCGATTCTCAATAGATCTCTTAGATATTAATCTGATATGTGTTCTTGTGAGATTTCCCCAATCTGTTTTGAGATGTTAACTGATGTTATCACTATACAGATCTTATTTCAATATTCATATTTGTATTAAAATTTCATTGACGTGGCTGCTGGGTCTTTTATAGGAGACACGATTTTACATAAAAAAAAAATTCTCGTCTCCTCAGTTTTACAATCTTCTGAACTCTTCCTCAATGTTCTTGAGCATTAGGTATAGTGTTCATCTTGTAGATGTGACACTTTGAAATGGTTCATCAGGCTCAGCTGTTCTCTATGTTATAACCAGCTATAGATCTTAAATCACACACACACACACACACACACACACACACACACACTCAAGTTGAAAAAGTAAAAGCAGGAAATAATACTTTAGTTTCTCTCTTAAAACTCAAGAGAGAAAATGTGGGGGAAATGCTCTTAGACACTGAACTCCACAATGTTTCTTTTGGGTAGAACCCTAAAGGCTCAGTTATAAAAGTAAATATAAGCAGGTAGGCTTCCATCCAAGCAAAGAAATTCTGTACAACTGAGGAAACCACCAGCAAAATGAAAAGATGCTCTAAAGATTATTGGAAACTATTTGCAAACCACATGTTAGATTAAGATTTAAAATTCTAAATACATGAATGCATTCACAAAGGTTAATAAAAGGAATTGAAAGGCTGACATAAAGAATAGGTATGCAGTCTTAACATACACCCCAAAGAGGAAAGTAAAATATTTAGCATGTATATGAAAAGATGATCATGATCATTAATTAATGATTGTCTGAATTAGGCCTGTGAAGTCAAACCATAATGGTATTTCTTACTTCTTAAAATAGTTACCATTTCAAAGGCTGTGTCAGTAACAAGTGTTGGGGAAAACGTGAAAAACAGGGCATCTTTGCACACTTTGAGAATGTTGATAAGTGTAATTATTTTAGAAAGCAATATGGTGGTTTCTAAAGAAATTAAAAATAAAAATACCATATGGCCAGTATCCTTTTGAGTATATATACCTAAAGGAAGAGAAATTGGAACTTCATAAAGATATCTTTTCTCCCACATTCATTACAGCATTATGCACAACAGGGAAGATGTAAAAATAACCATGTCTGTCAACAGACTTGATAAAACAAATTTGGTATATATATAAGCCTGAATGTTATGCATACTTATCATAGGAGATCTGGTCAACTGGAACAAAATGGACAGACCTAGAATATAATACAACATGATTTTGTTTATGTATGATAATTTCAAGCAGTATCTGAGCAGAGAAAACTGAATAGTATTTATCAAGGACAGGGGAGATGGCATTAAGAAAGTCAATGCAGGTATGTTGGATGCTCACCTTACTAGACCTGGATGGAGGTGGGTGGTCCTCGGACTTCCCACAGGGCAGGGAACCCTGATGGCTCTTTGGGCTGACGAGGGAGGGGGAGTTGATTAGGGGAGGGGGAGGGAAATGGGAGGCGGCGGTGGGGAAGAGACAGAAATCTTTAATAAATAAATAAATAATAAATAAATAAAGTCAATGCATACTCCATTATACAATATTCAAATATTGTATAATGAGTAAAGAGGGTGACCTAATAGAAATCAAGAATATTATAGGTATATTACACACTGGAAAGTTTCTAAAGGAACATTTTAAGTTCTACACAGAGAGGAAAAGGTAACTGAAAGAAAATGACCATATTCTTTCCTACTTAAGTAATTGTCTTATTATATATGTATACATCACATTATCCATTAAATAACAGTCTTTAAATTATTTGAGGTGATTATACAGAGTTCTAGTACACAGATGTGGTGATTTTGTTATCCTAGTCCTTTTGTCTCATCATCTTAATTGCTAATATCTTAGGAAGTGCCTATCACAGGAGATTTCTTCAAAACACTTTAGTCATTCCTATCCCATAATAATATTCTGTATTACTTGATATGATTTTTAACACAAAACCATTTTTTCTTGAAACAGTAAAAACTACTACAAACTAAGAGTTCAATCAGAAATAGTTTCTGCTTTTATAGAGTCAAATGCAAAAATTGAGTCTAGCAATACAACATTGAAAACACACTGAAATGCTCCCATTGATCAACTCTACATGATAAAATAATGTTATCTTTTCCATATGTACCCTTTCTAATCATAACAGAAAGTGATAAATGACTGTATGTGGAAAGCAAGGACCAAAGCATAAAGAGTACCATCTCCATGGATACAAGGGAGGCAGCCCTCATTCTTGGATGCCAGCATACAGAGCCCAGGGCAACTCTATTGGGAGTCAATAAATTCCCTGAAACAGTCATGAAGATAGCACTGAGATTCTTAGGATCACAATAAGCATTAGAAGTGAAGAACATCTTGGGGCCATGTAAATCAAATATGTCCTTTGCTGATGTGCGATTTCTCTCTGTATGCTGTGATTACCATTAATGAATAAAGAACTGCTTTGAGCCTATAGCAGAACAGGGTAGGGCAGAACAAAGCTACGTGGGGAGGACTGGACTGAATGCTGGGAGAAAGAAGGGCAGAGTCAGGAGAAGCCATGGAGCTGCCAGAGACAGACAATGGGAACTTTGCCAGGTAAAGTCATGCCACATGGCAATATATAGTTTAATACAAATGGGCTAAATTAATATAAGAGTTAGCCAATAAGAAGATAAAACTAGTGAGCTAAGCCATGATTTAATTAATAGAGTTTCTGTGTAATTATTTAGGGTCTAATCTAGCTGGGTGGCCGGAAACCAACAAGCAGCCCTCTTCCAACACTTTGCATTCCCCCTCAAAAGTTTCTCCTTTATAACATCTCTGAGGTAGACACTAGGAAATGGGTGTCACATAGTGTGAAACTAAAATTGTGGTTACCAGAGGATGGGGATGGTAACAGGAACGAGAATGGGAAGTGTGTCATCGCCCAGTTAGATTTGAAGAAGTTCTCGTACTATTACACAGTAGGGTAAGGATAGCTATTGGTAGTGTGCATTCCTAAATCATTGGAATAAACAGACTGAAATGTTCTTACCACAAATAAATGATGATAAGAAATCAAAACAACACATATGCCAATTGCTCTGAGTTTCCCCTCACACAGTGTATATATGTTCTAAAATCTCACATTATGGCTTAAGACTGTCAGCCTTCGATCTTAGCCCTCAGGAAATGCAACAGAAGACAGACACTAGTTCAGACACTGGGCTATTTGGGGCAATATTGTTTCAAAACACACAAGTAATAAGAAACAGAAACACTACTCTTCTTCCCCCTATGAAAGCCTGCTTCATATTATATACCATAAATACTGTCAGTTGCTAGTTTGATAAAAAAAAATAAGAAGTTTTTAATTGAAAAGAGGAAATATATATATATATATATGATATTGAAGTAACACACACATTTAGAGACAGCGTGAAGAGTGGACAGCTTGGCAGAGGAGAGCAGCTTGTCTGGGGGTGGCCTTATATTTCAAGTCAAGGCTGCTCAAGTGGCGAAGATGACACATGCGAAAACAGATTGGGAAGTGTAAGCTCAAGGAAGAAGAGTTATTCAGAAAGAGAATAAAATCGACTATCCAGTGTATGATTTTTTAGGGGCTTGGAATGAACACTAAAGTGGAACTGTTCCAATATTTTCAGTTAAAAATGAACAAAAGAGGTGAGCTTATTTGACATCATTGAGGTCACATTGAAGAGAATGTTCTAAGTCTTAGATGTCCAACATAGCGTCTTTCCTAGAGTTAGTGCTATTCAAATATGAATCCCCAACTTTGTTGGAAAGTAATATTTATTGGTTGAAGATGTAGTTAGGGGGGGTAATTTTTTTAGTTAGTGGTAAAAGGTAGAATTCTGAGATGTCTGGATTCCTCCCAGACAATGTTCATGTCTAGAAGAGCAGGAACAGGAGGCAGAGCTTCCCACTTTCCCCTTCAGCATCCTGAGGTGTTCCCTAGAAACTTTCATGGGGGCCGAAGTGGGATGTGTGGTTTCAACACAGAGAAGCGTTTCAGCACCAGCCAGTTTATGAAGCAGAGCAGGGATTTACTCGGGGATATTTTAATGATGCTGCAGCAGGAGGGCAAAGAAAAAAAGAAAGATGCTTAGAAAGAAGGATGAGACATGCCCAAAATTCATTCTGTCTGTCTGCCAGAGACGCTGAAAAGACAACATACTCAAATATAAGTTCGGGCTCCTTGAGAAAGCATCTCAGATTATTATTATTATTATTATTATTATTATTATTATTTATTGGCATATATAGGAATTCATGGCACTTGAGCTTCTGATCTTCAAGGTGTTGCCTATACATAAAAATGAAGTGGCTATAGAGTTCCAGAGGGACATCCTGCAGTATATAACTAAAAGATAGAAGTCTATCTCCCAGGGAAACAGGGATGTAGGGCATCTGTGCTGTAGACACGGTTGGCAGTTTGTTAACTATTCTCAGGTGATGCCTGGGGAAAGAAATGAGATTCCACAGAAGGTCCATGATGCTATCCCGTTTTATGTAAAACTGACACAGCCAGAGTAATTTTGGAAGAAGGAACTACAGCTGAAAACTTGTTCCCACCACAAGTTTTGACCTGTGGGCAAGCCTGTGATGTATTTTCTTAATTGGCGATTGGTTTCAGAGGACCCAGCTCGTTGTATGACACTAGGCATTTATGGTGGTTCTGTTCTATAAAAAATTAGGATGTGCAAACTACGGAGAGCAAACCAGTAAGCACTCTTTCATGGACAATGCAAAGTTTAGGTGTGTGGGAATTATTGGCTTCCAACTGGATAGGCACTCTTGACGCCAGGGTGAGAGTCCTTTGCGACTGACTCCATGTCTCCATAAATTTCAGTTCTTCCTATTTGCCTCAGAATTTTTTTAAGTGATATTTTTTCATCATATGTATCCTATCCCATTCTTTTGGGAAACAAAGGTACTACTCTCTTTTAAAGTAATCAGTTAACATCAAATGCATTTCATTGGACAGACACCATAAGAGTTTTTTAGTAGAACTAAATAATCTTCTAATTGAGATAATTTCTCCTTTTCAATATATAACAGCCACAATAGTAGTAGTTATAGTAATGTCTCCTTCATCAGCCACTGTGGCTCCTCCATAGTCCCTGGGAACTACACTGCTTCAAGTATTTACCTCCCAGGACTGGCTGATGACTTTATTCTTCTGGTCTCACCAGGCTCCCAGAGCTCCAGCTATAGCTCCAGAATGGACCAAGACCTTAATTCTAACTTCACTGCAAACCCTCTCATGTCTTAATTTCTGAAAGTTGAATCCTTTGAGAGCACCCCTCAATGACATCTCTGCTGGTAGTCCTCTTCTTAAGACCCATTTCCAGTAAACCAAGTGAAGATAGTTGATGTTGAAGCAAACTATAAAATGGGACTATTGCTGACACCCTTACTTATCAGCCAAGCAGCATTAACATTAGGTGTGCTCTAAATATTATTAAGTATGCATAAATTACCTATTGGAAATCTCACTAGTTGAGAGCTGGGATGATCTACTGGCATAGAGGGGGAATAATTTATTAGTCACGCATTCAAGGCTGGTATAGTATGTCCTGTCACTATAGAATTTGGGGAAAAAACGGTGGCCCTAAGGAGACTGGAATGGTGCTATATGTCACTAACACCTTAAACAGTGATTTGATGTGCAAAATTTTACCTCCAGTCCTAATTCCAAGGACATTTGGATGTGAAGAGCTATCTTTCTACGGTTGAGTTACTACATGGTAGAGTAGCCCCCAGGACAGTATTAGCCAAATGACATCTGATCTATTCACATGAGCCTTTATATGCATCTGATGACAGACATCATAAGAAGATTTGAAGCTTGGCAAGGAATTGGTGTTCCACTGCAGGGTTTGAAGAGGAAGAGGGCTGCGGGGAGAAGGTGACCTCAAGAAGTTGATATTGCTTTTGACTGAGAAGCCAACTTGGGAATAAGTATCTAAATCTTCCAATATCAATGGGCTGAATTCAGCTAAAAATATGAATGAGTTTCTGAGGAAATTATTTTTCCTGAACCTCCAGGTTCTGTCTGAGCAATGCTAATATAGGGATCTTGGAGAGAATAAATCAGAGCCCACACAGACATCTGACCCACAGAGCCTTGTTAAATGTGTTCTGCTTTGTGATGCTTAGTTCGTTATGGTTTTTTTTCAGCAGTTATAAAGAACTAATATAGAAGATAACAGATTAGTTCATCAGTATACTGCAGGCAGATGTATTGGCTGTCTCTAGAATTTTTGACAATTCAGTGACACAAATGCAGATATTTTTGTGTATGTAACCACAGATCGTTTTCTCTATTTGAAATTATAATCATTTTAGAATTAAATTTACACTATTCACAAATCTATCTTCTCTGGAGTTCCCCTCTGTCTACCCACCCTCTGTTGAATCAGGCAAATTTAGCCTATAAATGGGATTTAAATAGTGTCTGTATCAAGGTTTTAGACTTTTTGTTTGACCCTCCAACTTCATGCAACTCTTTTTGCTCCAGAAGGTGAAATGTGTTAGGATACAGCGTGAGTTGGGACCTTAGCGGTTGAGTGAGGAATGCAGCAGGTGACAGAATATGCCACGCAGAGGGAGATTGAGTGTGGAGTTTATTGAGAAAAGGGTGAGCAGGCAGGGAAAGAAGGGAGAGTCACAGAGACTGAGAGAGAGAGGAGAGAGAGAGAAGGAAAGGGAGAGAGAATTCAGGAGTGGGCGGAGCTTGTCTCTTAAAGGCACCTTTGCACCTGTGCACCTGTGTACAGTCAGGGACTTACTTGATATACTCAAAGGGGTGCCAGGTTTCCAAGGGGGCAGGGCCAATGTTTACCTGGTTACTAACAGTATGTACTTCTCCATATATTTAGTTTTAAAAGAAGTGTAATTCATAAATTAAATGCATTATTTGGATCTATATAATATATTCTGTTTATACTCACCTCCACCTTCTCTTACACCCTTCCTACTTCTATCAACCTCCCTCCCCTTACAAATTCCCTAGCACTTTCATGACACTTGGTTTGATCTTGTTTTGTGACATGCTGATTTTATCTAGTGCCTTCCACATGATTATGGGTGTGTAGATATCCACTGGAGCATAGTGGTCTCACTGGTAACTAATTAGTGAAGATAATAACTGTGTCCTCCATAGCCATCAACAGTCTATAACTATGCATGAAGGGGAAGGTAGCAACTTAGTGATAATTATGACATTGAAGGATATAAATTCTCTGGCCTAATGTTGCTGGTATACATTTAACTGCTTATGTAATAACTCATTCAAAATCACTCACAAAAATAATAAAATTCTGCTTTTCAATTATTTCTTACCAAGGCAATATTCTGATGTTTATACAATATTCTGATATTTATATTTCAAGGCATATACAAGAATATGTTTTGAGTAGCTAGCCTCTTAAATGTATCAAATCTTGGAACAGCATGCATCTGAACGATGTGGAGATGAGGGAACAAGTGAATTCTGCACCAATTAAAGGAATCTGGCTGGAAGAAAACTTGAACAAGTAGCATCACACAACATGAAAATACTGAGGTTTTTCTGGTGAGTCCTGACATGCGGGATTCGCCTTTGTATAATATGAATACCACTGGTTAATGAATAAATCTCCTTTGGTCTAGAGCAGGACAGAATTGAGTAAGGCGGGAATTCCAAGAAGATAGAGGAGCTAAGACGCCAGAGTCAGGGAGATGCCATGTAGCAGCCAAAGAAAACGATGCCTGTATACCCATACCGGTAAACCATGAGCCTCATGGTAAATTATAAAATACTATAAATGCCTTAATTTAAGATATAAGAGCTAGTTAGAAAGTCGCCTAAGCTACTGGTCAAGCAGTGTTGTAATTAATACAGTTTCTGTCTGATTATTTCGGGTCTGGGCAATGAGGAAACAAACAAGCAAGCCTCCTCCAACAGCCCTGGATATTTCTTTCTTTCTGTTGAGGATGCTTTTACCTTTCAAGAATTTGGATTATCCAAAATAACTACATGGATTATGTTGATAAGAAATTACTGACAGCTTTTGTGTTTTAAAAACTTTATTTATACATTTAAAAGTTTTTTTTTTTTTTTTTAACACTGTCCGTCGGTCCTGTCTAATCTAATTGGTTTCCTTTACCACAATGGGCATTGTTCCTCACTGGCAGGCTGAGACAGAGTTCTATAACTTTATTTAACAAGATAAAAATAAATGTTTAGAATGAAATGAAAAAAATATTCCCCCTAATCATGTCCAAATTGCTACTGGAATGTCACAGATAACTTCCAGTCAATATCAAGGAATTCCAGCAAACTTATTAAGAGACCTATTATGATAGCTATAACTGAATGACTTATAGTTCTGAAAAACTAGATAAGTAAGATACTTTCTACTCTTCCTAAATGTAATTTCCTTTTCAACAAATGTAACACCTTACTTCTCCAACCAAATTTCCTATGTGCATAGAAGTATAATTAAATATTCTGTATCTATAGAAGTTCGGTTTTACTGTTCACATTTAATGTGATGTATTTTAAACGAGAGTCTAATAAACAGAGACCTGAGCTCATCTAAACAGTAATAATTTAAAAATAAAAATGTAAATGTCTCATCATTCACTGGATGATTAAATTTAAAAATATCTTCATTCTTGCAGTTTCTTTTTGTCCACCATATGAATGTTCTCTTCGCTTATTGCTAGTAAGATTAATACAATAGTTTCTCATGGTAGCATTCTTTCACATTGGAATTTAGGCGCGATTTTGGTTTTTCATTCCTTTCAGCAGAAGGAGGCAGTTAACAATTATGAGATCTGTTTCATTAGCACAAGAAATGCTACTTATAAAGAAAATGCCAAGTGGGACCGGTGAGACGGCTCAGTGGATAAGATTATCTGCAGCCTCACCTGATGGTTTGCATTCATTCCTTTAAAACTGCACACCTGAAAGAGAGAAACTACTTCTTTAGGTCATATTCTGATCTCCAGAAGGTACATCTTGGCACACCCGATTCTGAATCAAACATGCACAAGTAAACAAGCTAAGAAAAAAAATCACCTCACTTTTACTTTATTATTTAGGCTTACAACAAACTTCAGGCAGTTTTTATTTTTAAAATACAATTGAAATGCCACTACACTTCATATTTTGCGTCTATAATTAAGTTATTTTAGCTTGAGTCATTGATCAAAAATTGGAGAAGCTTTTATTCCCCACCCTTGAAGTTTTTAATTTTACATTTTGCTATAGTTGATAATATTAGTTTAAAGTGAAAAGAACTGAGTTTGTAACAAATCATACATTCTCAACTTTGTTTAGAAAGTGGTGGTAAGAATTTGACACAAGAATAAAGAACATTTAATTGTCTATTTCACAAATAATGAAAATACATATGTTAGATATTTTACTATGAGCTTCCAAAATATGCCTGGACAGAACTGCAAGTCAGTTAACAGTTTTAAAAAGTAAACAATCTTAAAACAAGCAAATGTGTGTATGTATTTTAAGATAAATTAAAATAGTGTGTATTACTGTCTATAAAACTTCCATTTGACAGCAATTTTTGATTTGTTATATGTTCAGAAATGAATTGTTCAAAATAGGAATCTGTGGCTAACAAAACGGTTTCATGCCAACCCCACTCCCTTCCATATTTGACTCATGCACATTTGTCTAGGTCTATGAATTAAGAATGACAGATGTTGCAGTGACATTTGATTAATTAAGGAAATAACAGAAATGGAGGACAGTACTTCCTGGAGCTCTTTTACCATCTCTTAAGATCCTAGAAGGTAAAATTAGACACATAATTTCTGTACATAAAATATGTTACATTCTGAATATGCAGTAGAATAGTATCCTTCTTCTGCTTACACCCTCTATACACATACTAATGAACTAAGTGTAAACCTTTTTCATTTCATGTTGGGGTTCACATAGTTAATTAGTGTGTGTATGTGTATAGAGAGTGTAAGCAGAAGAAGGATACTATTCTACTGCATATTCAGAATGTAACATATTTTATGTATTTTATACAATTCCTTTTTACAAAAACATTCTGTTACCTACATACGTTAGCTTATCTTGCATTTAAATTTGTGTTGGCCAGGTACTGAGGTTGGGGTCTGCCCTGGAGTGTGGTTGACGTACTCAGCATCACTCCACTGAAGAAAACTGGAGTTTTTCCTCTCCTTGCAGCTATCATTGACAAAAAGCTTCTTCACTAGGAGGAAGACTTTGTGCATAACTTCCCTTCTCTGTGGTGGGGTTTTGTCTGGCTTGATCTTTTGAAAGTCATATCCTTGCTGTCATAGCCTCTGTGTGCTCATAGGTGCATTAGTCCTGTTGTACAGGGAAAATGCTATTTCCTTGAAGTTTTTTTTTCCTCTTCTGGTTCTTAAATTTTCTCTGCTCTGTCTTTCCCAGAAGCTCCTCTGACAAAGGCTGAGCAATGCACTGATCTATGGCTATTTTTCATTAGGATTCATTCTAGTGTTACATCCATTTAACATAGCCTTAGTAGGAGGTTTCCCCTAGATGCATGATCTGGTCACAGGTTGTCGGCTTCATTAACAGTGTCAGCCATGGGTTCTAGCCCAAAATAAAGCAAAGGTGGTTGGTTACTTCCTAATCCTTTCATGCCATTATTGTACCAATTTTCACATCTTTCAGACAGATTGCTGTTGTAGCTCATAATGCCCAAATCTGGGTAAAGTTGATGATTACTTTTCTCATCCACATAGCACCTTCTCACAATATGAACATTATTCAGTCTCAAAACACTGCTGAAAAATACTTGGGCACTTTTATTTGACTGTTCTGAGCATTTTCCTGCTATCTTTTTTATTTATTCTTATCAACAGCCCATTTATAATTGGAAACTCTTGTTTACTGTAAAATTGAAAAAAGTTCTTAATATAGTTTAATTTTCATTAATTTTTCATTAAAATTTGTATTTGCCCCAAGTAGTAAGATATAATTTGCTTTCAAAGGCCCCTCTATTAAAGAGTTGAGATATACAGGGAATACAACATGAATAATGATGCATGTTTAATGAAAACATTATGCTCTTATTATTTTTAACTCATTTAAATTAGCATGTAATGGTCACTGTTGAATGGATTTTACACCAGATTTCATTAAAGGGGAAATAAATGTTTGGTATAAATAATCATGCTAACAAATTCTGATTATAGTATCATTTTTGTCTTTTAATTTTATGAAATTAAATATCCATTTTAGATTATGCCTTTTCCTAAGTAAAACATAGAACAAAAGTAGAAACTGATTGTTGTAGGAGTGCTTTTGTCTGCTACAGCTGGGAGAATATGCTCCATTCTTGTTCTACTCTCTGAAAAAGGGAAGACCTTTAGAGGATTCAACATAACATTTTCTAATAAGAAACCCTTACTCGACAGGTCAGAAATGAATATAATGAATATGAAATATTTACCAACTCTGTTACAAGCCCATTTTGATAATTTTTATTGGTTCAGAATAACAATCGCTGGGTTAATCAATAGAACTCATAGATCAGGCTAAAAGAGGCTAATAAATGTTTCAAAAAAACCTGTTTGTGCTCTCTATCAATTAGAGACATGCAAACCAAAATAGTTTTGACATTTCTCTACAACCCCAATAGAATGGCCAAGACCAACAAAACAACAGACAACAAGTGCTTGAGGAAATGTGTGGAAAAGGATTCCCCTTCACTGTTGTTGGGATTGCAAACGGTCCCAGTCACTCTGAAAATCAGCAAAGAAAATCCTCAAAAAGTCAAAAATAAATCCACCACATGATTGTGCTATAACATTCCTATAAGCTCAAAGGACTCCACGTCCTATCCCATAGATACATGTTCAGCCATCATTGCTGCTTAATTCTGAATGACTAGGAAATGGAAACCATCTTAAATGCCCTTCAAGCAATGAATGAATAATGGAAATGAAGTACATATACACTGGGGATACTGTTCAACATCTTGCCAATCTTTAAATACACCCTTAGCAGCTTTCAGTCTTCTTGTTGCTTCTGGAGTGTTCATTTGTGTGCTACCCGCCTCCTCCACCCCTCGTAACAGTCAAGCTTACTTTGAGTGGTAGCACAGTAGTTCCCTAGTGGTAATCACACACTTTTTATTAGGGAATTTCTCATTCCTTTAGCTCATCCTCAGGACTAGAGTCAGCAGGCAGACTTTCAAGCCTCACACTTCTTGATACCTCCTTTTCTCCTTGAACTATCTACTACAGTCACCAAGATAGTTATATCTGGAGTATAACTATCTGTACCTTCCCCAAGCTTGTGCAATATCTTCTTGTTGCATTTTTTTATTTCATCTCTTTGTGTTCTTACCAAGTTTCTAGATTTTATGTACCACAAGAGTGTTTCTAGTGTGACAAACAATCAATTATCCAGTTTTACTTTTTATTTCTTACTGGCCTACCAATCAGGAATTCGTCTCTATCCCATTCCAAGCTTTCACAGTCATTCATCTATTAGTTTATCTCACTCCTTTTCTGTATAGTTTGTTTGCTCCTCAGGTAGGATAAGTTCTTCTCTGGATATAATGATTCTATGGCTGGATTCCATCATGTTCCCCACAGTCTCACCTTCTTCCCACAATCTTATGTTTTGAATACTTGGTCCCCAGGTTGTGACATGGAAACATTCAGAGGTAAAGTTTGCCTACGTAAAAGGGGAGCAAGTAATTCCTACTAAAGAAGCTTCAGGAACTGAGTAGAAATGGCCAAATAGAGATATCATTTGTGCTAAAGGCAACAAGGTTCTGCATGTGGGGTTATCCAGCTTGATGAATCCCAGATGACTGTATCAGGACACATGGATTCTGGACAAGGAATTAAATGTTTTTGCTGTTATTGTGGATTTTAACCATATACTCTTAAGTGTTAATCCCATTCTATCCTCCTATTCTTCCTCTTTGGAATGGTAGTAATTTCTCTATGTTATTGTTCATGAGAAATTTCTTCCTCTCATTCTAATTTTGTAGCACCACAAAGTTGATTGGTTTTGTCTTGAGCATCAAAAGATGCTTGTAGAACATGGCTGGATTGTTAAGATCATGGGAACTTTGGAAATTAAAATGAATATATATTATATAATCATAGGGTATGAGAATCTAGGGTTCAGTATATAAAATTTTATGAATATGAAATATATTCACCACTGACTCATGTGTGTGTGTGTGAGAAAGAGAGAGAGCCTGTGTGTGTATTGTGCTGTGTGCATACACATTACCTCCAGATGGCAGCACTGTTTTAGGAGATTATAAAAACCACTAGGAAATGGAACCTATCTAAAGGAAGTGGGTTGCTCAAGGCTGAACCTGGGATGTTCTAGTTCAACCCTCTCACTCTGTTTTCTTGTCAGTGTGATTTCACATGAAGTCATGTCATGAGCACTATGCCATGCCTTCTTCAGTATGATCAACTGTTCCCTATCAAACCTGAATCTCTCTTGTTTCTCTCTTGTTTCGATCAGGTGTTTGGTCATAGCTACACAAAAATAACTAATACAATATTGTACTATTGTAAAAGAGAAGCGAGACAAAACAAATAACTGTAGAAGAGAAACAAATACTAGGATTTGTTGTCAAAACAAAGAAAACATTTTCTCCAGATTTTATATTATAATGTGTTAATTCATTTTTCATTCTATGAAAGATGTTGATTTCTTAAAATATAACATGAAATATTCTAGTAGGATGTGTACAGTGTTATTTGAAGTGCTTAGACTAGTTCACTGTTTTACCGAATACATACCTATAAGGAGAATGAGAGGAAAATGTGTTGTCATCTATATGAATTTGGTGACCTTCACCAAAAGAATAAAAATGAAAAACAGCATATTTTTTATCAAAACAGAGATACAAAGAATAAATGTTTGATTTTTCATAATAGAATATAATTCTGTAAAATATATATAATAGGTTGAGTCAAACTAGAGTCTCCTAGTCTGCTACACAGTCAATGCAGAGTAAAATTCTGTTATGGATCAAAGGTTGGGAACGTGCATGGCTGCTGCCTGTGGATGCTAAGCTGCTGGGGGCATTCGAAGTCTATTTAAGAATGCAATGTTCAGATGACCATGAAATGTGTATTTCTCCTATGGTCATAGATATGTCGGCTATTTCTGGCTTCAACTCTAAAAGTATTCTTTATCTTTTTTATTAACTGCATGCAAGCTTCATAATAGAAATAAAATGCTTTTAGGTTTTGCAAAGTTGTGGATCACATCTCCTATATGAAAGAATATATGTCTTCCAAATACATTCTGTTAACTGAACCACCAAAATAAATAGGCAGCTTTGGCAATAAAAGACATGACAAAGAGATGGAGTGGGAGAATGGTGACCATTTAAAGCTTGAACAGAGAAATAACCCCAAATGGAATTTCCTGTCAAATTTAGCAACGGTTCATTGCTTCTGCTTGTGTATTGTTTATGTGAAACTGGAGCTAAATAAACCAATCCATGACCTGCTTTATCTGCCAAATGGATTGAGCATTTATTCTCTCTGCCTCAAAGGCTTGTCATTTCAGTTTAGCCTTGCAGATGGTGCATGCATTTCCCCGAAACGGAGCCACTAAACCGTGCCTTGCCAACATTTCTTGTTAGTTAGCATTCACCCTCAAGTCCATGTAGATTGTGCCACGTTCCCAGCCAATATTCACAGCATTGATCCTACATCACTCCATCTTTCAGGTTACGTCAGCAAAGCTGGGTGCTTAGCTACCTGCCATGTTTCCTTCAAGTGTGCTATCAGGGAAATTAGAGTGTCGGTACTCAATTTCCATTTTTAAGATATGACTTTACCTAAGGAACTCTGAGTGTCTGAATGTGCTTGTAAGTAAGTTTTAGGTAAGTGTCTGTTGGCAATGACCTCAAAGAGTTTGTCTTCCTATGTCACATGACAGAGTAAGCTTTGCTGCAGTAAATAGTTTTAGTTGGATGATATTAGCAAATGTGATTTTATGAC
Organism: Alexandromys fortis; assembly: GCF_014885135.2. Lineage (NCBI taxonomy): Eukaryota > Metazoa > Chordata > Mammalia > Rodentia > Cricetidae > Alexandromys > Alexandromys fortis. The sequence goes on along the minus strand of NW_026068064.1, from coordinate 1,653,094 downwards.
ATAGCATTATCAATAAGGAATATTTCCATTGAGGTCTCAATACAATTAGGAAAGTACCTGTGCCTTGGTTGTGGATTGCAGAGAGGTTTTTATGAAGTCAAGATAAAATTGCTTTATTATTATTTATTTAATTGAAACATATGCCAATCACAGTTCCCACTTCCTCCTCTTCTCTTGCTCCCTCTACCTCCCCCCAACTCCTCATCCATTCCTCAGAGACGGTAAGGTTTTCCAAAGTATTGCTTTTTCAAGTAATAAGATTTAGATGATATCAGAGAACATAAAACTCTTTTGTTTATATGACTTTTATTTTCTAGAATTCTAACCTCTGAATATTTTAAATTTGAATTGTTATTCCTATGTTACACTAACAAAATAATATTTTATGCTTCAGTTTCAGTGTTCATTTAATTTTTTCTGTACTGTAGTAATGGAGTATCTTTCTTAAAATGCATTGCTAGGATTAATGTGACAATACAGGTTAGGGTTAGAGCTGGGGCTATGCATATTATAACTACATCCAGTGGCACTTTCAAAAAATACAATAAAAATTCCTTGAGGTGAAGCTCTTATACCTACTTACACCGACTTTTAAAAATAGATGATTAGAATTTTTAAAAATATTTATTTATTTGCTATGTATATAGTGTTCTGCCTCCTTGTATTCCTATGCATCATAAGAGGGCACCAAGTCTCATTACAGATTGTTATGAGCCAACATAGAGTTGTTGGAAATTGAACTCAGGACTTCTGGAAGAGCAGGCAGTGCTCGTAACAGCTGAGCCATCTTTCTAGCCCCACACCAATTTTTTAAATTACATATTTTATGGCTTCATTCAAGAAATTTGCATTAACTGGTGATATATTAGTAGTCACACAAGCCCAATGATCTGAGATTCTTCCCCAGATACAACGTGGTAGAAACAATCAACTCCACATAATTGTCCCCTGACTTCCATACATGCACCAAGACATACATGTGCTGTATTTGTAATCTATGAAAAGTAGCTGCAGCATTTCTTGATTTCAAAAAGATTATACAATTTCAATATTTCTTAAGAATCACAGGCCCAAGTACCTTTAAAGCATGCATCTGCTCAAGGCCTCTACATCACACTGTCATCTTCGTTGTAAAAGAAAGCATGTCTTCTTCGAAATGAAAAGCTTCACCATACTTAGCTAGATTACAGATAGTTCACATATCAAAGCCAAAACCCAATAGTGAAACCCTAAATATGCTTTAAAGACGTACGGTTGGCAACCAATGGAAGGAAGGGCCGCTGTGGTCACGTCCTGAAGTCCTGCTTGTCAGTGATTACTTTAACCCACTAAACACACTGTGTTATTCTCGTCACTGAAATACCAAGCTCCCAGGGATCAGCTCCTCTCTGCTGATATCTAACAGGACTACACCTGTGGACTGAGTTGCGTTCATGCATTTATGCTCTGTCTTGTTATTTTCCTCAAGCGCAGCTCAGTATCTTTAAAACATCATTCAGCTTCTATCCCTCCTAGTTTAGGCAATGTTGAACAACCAAACATGGCCCTGGAAAGATTACATGTATGTTTGTCATGCTTCAAAATTGCTTATCTTGAGAGAACACAGGCTTACACCCCATCAACTGTATCAAATTGTAAGAATGTCTGGGAAATGTGCATATTTTTTGTATCTCATTCACTAGTAGTCTAGACATGAGCATTTCTTACTTCCTTTAATTCTTTAGTTCTTGCATTTTCAAGATGGCTGTCATAGACTCATTAAAAACAATCCACAAAACTATCAAAGTCCAAAGAAAATGATATAATACAGATCTCATATGTGGAAATTCAAATTATGGGAATAATTGACACATAAGAAATTGAATAAATGCTTATTTATACATGTTCTTAGCTTATGGTGTTCAGAACTTAAAGATATAATTTTAAATTTGAGGTTTATAACTGTCAAAACAACCTTTACTCTTCAATTTTCTATAACAAATAAATATAAAAGTTTAAATTCCATTATAATAGCATTGAAATATCTAAAATACATAATTACAAATAGGGATTTAGTTGACATAACAATTCTCTTGCTTAGTGTTCAATGTATTCATAGTCAGCTCAAAATGATACATTATGTTCCTTGCTGTACTATACACAGGAAATGAGCCTGTACTGATAAAAACTCAGAGTTTATCCATATTAAGGAAGATGCCTCTCTGTGGCCAGGAAAAGGGAAGTGTCTTCAGTATTGAAAACCAAGACAGGATAAATGGAATAATTGCAGGAGGCTACACTTACAGAATTAACATTCAGATGGAGTTCCTCACTCTTGACCTATGCTGGAAACGCATGCACTTGGGAAAGCTCTGAAGCTGCCGTTCCCATCTGATAGCACAGGGGAGGTGACCTGGAATATTTCAACATGTCGAGTTGAGGACCGAGTTACCCAAATACATGGGAGGTGTGAAATGAAGCATAAGCAGTTTGTTTTAGCTTTCAAGTGACGGTAGCTATGTTGAAGGGATTGATATAAAATAAAGAAATTAAAGTGAATTCAGAGAGTACTGGCTGTTTCCTAAGAACGATGTTATAGCTTAGAGAAAATAGGTGTGCCCTAAATGCTGTCCTGATACTTATCACTCTGATTTTTATGACGTTGTGAAAACTCATGGTGAACAGAGTTTATTTGAATAAAAATGTAGCATATTTTGCACTGTAACAAATCATGGTTCAAAACTCATAGTATGAAATATGTAAGAGACATTGGATAAGGTAGACACTGGGAGCTTCCTGCTGTCCATGGGTTCTGAAATAAACAACGAGAAAAAAGGAGAATACAAAGCAAGGCAAAACAAAGTAAATACCAGTAAGGCCTATTGAGAAGAAAAGAAAGACACTTCCTAAACCAAAGGCAATATTATAAGGACGTTACATGGTGTCTTCATGAATGTACTCTCTGGTTAGTTTTATTAATAGTAGTGTCCTATGACACTTCAGATATCAGTAGTCTGTATTTTTTCTATTTTAATCAGTTCCTTTTATCTCGAAAGATTAACATTGCAAGAATTCATTTATTTCAAATTCCTGAAAACTAGGAAATCCAAGGGTCTATTTTAATTATTACCTTCTAACCAAACTACCCAAACTTATATTCACATTCTTTGAAGTTATTGTATTTCATCCCAGATTTTGGGCCTCTAAGGAACATGAAATGGAGTTCTTCTTCTTCCTTGGATTCGTTGGCTGCATTGGTCCACAGGGGTGGAGGGAGCAGAAACTGGAAACAGTGTTTGGATGGCTTGGCTGTTACAGAGACAACCCTCTGGGAGACAGCTTCACTGAATCTGCTTAACTTTATCCAATGTATAAGAACATGTAGGATCAGGGAGCCTGGGACAAATCCTAATTTGCATTAGGCTGCACACTCCTCTCGTACGACTTCCTATATGGTGTCAGGATCCTATGGCAAAGCTCCTAGTACAAGTCTTAGTTACCTTTTGAGCAGTAGGGTAGGCTTCCAGCAGGAAATTATGTCATAGTCACCTAGAGATAAATCAGGCATCCAGGCTTAGAGACAGCTTTCAGATTAGGTCAGTCCTCCAGGCCCAGGGACATTCTCCAGAAAAGGGCAGGTAAAGAGCAGGAAGTTTCACTAGAGAGGAAGGTAGTCCCACGTCACCAAACTTCGTAAAAAGCTGACAGGATGTAATAGACTGCAACCTCTGATCAGCCAGCAAGGCCTCCTAACCACACAATACTTGATACTCATTGGTGTGTCTTGCTGAATATTTTGCCATATTCATCTCAATGATGATTTATATGACAGATACCTCAAATTCAGATCAGTGATATAGAAATAATTTTAATTAATTCATTATCAATTAATAATGATTAGTTAATTTAATTTAGTTAATTAAATGATTGACTTAATTAATGAGTAAATGATTGTCACACAATGGAAAATAATTTATTCTCTAGCCAGTTGAAAGAAGCTATTAAAAGACAACTAGGAAAGGAATGATCAGAGAAGGAAATATAGTTGGAAGGAGAAAGCATAGGAAAAAGAAAAGGAGGAAGGGGAAAGGAGGAAATATGAAGGAAGGGAAGAAGGACAAACCTAGAGCACTGTGCTTTATCTTACATAAAACTAGAGCTTTGAACTCCCTGTCAGAAGACCTAATGCTGCCTCCTGCCATCTTTTGCTTGTTTAAGAGAAGCAATCTTGAGTTAAAAGAACAATGCTGGAGAAATTACCATACCATATTTTAAGATACATCATAGACTTATAATCATAGAAACAGCATGATACTGGCCCCAAAGCAAAAATTTAGACTAGTGGAAAACAATAAAAGACCCAAACATGAACGTAGATAACTACTGGTCTCAGATATTTAACAAAGATTCCAAAAATACACATTGGACAAAAGATAGTATCTTCAACAATTATTTGGGGAAACTTAAATGGCTACATATAGGAGAATAAAATCTGTATCTACTATGCATCAAAATCAACTCCACATGTTAAATCTGAAACAATGAAACTGTTATATCAGATATTTGTATTATGATTCACAACAGTAGAAAGATTGCAGTTATGAATTAGCAGTTAAACAGTTCTATGGTTGTGGGTCACCCCAACACAAGGAACTGTATTAAAGAGTTGCAGCATTGGGAAGGTTGAATAACCACTGCTGTAATGCATAGAAATAGAAAAGGAGTTTCTAAATAGACTCCAATCATAAGAATTAAAATCATAGCAGAATTTTATTAGGCATCATTACTAGAAGACTAGGAACTATCCCTAACATATTGGTTGACTTTTTGGAACCTATTCCTCCTACTGGGTCACCTTGCCCAGACTTAATACAAATGGAGGTGTTCAGTCTTACTAGAATTTGGTGTGCTATATTTTGTTGAAGTCCATGGGAAGCCTGCCCCTTTCTGAACAGAGGACATGGGGCGAAGGAATAAGAAGAGAGAAGGGAGGGAAAATGTGGTTGGGTGGTAAAATAAATAAATAAATGTAGTTAATAAATAAGGTGAAAAGTTTCTCTGCAGCAAAAGAAAAAAATCAAGGGGTAGTCTCTTTAAGGGAAGAGGGAGAGAAAACTTGTTAGCTGTACATCTAATTGGAGATTAATATCTAGGATATGCAAACAAGTAAAAAGCCGACAAATAATCAAAAGGACAGTTGACCAACCTAATAAGTGAGCTATGGATCAGAACAGAATGTTCTCAAAAGGTGAGATAAAAATGTTTCAGGAATATTACACACGCACACACACACACACACACACACACACGCGCACACACACAAACTCTGCTCAAAATCCTTAAAATTAAGAAGACATGAATTAAAAATACTTTGGAATTTTATTTTACCCCAGTCTGAATGTTCAAAATCAAGAAAATAACTAACCACAAACACCTGTGAGGGTGTGGGAAGGGGAATCCCCTTAATTGGCACTCTTGCAAACTGGTGTGGCAACTCTGGAAATCACCGTGGAGAATTCCTCAAAGATAAAAAGTAGATTTAGAATTTGACCCGTGTCTTAGTAAGTGTTCTATTGATGTGAAGAGACACCATGACCACAGCAACTTTTATAAAGGAAAACATTTAATGGAGTGGTTTACTGCAGTGCACAACGCCTCTCTGCGCTCTATGCACTACCATACAGTTCGCGAGCTTTGGGCAAGGAGCTGGAGATTGAAACACACAAAGACACACATACAGAGAGACGGGGACACGGACCTCTAGTCACCGGTAAGAATCCCTTTATTCAAAAGCACCACGGAGGCTTATATACCCAGCAGTCAGGTGGGCCAACAGGTGAAAACCTTATCCTCTGATCCTCAAGGCAACACGTGTTCGTGAAGCAGAGTTGGTAAGCAACTTTGACACAGCTTTCAGTAACTCAAATCAGAAGGAAAGTAAAGATCTCTATTAGGGAAGAGCATCTCGAGGCCAGGACTCCAAATGGTCCCAACAGCTTACAGTTTGACAGGTTTAATACATTCTACTCATGATGAGATATGGTGGCCTGCAGCCAGACATGGTGTTAGAGCTGGGAGTTCTACATCTTGATTAGCAGGCAACAGAAAGTCAACTGAGTCACTGGGCAGGGCTTAAGCATAAATGGAATCTCAAAGCCCACTTCTACAGTGACACATTTCCTCCAACGTGGCCATACCTATTTCAAGGAAGCCACACCTCCTAATAGTGACACTCCCTATGAGCTTAGGGGGCTCAATTATATTCAAAATGCCACACTCAGTACACCACTTCTGGAAATCTGTACAAAGCTCCTGACAGCCTGATCCTTCCATATTTGCTCAGTCATATTATCATGCTCCTTGCCACTCTATTCACAATACAACCCAAAGTAGCCACAGGAAAAAAGATTCATGGGTACTAGGAAGAGGTCCAAAGAAGGGTGAACAGGACATAGGTGTTAGGGTGTGAGAAATGGGAAAATCATGGAAATTAAGCAAACCATTACTGAATGATGAATGTGTTCAAGAAATATTAAAAAGTCTGAAACTACATGAAAATAAAACACAGCAAAAACAACTCTCTGAGACACAGTAAAAGCAGTCCCATGAGAGGCATTTGGAACACTAAACTCCATTTAAAAAAATATCAGAGAGAATATGAACAAATGGTTTAATGATGCAACTCACAAATTTTGACAAAAAATGAAAACAAATTCCAGTCGATGCCTATAAATCAGAGTAGAAATAGATGAAACAGAAGCAAAGGAAACAATATCAAAATCAAAGAATCTAAACACTGGCTCTTTCTGACTCCTACCTTTATATATCACCTCTCTTCAACTGGAGACCGAAGCTAGCCTCGAAGGAGATTTCACACGCAATTCTATTCTCCGTTATCTTTGATTAATAAAAAATAATTTAAAACCTTTTCTTAAAAGAAGAGAACTGGAAATGCCACAATTAGACCCACCTCAAGTAATTAGGAAGCAATCACAACCTCTACAGACCCACCCTTCTGTTGGTCTCTCTGGCCAGCTCCCTTGCTCTTGGATGCCACCAGCCATTCTTCAGATACCAATCTTTTTATCCTTTGTAGGGGCTGCATGGGTCATTCTCACTCCTAAATCATTTCCTCACAGCTCTGTGCTCCTAAAAGTGTTCGTCCCTGGAACTCCCTTATTGATCACCCACCCTGCCTCCTAACATGGGTTTCTAATCACTCATCCGGGTCTATATGAAGCAGGAGTCAACTGCCTGCCATGTTGGAAGGTCTATGTGAACACATGTGTTTCCCAGTCACCTCAAAGCCATCATTCTGATCATTTTGTTCTGTCCATATTTCTTCTTCTTGGCACATAGCAGGCATTCACAATGCAGCTAGTTGGCATAATAAATGAAAATGGCTAAGCATATTATTTTTGTATATGGAGGGAGTTTAAAGGAAAATGATGAAGCATGACAAAACTGGCTCAGTAAGAGAGCCAGTGGATGCTTGAGGACGATGTTTGGCCTCTAAGCTTTCAACACTACATGTTGTTAAATATTTTGTGCACAACACACTTCAGAAGTAAAGTAGGGAAATATTTAAAATATAAAAATTCTCTAAGATTCAAAGCACATTAAAATATGCTTAAGAAGTATTTTATTTTAATTTTACTCATGGTAGACTCCATTTCATTGTACTCCAGGGATGAAATAAAAAACAGAAGGAGACTATCTTTTTTCTTATAATTTATAATCACAGTGGTCCAGAACTCCCATTTCTGGAGTCCTTTCTTCTACTTGCTGCCTGAATGGTTGCTTAGATCCTGGCATACTGATCCTCAGGACAAACAACATGAACTACACTCTTGACAGATATGTCCATTGCTATTGAAATTTCTAAAACTATAGCCTATTCCCCCCACCAAATGGCATCTAGCACCAGTATCTTTGAGTCCTGGGAGGCTTCCTGCCCTTGAAGTTTAAAGGGATCTGGGTGTAGGTTGTCTCAGAACTGTGTACTTCTCAAGCTATAGACATTCACAATTAAATACTGTTATAATATTAAAAGATTTGCTATCACTTACACATTGCTATAAGCAATTGAAACCCCACAAGGTTGTCTTTTCAGTTCAGACACCAGGATTCAGACAGGAAGGGAAAGAAAATTCCAAATGGTTCATTTCTGCTGCAGTGAGATCAGCACTAGGCCCCACACCTGGAGGCTAAGGTCTCCATATTTGGATATTTCTACTCCCTGCCATTCTTGGAGCTCTTTCTGCTCTTGCCTACATCTATTCCCTAAGGTCACTGCATTCCCAGCTTCAAATCTGGTCACTGTAAACACAGTAAAGTGTTTTAAGGTTTCCCAAGTAGAAGCTAGAAAATTGTTCCTGTGAGCTCATATCCACCAAAAGCAACATTAATCTCTTCTCCTGAAGACCTGGACAGACACCCTGAGAGGAAAGGCCTAGAACAAAGGGTACACGGATCAAAGAATCCAAAGGCCCTGCGGTGCCAGTGTTTGGGGACCCAGAATGGATCTTGTGGTTCTGTTTATTTTTTACCGTTGCATATACTTGCAATGTCCTCCAAATTCGTATGTGTTTTCAACTAATGGAGGCACATCGTTACATACATACAAATGGGAAAATATACAGATTAAGGTATACATAAATTCACAAAAATGAATTTTATATGAAACTTAATACTCTACACATTTTTCTACATATCTATGCCTATGTGTTTCCTTGTCTTTTACCTTCTAACAGTTACATGGGCGTGAGTATGTTACCTTTTACAAGCTTTAAAATTAAAATAGTGCTGCGAATAGTATTTTCATAAGTGACTGTTCCTATACAAATCAATGTCACCGATGGGCTTTTATGGTGAGGAACCCCTACGTAAATGGCACTGTCAGCATCCAGATGAACCTGACCCCACGCCTTGAGGACATGACAGAGTGTCTCATGGCCTGAGTCATGCAGTGTCAAAGTCGTCTTCTTGTTTTTCCAGTGTCCACCATTGTCACTCAAGGGAGAGTAGTAGTAATGCACTTTTATAGTTTTTATTATAGTTTTCAATTTGACCAACCAATATATTGTTGGGCTAATTAAACACAATACCAACATTATCAGGACCAGTAGTTTTAAAATTTGGGTTCTTCAATAATTAGATTCTAAGACAAGATCTCATTACCAAGGACTTAGGTTTGTGTGTGTGTGTGTGTGTTTCTTTGCTTGACTCTTTGCTTGGTTTTACTGAAATGAGGGGAAATGAACTCTTTCCAATCAATAGAGGTCAGAGAAAAGGTAGCTGTAAAAGACTGAGAAGGAATTCATTATATGGACAATGACTGCTCTAAGTGCCTCTAGCCATTATGGTTTAGTCAGAGACGGAGTGACGTGATCACCTCAGGGTGATTTCAGCAAAGACAGCAGTCTGAAATGTCTACGTAGCAAGTTTCATCCATCATGACTTGGACTCCCTGGAGGGCTTTCATTCCCTCATTGCCCTCAGAGTGCTGTTGTTATGCATCCTCTATTGGGTAAATGATTTTTATAACACACATAAAGTCATCTTAAAATGTGATTGTGAGAATGAAAATGTAAGCCTTGGTCATTTATGCATCCCTTTTCTCTCTATTCTCCCATGAGCTAAATACTTGGAATGATTATTATTTCCTGAATGTATTTGTTCCTTTCAGCTGCTGAAGTAAATCTTCAGATGACTGTTATTTGGCCAAAGGGAAACAATCTATCTCTGGGAGACTCAGAGAGCATGTTTGACAGCTGAGAGCATGTTTGACAACCTCAAAGTGGCTAGCTGAGATGATCCAGTCTTACAGACTACTATGGGAACGCCCTCTCACTGTCTGCCATCTTATTTATTTCCCACTCCAAGTCCCAAGGAATGGGACAGAAAAGCAGGTAAAGAAATTGCATAGCCAAAGAATTAGGAGGCTATATAGGAAGTACTCCCTTCCTGAGTATTACATAACTGATGTAATTATGACAACACAGGACTTGCAACTCTCTAAATGAGACTTGCACAAAAGAATAAGATATGGGACTAGGAGAGGAACTAGCTGAAAAGGTGGAGGGGTCTTGTAGAAGTTGAAAGGGCCAAGAGAGGGTAATGGGCTGTGGATAATCTTCCAATACTCTGTACATACATGAAATTGTAAAAATTTAATTTAAAAACGTAGAGCCTGAAAACAATTCCAGTGTCTAGTAATACCTGCCATTGCTATCATTCTGGCAGAGAGAGGAAGAACTTTGTAGATGAAATTTTGTAGTTGGTAACAGGTAAGAAAAGACAAGTCTGCTCTCCCTTTCTTTATTCCTGATTTCTCAAGTGCTTGTAGCAACACATAGGAAAATTGTAGAAACTGACATATTTTGAAGTGTCAGGTTATTAATGTCTTCACAACCTTTTAATATTTAATATTAATCATTGAAGTACTTCTGATACTTCTTTGTGCTTTAAGAACAAAATATTAGTTTATTTTATGGTTATTTTAGACACTTGTCTGTTTCCTATTGAGAGAGAGAGCAATCATGTGGATTTGGGTGGGTGGGAGATGGGGATTGTCTGGGAGGTTTTGGGAGAAAGGAAATGATAATCAGTATAGATTTTGCAAAAAAAATCTGTGTTCAATTATAATAGCAAGATATTTAACACTAAAAAAGTAAATGGAATTATTAAGCAGGAAAAAAACAAATAGAGAAGCAAACTTGATGTCTTACACAAAAAATTCTTTTCAATTTATCAACAAACCTAAATTCTCATATGAAAAATTTAATGAAAATGTTCTTCCCCGTGTCACCACACTGGGAAGTGATTTAGGTTTTGTTAGCTTCTTTGATGGAAGGATGAGTTATACTAAAATTTTTCACAAGGATGTAAATGCAGTGTCTACCTCTCACTCTGGATGGTATCAACTGTCAAAAAAAAATAATGTGACTAATTCCAATTAGTTATGTAAATAAGTATATGAGTATTGTAGGTGCTATATACAGGATGAATTTATAGAATTTGCCAAAGCCAACATTTCAGACCTACACACCTATTTTACATAGCTATAAAACTACAGAAGGCCTATTCAAGCGTGGACTTAGAGCACCACCTAATGTTAACATAACTGAAGTAACTAGGGAACTCAGGTAACAGAAGGTAGACAAAATCAGACTCTCAGAAATGTATATGTTCATGTGCACCTTCACATTGCTCTTCTTGAAGATTCCTCTGACCTCAGCAAGCACCGAGTTGGGGACAGATCACTGTCCTCTTGTAGAGTGACTCGTCAGTTTTGTTCCAAGGACAGCTGCATGGCAGCTTGGTGCAAGATGGAAGGGCCTTGATGTCTTTTCTTGTGCGTTAGCACTTCTCTGTTATTAGTTTCAGTTCTAATTAAGTCTTTAGATAGGAGAAGTACTGATTAGTTACAGTAAATATATCAAGGGACTCATAAGAAAGAGAAACCAATGCTTCTGTCCAGAAGAGAGAAGTACTCAATAAATTCTTCAACTCAGCTCATGATCAAATGAGGCACGAGCGATCCATTTGATAACTGCCTTTAAACACACCAGTGGCTGCAGTGCTCCCGCTCCAATTAGCCAGGCGGTTTCTAAGATGAATTTCCTACTGTGTTTTGGATGCTGTAGTGTATTAAGGAACTGTTTCTGAAAGAGGAAGTCACAATTAAGTTAATAGCCAATTTACTGGAAAATAATGCCCTCTTCCTCTGACTCTCCTTTCCTTTTCCTTCTGATCCCTGACTTCCTTTGTCTGTACATTTTGATTTTGGCAAAATTATAAACATAAGATGATGGAAAAATGTCATGAGTTGTGTAACCTCTTGATAATTTTATTAAAATATTCACGTTTTTAAATGAAATTTGTGTACATTAAGAGGTATAAGGGTTAAAAGTTTTGCCTAATTAATTTGCAGTGTAATGATTATATTAAGTAGTTACTAAACTCTGTCACATATAGAATAAATTCGGCAGTAATTTGTATAAAATTAGGAGTGTGGATTATGGAACATAATTACTAGTATTGAATTATAGTGCTTAAATTCTATGCAGCGATGGGAATGCACACTTAATTTACTGGTATAAATGTGTCCATAGTGGATTGTACTGGCAGTATCTTGGCTTACAGGCACTGACTTATTGGGAAGTATTTTGGGCATAAGATTGAAGCCCACCCCTGTAGTGTAACACTTCCTCCAATAAGGCCATGCCCATTCCAAAAAAGTCATGTCTCTTAATAGTACCACTCCCTGTGAGATTATGGTGGCCAGTTTCATTTAAACTGCTTCATTCCACTCCTTGGGCCCTATAAGCCTGTAACAATATCACAATGCAAACTGCACTTAGTCCAACTTCCAAAGTCTCTATAGTCTATCACAGTCTCAACAATGTTTTCAAAGTTCTTGCAATCTCTTAACTATAGTCACCTGTAAAAAAAAAAATTAAAATGCCGAACACATATTTTTCAACAGGTAACGGCACAGGATATACATTATCATTCCAAATCCAGAAAAGAAAGCATATCAAGGAAATAATAAACCAAAGCAAGACCAAAACCCAGTTGGGCAAACTCCAAACTCTGCGTCGCCATGTGTGCTGTAGAGTACACAAACCTCCAACCACATTTAGCTTTATTGACCGCAACACACTTCTTCCAGTTGGGTTGGTTTCCCTCACTGTTAGCAGCTCTTCTCAGCAGATATCACACAACTCTGGCATCTCTAACATCTTAGGTTCTTGAAGGCAATCCAGACTTCCACTTCATAGCTCCCACACAGTGGCCACTCTACTTGGCTTCCATTCAGGGAAACTTTTCAGTGACTTTATCTCATAACTCCTTTCTCCTAGCCTTAACTCTGAAGTCAGAATCACGTGACTGAAATTGCCAACATCTGCTGCTTATTAGTACTGGAACGTGCCAGTCTCGTTCTATTATATCTTCACCAGCTTTCTGTCTTTCACTGCCTTGGCTTGGCTGTCCTGAAACATGCTCTGGAGACCAGGCTGGGCTCAGAATCATCTAGTCTCTGCCTTCCCAGTGCTGGGATTAAAGTGTGCCCCTCCAACTAGCTCTAAGCTTTTCTTCAGTTTCTTTCCACAAGTTAGAAACTTAGCTGGATAGGATCTTGCCCTGAGGTTATTACTCCCTTTATTCCATTCCTTAATCCATGTATCTCCTTGAACACAGGATTTAGCTTCACTCTGGATCCTGGTGCTGTTTTTGTAACTCAAAATTTCCTTTTTGTAATTTACCTTGCTCAATTTGCTCCTTTTCATTTTAAATACTCATATGTGACAATACATAGATTAATAGGAATTGATTAATTTAAATGTAGGAGTTAGTAATAAGGAAATCATCAATTGATGAGAATATCTTAGCTTATTTTTATTAATTTAATAATTTCTTATGTAGGAAATCAAGAATCTGAAACTGACTTTGGGTCAACTAGGAATTTTTGTAACAAAATTATTTGATTATTGGTGAATTGCAGACCTAAACAGTCAGGGTTTATTAGGTCAATATAACCCTACCAACATTAATACATTTCTTTATATCATTTGGATGTTTAATATTATCAGTTTTATTTAGGGTGTATTTATATACAGACACACCAAGATCAAGGTATCTTAATTATATTGATATAAAAATCATCAAATGACTAATAACAAACAGATTGTACAGACATTTTTTGTTTGCAAAAGAAAGCTGAGAATTTCAGATCATTGTCTGTTTCAGTACATTAGCATCTGCCCTTTTCCAGCTCCTTCTGTCTGGAGCATCTCATATTCAGTGCTACTAACATCTGTAACAGGCATATTTATACCATCTTCTGGATATTTTAGTAAATGCCTTCTCACCAGTCGGATCTCTTCCTTCGAAAATTCACATATGTAAGAAATACTGTTTATATTAATTATAAACAGGATTCTCTTCAAGTTCCTTGAAAGTATAAGAAAAGACAAGCTATTGTTCAATCTTGAATGTATAGCTCAAGCATTGATTTATGATAGTAGAATCAACTATTATGGGGAATGGAGAGAGATTATATAATTTTCTGAGACATGCTAGCATTTAATTTATCTCAGGTGTTACTATTTTAAGCAAGGAAATGACTTAGTCATCTCATGTTTCATTGTCCTTTATCTGTGTTAAAATGTTACCCACGTGGTAAGGGTCTTTTCAATTTTGTCAGTTTTCCGTGCTTAGAACCTGACACATTTTCTTTGCTCAGATAGAATGGTAGTTCCAGTAGTTTTCTTCTCACTAACAATATGTTCATAACCATCAGAAACTTTATGTGCCTTAGGTGCCTTCTCCGCTGTATGGATAAACAAACTACAGTGCATCCATAAGATAGCACTAAGTTTGGCCACAAATAGTGATGACTTATTGATTTATTCAAGATTTATTTAAGCTTCATTTTCCTATGAGAAATAGACAGATTCAGGAGCTGGATATTGTTGGATTAAATTCCTAGCCCGATGAGAAAGGCAATGATGCAGGGAAAAAGTATAGTTGTTTAATTTCTAGAAGATAAAGAAGGACATAACTAAAATGAAAAAAAGAATGGTGGAAATTATTCAGCATGAAAGAATAATTCATACATCCAAGCACTGATGGTAGTACATAGTACTGTGCCTTTACCAAAACAAAAACAAGACCACAGAGAGTAGGTTTCATTATATGCAAATGTTAGAAAATCAACTAGCATGTAAAAGAAATACTAAACAAAATACATACTCTTTTTTTTAAAGGCTTCAGATGTATTTTAATAAGGTGATGCTGCATTACTGCTCCATTTCTCAGAAAAATTTCAAATTGAAGGTATCAGGAACAAATCAAACATAGTACACCAATAAAAAATGCACAGCGTAACTACCTAAGATAGGCAAGGCTAAGAGCTACTGTCAGACCTTCAACACACAGCAACCCTGTTCCCAAGATTGTACTAGGCCTATCAAGAAAAGCTGTGAACAGCAATATCAGACAGAAAAGGGCATTCAGTCTTGAGCAGTCCTTACCCAAGAGAAACATGGAGGCAAGTTTACACAAGACTTTTTCTTTTTTTAAAGATATACTAAAATGAAAACCTCTAAGAGAAAATGTCTTCCTTAGGACATGAAGGGGTTATATATGAGATATAACAGAACCGTATGTATGTTGTAACCTCTGCGGACATTTGTCTGAATTCTCACCTGGGAGTGAATGGAGGAATTGGGCTAGGTCATTGGAGGATGTTTAGGTTTTGTGGTATATATGTGGCAGTGTCTCTGGGGTTGGGGGAATAAAGATGAAAAAGTAATCAAAACATGATGAATGAAGGAGGGAGGGATGGAGAAAGCAAGGAAGGAAAGAAGGAAACAGGAATGATCAAGATTAATGGAGCGCTCTACGTTCACTTTGCTATGGTTCAAGGCCCTCAATAATCAACACATTTCAGGAATGCACCAGACAGACTTGAGAAAGCAATATACCACACTTTGATTTGTTAAATAACACCCCTCCCTTGCCCTCTGCCTCCAAGCATACTCCCTAGAGTATTACAGGCAGGGAAGACCTATCTATTGGGAAAAACCCCTAACACTTTTCCAGGGTAGAATTCTGGCTAGTCCAAAAAGAACCTTTCTTTTAAGGGTTGCGGGAAACTAGACGCTGCAACTTTTATTTAGTATCGGCGGCGTTTATTTGGAGCAAATTCAGCTCCAGGAGCTGGACGGTTGAAAGCAGGAGGATTTCCACCAATTGCTCCAATTCCTTCCATTGTAGCAGCTTGGCCGAAACGTTCAGTTGTTGGTGGGGTCAATCCCAAAGTTCCATCTGGCATCATAGTGGCAGGTCCTGGAGGAGCTGGGGTCCCAGTTGGCACAGGAGCAGGGGGCATGGCACCTCTATTGTTTATGCCCATAGCACCTCCCATAGCCATTTGGCCCATCCGTATCTCGTGTTCTCTCGCATCAGGGAAGGTTCCCTTGAATCCTTCCTGCTGTCGCCGCATCATTTCTTCTTGTTGCCGCCACATTTCTTCCTCACGGCGCCTGCGTTCCTCCTCCTGCCTGAGCTCTAGCTGCTTTCGTTTCTGAACTTCTTGGTTATGCAGCTCCTCCATTCTCCGAAGCTCTTCTTGACGCCTCATCAAATCCTGCCTCATTAGCATAACCTGGTGCTCACGGCGTGCTGCCTCCATCTCCATCTCCAGCTTCTCACGAGCCTCCTTGGTGTTGCGGTCCACTTGATCCTGCTGTTGCTTCTCCATCTCAATGAGTGCCTTCCAGCGCATGGCATGCTCATACTCAAAGGACCCTGGCTGTGCAAATCTGGGTGGCTGTTCTCGCTCCTTGTGAAATTGCTGGTTTTTTATAACCAGCTTCTCTGGAAGTCCCTCCTCATCATCTAACTGGTCCATAGGTTCCACAGTCACAGGCCGAGGAAATGTGGTTAGCAAGAAGGAGCCTTCACTGCATCTGTCCAGAGCTTTCCGAGCAGCTGGCTTCCCTGAGAACTCAACAATGCCTTTCCCTGAGGGCCTTCCTCGGTCATCTACAATGACCACAGCCCTCTCCACCTGGCCAAACACAGAAAAGGCTTCTTCCAGCAGTTCGTTGGACACATACTGAGGAAGGTTGCGGACTGTAAGAGATGCACTATGACAGGCAAAGCGCACACGTAGCTGCTTTCCACGGAGTGGCATATTATCCAACTCCACTTTGGCAATTTCCGCTAGGGTTCGTGTTTCCAAGCGAATAAAGCCAAAGCCTTTATCCTTATGAATGAAAACCTCGCCTGCTTTCCCATATTTCTCAAAAAGCTTCTTCATTTCCTCCTCAGTAATGTCAGGAGGAAGATTGCCCACAAAGAGACGGCTTCGTTGGGTGAAAGTCTTCTCTCCTGGTTTCCTAAAGTTCTTTAGGTCAATGGTTAAACCTTCATTCTGGCTGCTGGCCTGCTGTCCATTTGCAGGTATTGGTGGGGGTGGTTGCTGCTGCTGCTGCTGCTGCTGCTGCTGATGGTGCTGCTGGTGGTGATGTTGATGGTGCTTCCTTGGAGTATGGT
Source organism: Alexandromys fortis (assembly GCF_014885135.2). Taxonomy (NCBI): domain Eukaryota; kingdom Metazoa; phylum Chordata; class Mammalia; order Rodentia; family Cricetidae; genus Alexandromys; species Alexandromys fortis. The sequence goes on along the minus strand of NW_026068064.1, from coordinate 1,636,045 downwards.
TCTGCTTCTCCAAGTTAAAGGTTTTATTGCTCTGCATGTTTGCACCCTTGACTTCGATTTAAGCACAGCAAAGTGTCTGTCTCCCAATCCTAACCCCGACTTCCTCTGCCCACAGTTCTTTGCTCAGAGTAACGGCGACGCTGCACGGCCTCCACCGTCCCGAGCCAAAATACATACTCTTGACATAAAAATAAATTCATTTGGAGTGAGGAAGAAATTATCCTAATTAAGGGATCTACAGTTTTAATGGGATACATTAAGACTAAACTTCAAACATAAAGCGGTACACAAAATCTAAGCACATGTAGATAAATTTTGTCTGTTTGGTGGTAAGATTAAGAAGAATCGAAACTATTTTTATATGTACAATGATCAAAAAACAAAATAAATATATTGATTATAATGAAAGCCAGATTTCTTGATTTTAGATTTAATAGATAAAGAAAGGAGCAAATAAAATGAACATACACTGCAACCTAGAAATAGAGTTAGAAGTCACAATAAGTTTATAACTTTAGCATGAACAGCTTCTGATCAGAAAAGATAACGATCAGCAAAATGAAGATACAGACAAAATAACGAGAAAAAATATTTTATAACTATGTGTCTATGCATCTAAGAATAAATTAAAATAAGGAATCCATGAAGAATTATTAAAACTAAAGTCCAAAAAGCCCAATCAATCAACAACTGAACTAATAAATAGAGACAGTTCTCAACAGAAGAAATACACAAGTCAATAAATGTTTAGAAAATATTTAACACACTTAGCCACCAGGGAAATAAAAATAAAAATTGCTTTGAGAGCTCATCTCACTCTAGTCAAAATATCTATCATTAAGACGAGCAACTCTGATAAAGACACGGGGAAAACAGGTTGTTATTTGCTGGCTCCCATGAAAAACTTAAACTATAATTATTACTCAATTCAGCTGCACCACTCAGTGGCAAAAAACCTGAAGGATTCAATGGATTCTGGTGCTATTAAGAAACCATGACGAAATATAACTGGGGGTGGAAAGAATTTATTTAATTCATTCTTTCATATCACAGTTTATCATTAAAGACAGGTAGGGAAGGGATTTCAATTGGAATCTGGATCAAGAACTAATTCAGATGCCAGGCGATGGTGGCGCACGCCTTTAATCCCAGCACTCGGGAGGCAGAGGCAGGCAGATCTCTGTGAGTTCGAGACCAGCCTGGTCTACAGAGCTAGTGCCAGGACAGGCTCCAAAGCCACAGAGAAACCCTGTCTCGAAACCCCCCCCCCCCAAAAAAAAGAACTAATTCAGAGGCCATGGATTAGTGGTGCCTACTGTCTGATTATTCCTGGTCTTGTCATTACTACCACTTAATAACCTCAGACCACCAAATCTTTCTTTTTTATCCTACATGTCCTTTGGATATGTATTATGGCTTCCAGTTTATGTAAACAACTGATCTCTGTCTATATCTGATATTTTAGAGGTTGTATCCATTTTTTCTTCACAGTTCTGATGGTGTTGCTTATGCCCTGTGGAAAAAATCATTTTCAAAAAATAACACTTACATCTACAACATTTTAATTAGAAGACATTTCCTCATAACAGTGATGAAGCTTTATGTAGAAAACTGAGATTCAGAGATCCTGATTGAACTCTGGATGCAGGCAGTGGATCCTTTCTCCATCTTTTGTTGTTGTTGTTGTTTTTCTTTCAGTCTAGCACCTACTTCCCTCCTATGCTTTGCCTTTCAATTAATAGACAGGTGCTTTGTTTTGATTTGATTTCTTGACAGAATGTCACTGTACAACCTAGGCTGTCCCCAAACTCCTGGTTATCCTAACTCAGTCCTTTTCAGTGCTAGAATTTCCAGAAATAGATTTTCTGATATAAAAAAAAATAGCCAGAAACACCATTACTGATGCTGTTGCCCTTGTCTCCACTGCTGCTGCTCCTGTGTCCACTGGTTTTGTTGTTTCCATTGCCTCTGTTGTCTCCACTGCTACTGTTCTGCCTGGTTCCACTGCCTATGCTGTCTCCACTGATTACGATGTTTAGCTGATACAGCATCTGCTTATTTGGCAACAGGAAGGCTGGATTTGTGGAAGCTTGGAGCCTTGAAAATCTTGGGTTATCTTCAACAAAAGGATTAAAGAGAAATTTAGAAGTTTACAAACATCCTTATAGATATACAATAAGAAAAAGGTGCTGTGGAATAATCCTTTTGTGCACTTTGAAGATTTGTAGCTGTGATTGGCTTAATAGAGAAGCTGAATGGCCAATAACTGAACAGGATAAGGTTAGGCAGGAGAGCCAGATGAGGAGAATGCTCAGAAAAGGAAGGACAGAGTCTGGAGTAGCCTGTCAGATACACAGTGAGCAGGCGATAGACATGGCATGCTAATAAAGGCACCACTATATAATCAAAGCATAAATAAGGACTATGGATTAACTTAAAATGCAAGAGCTAGTTAGTAATGAGCCTGAGCTGTTGGCTGAGCATTTGTAATTAATATTCAGCTCTGAGTAATTATTTGAGAGTGGCTCCCCAACAGAAAATCTCTGCCTGCAAATGGCATCCAAACAATAGGCAAGAATTTCCACATGAAACATGAGAAAGCTTGAAAAAAGTTTTAAATGCACAAAAATAGAGATGAATACAGCTTCCTCACAGTGAAGAGACTGTCCCCTGGCACCTGCAAGATGAAGTCAGCCACCAGCCACCATGATCTAAGCGGCATAGTGGGTTCCCACAGTCTCACACACAGGCCACCATACAGAAAGCCTTCTCCCAGGTGCCCTTTGAGGGCTTAAGATATCAATGCAAGCCCTGCCAGCATTCTGTAGGTCAGCATTGGAGTTTTGCTCATGAAGACAGAGGAGGATTACAGATATACTGTAAACACAGATAGATTCAGATGGAAAAAACTCTAAATGAGTTAAAGTGTTTTAAAAATATATTAAGTCTTAGAAGAGAGAAGAGAAAGTATATATGTATATATATATACATATATATATATATATTCGTGGATTTAAAAATACAGTTTTAAAATAATAATGTTCTTAAAGGGGGGAGTAAAATAAAAAGCCATTTGAGGATGGAAAATACACAAAGTATGGATACTATATATTATTGTGTTATTTGAATTTTTTGACTGCTGAGGAAGGAGAGATGACTGTTAACTGGATTAAAGATGCTAGGTTAAACCAACCTATATATTTTAAAAATACCTTGAATTTCAAAATTTAAGTCAAAAGGTACATGGCTTTGGTGGAGAGGCTATGTTTTTATTTCCACAGGAAATAAAAAGCTGTGGATTCATTCCGGCTTAAAGAAAATTGGGTTTGAACTAAAAAGACCTCTGAAAATCCTGAGTACAAATATAAAGAAACAAATCTAAAAGAACTACAAGATATGTGACGTATATTTCTGCCTGCTCAAACACATAGAAAAAAATCATCTTTGACTGACTTATATACAATGCGTAGTCTATAAGTGATTTAACACGGATATTTTTGTTACCTTTAAAAGTTTATGTATTTTCAGAGCAAGAGGACCAGACACCAATAAAAACGTTGCCAAGACAAGTCCTCAATATTTCCTGCTTCAGGGAAAAGTCTGTCAGATATTCTAGGCCTATAGGTCAAAGATGGATGCTTTGATGTTACAGAAGAACTTTGGGTGACTTTCCAGGAAGCCAGATGTCCCTGCTTCTAGGTAGCATTTCACCCTTCTGGTTTTGATAGCAATGAAGCCTGAATAGTTATAGTTATAGCTTTGGTAAAATTTAAATTATAGTTATAATATTATAGTTATGATGAAATGTAAATTAGGTAATAAACTTTAGATTCACAAAGATAAGATAGATAACAGACTATTTTCTGTAATTTTGTCAAATCTAAATGGAATGGATATTTTAACTATAAGTTTTACTATGTTTAAAAAATCCTTCCTTTTTAATTAGACAAAAGGGGGATACTGGGGAATAATCATTCTGTACACTGTAAATATGTTTTACTCTCATTGGTTAATAAAAAGCTGAAAGGCCTGTAGACAGGCAGGAATTATAGGTGGGACAGCCAGACACAGAGGACTCTGGGAGGAGGGAGGACAGAGTTAAAGGAGACACCAGCCAGCTGTCTAGGAAGTAGGATGTATAGAAATGATGTAATAAGCAATGAGCCACATGGTAAAGCTTGGGTAAGAAATATGGGTTAATTTAAGTGTAAGAATTAGTAAGTAACAAGCCTGAGCTATTGGATGAGCTTTTATAATTAATATTAAGTCTTTTGGTGGTTATTTGAGAGTAGATGCAGGACAGTAAAACTCCACCAAGAAAGAAAGTAAACTTAAAATATGTAAAATGGAAGCAAGTTATTATAACATTTTAATTCATCAGTGCCTATCAGCAAAGCTTTTGTTCTTTTCTTTCAGGTCAGTACCCCTTTGTAAGATTTCACTGTGCTAATTATCAAATAATATATAGTTTAGCTATAATTCTTTCTAACAGTTTTGAACATTTCCTTGAATGCTCGTGCCTCTTTATTATAATACTTTTTATAATTTAAGATAGTTCCTAATACCTTTTTCATGTGTGAACAATTTTCATACACTTTGCAAGTTTTGAAATTGTTTGACAAACTTCTAGTTAATTCTGTTCTAGAAAACTCCTACCAAAAGGTTTAATTAAATACCTAACACACTCCTTTATACACCTCTCCTTAAAATGTCTCTTGGGGAATGGTGATGGAGATTTGTTGTGGATCAGCTGTCATTTACCTTTTGCCTCACTGATCAAGACAAGAATGTTCTAAATGGTTTCTGGCTTTCTTCATTCTTTGTCATGTTTTCTCTCATCTGACTCACATTGTATATGCCAGGTGCTTTAGGACACACATCTTTCTACCATGTATTCACTAGGTCAGAGTCTCCATGTTGCTATCAGAGTGAGTTGGAATTTTATATTTAACTATGTTTTTGAAGTCCACTGATGCCCTGGAAAGGCTGGCAGTAAGTTACTTATATTACAGTTGCCTCAGAATCACAAGAATATAATTAATTATATCTAATTTGACTATAACTCCCAGCTGCCTCTTCATTTTTATAGCTGAATTTAAACTCCACTGATACCAGTGGCCCTAGACAAAGAGGGAGTGAGGGTACCCAAGAAAATCAAGATAGTCAGATGGGCGAAAACAACAGATGTAGCAAAACAGTGTTAAAATATCATACTTGTTCATGTCTTATGGAAGTATTATTGTTTTATTTTGCCATGACTGTCTTCATCCCTTACAAAGGGCTTATGGAAGCTTGGTTTGAGACTCTGTTTAGTATCTTCATGACAATGAATTTATGATAAAGCAAACTTCATTGGATTTAAAATGAATACTAAGACGTCACTTTTGATTTTGATTTTGTATTGTGTCTCCCTATTTATATATTCCTCTACTTTGCCTATAGGAAGAATTGTTTCAGTTGAAGTAAATCACGTGGTACAAGTTTAGCAAACGGGGATGCCCTACAAGCTATTCTGTAGGAAGCACAACTTACAGACTTTAAACAACCACTTGTTCTTGAATCTTTATATTACAATAGCCTTTTTGAAATACAGGGATTTGTAACAGTTTAGAAGAGGTATGGCAGACTTGGCAAATGCCACTGTAATATACTGTCATTAACAGATGTAGATAGATTGAAAGAAGCTTGAGTGTGTTGAGAAAGCTCATAAATGTACAGCTGTATGTTTGCTTGAATTGATTCTCTGGGTTTGCTCTTGGGGATATTATAGAAGTAAGCAAAAAAAAATTGACCTCAAGAATCACTGAATCACTAGATGTTATTGTAGGTGGGCAGCCTGATTACAAGTTTGGATCAACTTTCCACAAGAGTATTTATACTATTTAAGTACAGCATTCTTGCAAATGTTGCTTAACATCACATATTTTCAGTGTTCTGGATTCTTAATTAAACTCATCATGATATGATTCCTGATGGTCCATAAAACTTAAATGCTTGAAAAAATGTAGAAAGTATGTGTGGGTGGAGGGAGGTTCGCACTGTGCTTGTGCTTGTGTGTGCACACACATATGCAAGCTTGAAATATTCTAGTGCTATAATTTTGCATCTCCTTTTAGCCTGTAAATCATCATAATCCTTAAACGTCCCTTATATCCATGGCCTTTGTTATCCTTTGCTAACAGCACAAAGACTTATTCAATTCTATCCCCAAAGAAATATTTGTTATTGGTGACACAACAGAAATTTAATTATGCCTCCAAATATTGAATCTCTGTGTTGCTCAAGTTTTTTTTTCAGAAAATTATATTATGATTCATAACTATTGTGATAGTGTTACAGAGGAAGACATGCCTCCTCCGCAAGTATATTATTAAAAGAAGACAATTGTTACTAAAGCTACAGTTACAAAGAAGCAGAGGCTTTGGTGCACTGTACAGCTTATGGCTACAGATAACAATAAGCTACCAAGACAGTAAGGCTATAAGACAGAATTCATCATAGTGAATTTACAATAATTACTATACTTCATTGAGTTATACTTGTTGAACTATGTTTCCAGAATCTCACAATGTTTACATACACTAATCAAAAATCATGTTCCTATTCTTTTTCATACAGGGTTGGTTTGCCCAACCTTAATACAAGGGGAGGAGTTTAGTTCTACTTCAACTTGACATTCCATGTTCTGTTAGCATTCATGGGAGGCCTGCCCCTTTCTGAACAGAAGCAAAGGAGGAGTGGATTGAGTGGGGAGGTGGGGGGAGGGAATGGGAGGAGAGGAAAGGGGGAATACAGTCAGGATGTAAAATAAATAAATTAATATAATTTAAAAAATCATGTTCTCTGGTTAATATGAACATTTTATATATCAGTAAAAATAAATTCAATTCAGAAAGAAAAACTATCTAAGGAAAAAAATTAAATAAACTCTTTTTAATAAAGACTGTCAACAAAGCCTTTATCTAGTCTTCTGTTTCTCAAACATACATTGCACAAAGAGACATACATACACACAGACACCCACAGAGTCCACATGAAAAAATAAATGTCTGGATTAATAAACAATGCTCAAAACTGTTAGATGCGGTTTGATATGATTTAATATTTTCTAGAGGTTACTTTTAATAGAAATGACAAAACAAAAAAGCATAGGGTTAAGTATTGAGATAAAGAAATCAAATGATTGATTGCAACTGATTTGGTTTAATATTTGTAAACCCCACCAGGTCGTAGGCCTAAGAAACACAGCTATGAGAATAAAACAGAATACAAAGCAATGGGAAAAGTCGGCAAGATAGACAGATAAAAATGAGTAAGTGCATCAAATTTATTATCTCCTTTATGAAGTAAAACAAGGCAGGAACAATGGTCTCATATATATCTGAGACTGAAACCCAGGGAATGAATTTAAGTTTGCAGTACACCTATCAGGTGCCTAGTGCAGAAGGGAATGTAGAAAATATGGTTTGTTTTTAGATAGGGAAACTCACATCATTGTCACTCTCTTCAATTGGCTTCTGATTTCCAGGGACTCCCCTCCTTTAATATCAAATAGTAAGATAATTTAAAAGAATCAATATATCAAGTTAACTATGAATTTAATAGTAAAAGGAATAAAAATAGAAGTAAAGAATCTTTTTTCACTTTAAAAAGTTGACGTGTAGGTTAAAAAGTAACATGAAGTTGGTCACAGGTCAACAAACAAAACAACTGTCCATGAAATATTGTTCTGACAGAGCAGTAGAATGGAGAAGGAAGCTTGCCTCCTAAGACAGAATAAACCAAATGAATTTGCAGCGATGAAAACTGTATGAACAGCGGAATATGTGTCTTTTCTCACAGAACCACAAGTCTAGATAGAAACTGTGATAAAAACAACAAAAAGTTTGACAGTTTTAATCCTGAATGATTAGAATGTGACCGAGTAGACTAGGACCAAATCTCACCCTTATCGGAGCAAAGCAGATGTTTTAACACTTCTTTCAGATATTACATAAACAAGTGCTGTTTCTGTACCATAAAAATGGAAATGTTATTTCAAGGCCAAACATATACAATTATTTGAAAGACATGGAAAGCAAGACGAAATCTCTTAGCTGATTTTCAAATTTGGAACTGTTATAGTCTTACTGAGAAAAGAAGGAAGCCATTGTTACACTCATGTTTTATTTACTGTTCCTTGGGCAATCTGTGGGGAAAGGTTAGCTTTCCAAGATTGTAATAATATTACATTAATCTTCTACTGAATGCATGTGACTGACCTAGGCCCTCTGCATATGTGTGACAGTTGTATAGCTTGATCTTATTGTGGAATTCCTATCAGTAGGAGCAGAGCCTGTCTCTGTCTGACCCCTTTCCGGGCGTTTTGGACCTTATTTCTCAAACTGGGTTGCCTTGCACAGCCTTCATTCAAAATGAGGTGCTAGTCTTACTACAACTTGTTATGCCATGGATGGGAATCCTGCTCTTTTCTGAACAGAAACGGAAGAGGAGTGGATATAGAAGAGAGGAGAGGGGAGGGAGAGGGGGAACTGGGAGGAGAGGATGGAGGGAACTATGCTCAGGCTGTAAAACAAATGCAAATACATAAAAATAAAGTGATGTGTAGGATGGAAGTTTAATTGCGATATTGGGAGATATTTATTTGTTTATTATTTATTTAGTGTTCATCTTACTCAGAAGATGAATATTGCTCTTATGAAGGCGTGTTGTAAATGATATAGCTCTTTATAAAAATGAACCAAGAATTTCCTTTTAAAATATGATATGGACAAAGCATTTTCTTATATAGTTCAAAATACATCTGCTAAAACTCAAGGGTAGTGCTTTAGAACAGAAAAGACATTTTAGTAAAAGAAGTTCTATTTCTCCCAATAAAATACGCAATACTATCATTTCTAAGAATATGTTCAACTATTCAGAGAATGACTTTGTTTTTCTATGCATCACAGTGCGACAAGAGCTCTGTCGTGCCAGAAACATGGATGCTCAAGTTGGAATCCTCAGAAAGAGAAATAATCTAAAAGAGAAAGTCAGAAGTGAAGCAGATTTTATAGAACTCTGTGAGTTACAGACGTTGATTTTTGTTTGTACAGTCCAATACTTTATAGACCAGATCTTCATCTTTGAGTCTCAGAAAGACCCTGTGATACAGTGTGACCTAGAGACCTCAACTCCTTATCTACAGAAAGCAGATAACAGGGCATGGCTCTTAGTCTGTTCTGTCTGTGTTCTCCCTTGGTCAGCACTTGGATGTTCTTTCTCTTTATCATTCCTCCAGAAGCCCAGGGCAGGCTTTTTCAGGAATCAATTTTGCTGCAAGGAACAGTAAAAGCACCTGGTGAGTAGCATCCTTCTGCAAAGAATTACTTGTTTTAATTTTCTAACACCACTTCAGGAGAAATAGCAAAATATAGACTATAGTAAAAATACCATTGTCACTGCGCTGTTATGATGTTGCTGTCTACTGGATTGGAAAGACTTGAAGCTTTGAAGCACTTTGAATTCTCAAAACAAAGAGTGAGAATTAACTGGAGATGGGGAATCAGTGGAATAATCACTTGTTTAGGTGGCATTCAGATGGTAATGTTGCTGAGAAGAAATATTTATGTGAGACACAAGTGTTATTACCATTTGAATAAAGTAATTGTTTTGTTTTATTAGTAAAAAGATTTGTACATAATATGTGTAGTGGTTTATGATTGAATTAGCAATCTGTTTGCATTTTCTGGCCTTTTCTGTAAGTACTGTAGATTGCTAATTATTTGCCTTTGAAAAATGAGTCATTTGTTCTTAAGTTCTTATATTTCCTAGAATATTAGGACTAACAAAGTTTTTCACAAATTCATTTCAAAGGGTAATATTTTATGTTATCTAAGAAGGAAAACCATGGAACGCAAATAAACTAATTTTATAACTGTGGTAAGCAACTGATAAAGATAATAAAGCATTTATATATTATTTTTTAGCGTTAAAGTGGCTATCTGCAAGATAAGCTTGCAAGCAGCTTCGATAATGTTGAAGAATACTTGGTTCAGAGAAAGAGAATGGAGATGGGGGCGATTGCTCCATGGTTCAGAGCACGCCCTGCTCTTGAAAAAACTGGGTTTGGTTCCCAGCAACCTTATTAGACATCTTTCAGCTTTCTATAACTCCAGCTCTGTTGAAATAGGAGTGGCGGGGCTGCGTCCCCAACACCCCGGCCGCTTGGCTAGCTCATGCCCGAAATAACGACACACAAACTGTATTCTGTTAAACACTGCTTGGCCCATGAACTCTAGCCCTTACAGGCTAATTCTCGCACCTGGACTAGCCCATTTCTAATAATGCGTGTAAGCACCCCAAGGTGCGCTTACCGGGAAGATTCTAGCCTCTGTCCATCCTGGGAGAGTGGAGCATGGTGTCTCTGCTCCAGAGAGCAGAGTTGTCGAGTCTCTCCGGGAGCAGAGCAGAGTCTGACCTCACTTCCTCTTCCGCCCAGAATTCTATTCTGTTTATTCCACCCACCTATGTTCTAAGCTATGAGGCCAAGCAGTTGGTTTATTATAATTAACCAATTACCTTCCTCCATCACAGCTCCAGGAGATCTGATGCCCTTTTCTGGCCTCTATGGACACTGCAGTCACATTCATAAGCACCCCCTGTCACGTATACATACAATTAAATAACAAAAAGAACCTTTAATAACACATCCCATGGGCATTGCTATTTCAACTTTCAATTTTATCTTTTAAATAGAAAGGTAGGCTACGCTGGACATATTCTTGTTAAGATTTCCTTCACAATGCCCAACAATAGCCAAAGCGTTTTGAGAGCTAGAAGCCTTACATCCACTACAATTGCAATTTTCTGTTTCGTAAAAGAATTTAAAATATTCTACAATAGAAAGGTTTTCTTTTGATGATATTGTAGGAAGACCTTGCATTCATGTCAGTTTCTTTGTATGTATGTATGTATGTATGTATGTATTTTTGATTTTTTCCTTGGTCTCTAAATCTTCATTGTACCCTCATATTTCTCTTCTATGCCATCATTTTCATGATTTAATGCAAATTGATACTAAAAACTGGTAAGTGACTTACCAAGTGTTGAGGGAGTTGGGGAAGAGAAGGAAAGAGAGAGAAAGGTAAAGAGAGAGAAAGAGAGAGAGGCTCAGAGCAAGTGGTGGACACTATTTCTAGACATCGATTAGAGTAGACTTTCCAACTTTCTTTAATTTTCAATAGTTTTGATCAGGTTAAATCCACTGTGATATGAGGCCATCATATACACATTGCTCGAGCACTCTGCTGTAATCAATGAGTAAGATTTGTGATAAAATCCTGTTTTAAGCTTGTTCTTCTGTACCTCACAGAGTAAACTATAGTGAGTTCCTCAGCTGTGTGGAACTACATATAAATCCACCTGGAATAGTCACTGATGGTCGTCTTAAGGTGGAATGATTCAATAACAGTGGACACAAGCCAGCACTCAGCACTTTCCCTTGGAGTGTCACCTGTTCTTGGCACTATGATTTTGTTTTGATTCATCCAGGCCATTCTTTCCTGATGTAGGAGAGTGCCTTCTACAGAACGGATAGTTTTCTCACTTTGGAATTAATATGCAGGGGCACGAATGGCCATTAGCCTAGCTGTAGGAAATCTTGAAAGAAAAGAACTGATTGCTTCTTCCTTCCTTCCTTCCTTCCTTCCTTCCTTCCTTCCTTCCTTCCTTCCTTCCTTCCTTTTTGATAAATCCAATCTTAATTCCCATTCTGACTCTATTCCATTTTCTACTTCCTGCTTCTGTGGGGCACCACCTTTAGTATCTTATAAGTTGATAGCCAAGAGTTAACATCTTCTTTCTCACTGTGCTCTCTGGGTCCCTGCAGTGAGCTTCAGTATCTCTGTCTTTCATGGTGGAAATGCAAGCAGGGCTTGTGTATTCTATTCCCTAGCAGTGATCAATTATCTTGATCTTTATACTATGTTGCTACTATGTTGCCACTCCTAATCAGATGACACCTGCACAGGGGAAGACACACACGTGCATGTACACAAATTCACAGATGTATCTGTGGATGGAAGCTCAGCACTCTATAGCACAGCTCTATCCTCACTTATTGCAAACATTAAGAAGCTTCCTGTGTCCCAAAACTATGATGACTTTCTAAAAAATTTCTGTGCCAACAAGCAAAATTGTTATTAAGAATATAATGATTTCTGTGGAAAACTTGACAAATGAGAAGGAACTTATGTAGTTATGAATATATTTTATTTTGTTAGTTATGAAAATTAGAAAACACCTATAAACTTCAAACTTCTGTTTGCATGAGTGATATGATTTAGAGAAAAATTATTATTTTGAAAGGGGTTGACAGTAAAAACGGGATTTATGAACCACTGCTATAGTCACTAATAATCATTAAATACTCTGAAACATAAATAGCATATTAGTACCTATGTTGAAATTTTCGTCTCAGAATACAGCGATAAAAGAAGAGAAACACTAGATATTGCTGTGGATGCAAACTTATTTTTTAAATCTGACCTAAAAATCATCTGGAGTGATTGGATCCTTTAAATAAGGGAGAAACTGGATGGGCTCACTACCAGTCTAACCCACTGTAAGAAATTCTTTTGAGGAATAATCCCAATTTTTGTGCATGTGGCACACTGATGTCCGGATGGCCAAAGATTTTACAAATGCTTTGTTTGATAGGAAAAAAAAAAAACAGAAACAAAACAAAACAAAAGCAACAGCAGCAGAAACTGTATTAAATTCCTTTTGCATTTAGAAACATTGGTCAGTAAGAATGAGAAACAGACACAGACCATGTCTGCCCCCTGCTGTGCACATAGCCACATTACACCTGTATCTGAAGCGAAATCTATGTGTGTGTGGGAAATGATGCAAATAAAATATTTAAAAATGCACGTCAAGTGCATTTGAATTATTACAAAGCATTTATTTGTATATGAGGTAGCTTAGAAGTAATTTTCCTATCAGATGTTTTACATGTTGTTGTATTTAGAGAGTGTGAATGATGTAAGCAACATTTTTTTTTTCTCCAATTTCTGGAAGGAGAAAGCACAAGAAGGTAGCAGCAGAACTGGGTTTTCCACTTATCTGGAGAAGATTTTGTCTGTACAGAGTGTATGAAGATTTGTACATCTCTCTTAAGACACAGTTCCAGACACAAGGGAGCATCTACATGAAGTTTTCTTTTTTCATAAAAGGATTTATGATGAGATTATTCAAATTCTGTCAGTGGGTTTGCTTTCCAAAATGAAATCCCCTCCTGCTCCAAATTTCACTCCAATTCTTAAATGATATGAGAATCTTTTGAAAGTGAGGTGTTCTTAGGGAGCTAATAAAATAGGACATTGAAAATGGGACTAAAAATCACCACAACAGAAACCATAGCCTTGTTTTTCTTGTTTGAGTGACAGGCATACTTGAGTAAGTGCAGTCAGAATGCATTTGAAATAAAGTTTCACACTGGGCATTTTTTTAAGACGTGTGCTGACTGGGTAAGGTAGACAAGTCATGGTTTTACAGGCCTGCAAAACCATTGATCTTCCTTTTCTATCTCGGAACTGGATTTGGTGTCCGGGTCTTACAGAAAACTGTTAACTGGAGTGTCGGGAGAACACCTGGGGAAAGTAAGGTGAACTGTGTGTGTGTGTGTGTGTGTGTGTGTGTGTACCATCACTGACATTTAAACTGAACAATGAGAGAAGACAATTTATCCCTCTGATACAGAGAAGACGTCTCTGTATCAGAGACGATATAATTAATTTATTTAGAAATACATTTTAATCAATTAAATTTGTTCTGTAACAGTTTCATATGTTTATAATTCACTAATCCCACCACCATCTCCTATTTCCATCCTATTCCGTTTATCTCCCCCACCCTGCAAACATTTTCCCAAATTGTGTCTTTGCAGTCTTTCTTTTCTTTTTACCCTCCTTCCTTTCCATTCTTCCTTCCTTTCTTCCACCTGTTCCTCCTCCCTTCTACTTTTGACACACTCACTTTAACCAAGCCCATCTGTCTGACCGTGGATTTAGAACTGTGCTGTGGAGCCCCGTTGTCTGAGCAGTGGGCATACAATGGAAGACAGTGTTTACTCATCCCCAAGGATCTATTAACAGTGAGGATGAGTCCTTTCTCATCCATGACTGACTATGAGCAGTGCTAAGCACGTGCTGCTCAGTGCAGGTAACCAGAGCTGCCACGGAGCATGTCTGTGTCTGTGGTCCATCCTGCAAGGCGAGGCTGGTCCTGCCTGCACGTAACTCTTACTGTGTTCTCTCATGATTTCAGTGACTGTGTTATGCTTAGATTTCAAATTTCCAAACCCTCTCCTCATCTTTAGCCTGACCCCTCTTCCATGATGTCTGCTGACCTTAAGCGAGAAAACTATTTTGGAATTGGATGGTAGAAAGGATCAGAACATGGTCACTAATATGTCAAAGTGCATGGAGGTGTTCCGTTTCCCAGACTGGCAGGGAATTACTCGAGCTTTGTTTGCTTTCCCAGGTTCTATATCACTCTAAAGTATGTGAACACTGTCTACAGGAACAGGAAGATTCTGTTCCTGCAGAGATAAGTGCATGCTGTTCAGCTAAAACCCAGGCATTCAATTCATAACTTAGCTGTGCACCCAGCATCATAAAAGATACCATTCTGATACTTTGTAAACCACATTTGCCTTACTTCTTTCTGTAAAGTTTTCGTGAGTTCTTTGAGAGTCTATGTACAACGTCCTTTCTTCCCGCAACTCCTCCAAAATCCACCCCTTCCCTTCTCTACTCCACTTATCCACATCTATGTCCTCTTTCTTAAAGAAACAAATCTATTGCAAACAACCAGTAGGGATAAATCCTGGTCTCCCAGCCAGTGGCCTCACAGTCTGTCCATAAACTATTCTCTTTGGAGGGATTACTTTGCTCAGTTTAGACATAGTGCAGAGGGTCTTGGTCCTGCCTCAAAGGAATATGCTAGTCTTTGCTGACTCCCCATGCTAAGCCTTAGCCTCTCTGAGGAGTAGATGGGGGTGGGGGGGGGAAGTTGGGGGAAGCAGAAGGAGGGAAGGGAGTGGAACTCGATTTGCCATGTAAAATGGAGAAAAATAGTTTTTTTTTTTAGAAATATAAATTTAAAATAAGAAGAAAATCAAATCTAATTTGTGTCACCTGCATACTCTCTGCTGCATGGCCTTCCACTGATGCATAGTTGACTACAAAGAGGTCACACTTCTAAAAATAATGACCCTCCTTCTTTCTTACACCAGTAACCAATTGTTAATAGCTCTTTAGTTAGGGCTGGGCTTTTATTTCTGCCTCTCCTCTGTATGCTGTGGGGGAGGTCTTCTCTGTCTTAAGTGTGTGTATTCTTCTTCATAGGTCTCTCAACTCTTAATAGAGAGGTTCCTTTAGTTGGTGATGAATAACACAGAGACCCACAAGTTATTGAAATAGAGACTGTTAGTGTTCAGTCCTAAATGGGGCATTTACATCACAGCCTCCTCCCAAGGCTCAGAGATCATAGCAGAAGAGGAGACAGTAGGACAGAACCAGAGGTGGGGGATAACTCCTGCAAAAGCATTTGCTGGACAATTGTGCACATGAACTCATTCTTTACATTGTAAAAATTCCTAAGCTTATAGATTGTTTTAGGATGAAGTACTGTCAACTGGAGCGAATCTTCAATGTGATTTGAGTTTTCTCTGAAGCATGTGTGTGTCTGTGGTCCATACTGCATGGCGAGGCTTGTCCTGCCTGCAAGTAACTCTTAGTGTTCTCTGCCCTGTGGGCAAATGCCCATGACATCTGAAGGACATCTCACTGAAAAGCTGATGTGTCCACCATAAACACAAAAATGATCTGTTTTATCAAGGTCAATACAATCTAGACACAAGTTTAACTAACCACATAAAACCACCCTATGCCACTGAATAAAAGGATAATGGACATCAGCCCTTAGGTATTTCTTTAACTGTCTGTTTCATTTGTTATGCTTTTGAAATGGCAAATGGTGCTTTATGTCATTTTCCCTAGAAATAGGTTATTTTCACGAAAAGTGGATTTATAGTTTTAGATACCCCCTTTTAGCTTTCAAATGTGGAAAACAGAAATTTCCACCTATTTTTTATTCATACTAAACACCTAGATGTCACAGGCAAAGGGCATTTCCCACTGAAGCTGCATGCATCTGTGGTTCAGATGCAATGATGAGAACTGACTTCACCTGGTCTGGTGGGTGGGGCGCACATGAAGCCTTGAAATGAAGCCAGTAGAGTGGCTTTCCACTAAGGCCATCTTCTCATAAAGATATTCTCTTTTTGCTCTTAGCAACACATATTTCCAGTGTTGCCCTTCTCAATTTGAGTGTAGGTTTACCAGAGTCACTTATTTGCAAAGAAAATCTCAAATGCCTCCACATACATCATCTTATATCCTTTTTTGTAAATAAAATTAAAAGCAAGATACCAATAAATAAAAATCCTTGTGGACGTATGGTACACATTCTAATTTCGTGGTCCCCTGAGAACGGTACTGCACTTGCAAATATTGCAAATTGTCACTCTGTTTACTAGAAAATAAATTACTTATTAAGGAAGTGTCTATCCTTTTCCAGCCCCTTCATAAAACACTCTTATTTAACAGTTCTGTTATGATAACTAATGTCTTGGGGTTTCTAATGCTGTGACAAAACACCATGAATGAAAAAGCAAGTTGAGGAAGAAAGGGTCTGTTTGACTTACATTTCCACAGCACTATTCATCATTGAAGAAAATCAATGGACAGGGACTCAAATAGAGCAGGAACCTGGAGGCAGGAATTGATACAGGAGCCAAGAGGGAGTGTTGTTTACTGGCTAGTTCCTCACGACTTGCTCAGTCTGCTTTCTTATAGAAGAACCCAGGGCCACCAGCCCAGGAATGGAACCACCAACAGTGGACTTGGGCCCTGCCCCATCGATCACTGATTAAGGAAATGCCTTACAGACAAATCTTATGGAGGCATCTTCTCAACTGATGTTCCCTCCTCTCTGATAACTCTAATTTATGTGTCAAGTTGACATAAGAAGCTTCTCTGATGAGGGTTGAGGAGCTTAGTAACCTATGAGCAGTTATTAGGACTAATTTTATTGTTACATTCAGTTGATTGAATAATAGCAGTAGGCTTTCCCCTAGGTTCTACTAGCTATCTAGTCTTGGGTTCTTAACAACTTTAGTGGAGTCAAATAGGGGTCACCTTATTGAGTTCTTATTGATTTGGCCTTAAATCCAATGAGGTCTTTGGTGACTCCCATAACATTTGTGCCACTATTGCGCCAGTATACCTTACAGGCAAATCAGTATTGCTCATCACAAACTTCATTGCTTGATGCTGCTGATTTCTCCTCTGGAGGTGAGTGAGCACTGTATCTCCCAGCACCACAAACACCAGTCAGTAGGGCACAAGCTTCTTTCTGGGTACCAACTCTATTTTTCCATGCTCAAAGACTCGGTGTGATTACTGAGGTGTGAGAAACTAGCTTTAGGTGATTCGTGATGGTGGAAACTCCATACTGGGATTAACACCCTTCAAAGAAGAAACACCCAAGAGCTCCTTAGCTTTCCCATGCATCCCCTCATTCCTCTTTTTTTTTTAAAGAAAATATTTTATGTGTATGAGTGTTTTTCTTGAGTATATGTATGTACACCATGTACATACCTCATGTGGGTAGAGACTGAATTCCATGGAACTGAAGTTATAGGAGAATGAAGCTGGGGGCACGTTGGTTTGCTGTGACTTGAAATGTTATCCTGTAGAGAGTGTGAAGATTAGCTTGGGAAGAGGCAGGGAGAAGTGAAGAGGAGCAGTATTTACCTCATCCTCTGCTGGACTATTTCACTGACCATGGGCAGACACCCAGGAGAGAAGAATCTGTAATGGTCCTTCTAAGACCCTTGAAGATTCTCCTATGGTCAGTCCCACTTCCTGCTGGACCCTTCTCTTTCTTTGCTCCACTCTCTTCTGGTCTAGCCTTTCCCCCCCTTTGCCCTACTCCCTGCTGCATCTGGTCTTCTCCTCCTTAGTCTTCTTTGGATGATTTCCCAAATGTCGACAGTTCCTCTTCTGAGTAGTTGCTCACACTGCTGCTGTCTCCTGGTCTGAGATTTCTCATGTCTCTTTTCCTACTTCTCTATCCATTTCACTTGGATGATCCTTAATTTCCCCGAAATAAAGACATATGATCTAGAGACTACGTCCTCTCCCAGGTGACCTCTCATATACGCCTAGAATTCTAATCCCTACTATTGAAAGTTCACAAAACAAACAAAAACAACCCATCTTTCAGCTCATACTAATAACAGCTATTTTATTTGGTGATGTAGAACCTCTCAAACATTGTTGATATATCCTTGACTGCTGTGCTTGTCGTGTAGATACAAATACATATAGCATGGCTGGTGTGCCAAACCAGCTTAACCAGTAGACTTAGCTTTCACTTTGACATGTCTCATTTTTTTTAAGGAAGGGGAACTTCCTGTTCGGGGGCTATGTTCCTTAAATCATGGTTTCACTTCAAAATGTGAGATGATACCCAGAAAGCCATTATTAGGGAAGTCATTTTTAATTTTTATCAGTGATAAACTTTAGCAATATTTAGAGAACAGATAAAATTTCATGTTAGCTATGTTTTAGGACATGCTGCCATCTCATGGCCAAGTGTGGAATTTCTAGAATTATGATTTCGGCCAATAAGTATTTCATCCAAAGTCATGGATTATATTTGTTCTCAAAGTAGCACCTTGCTAACGATCTATCAACACAGAAGCACTTATATTGCTTCGTGTTGTATGTGATTTTATGGGATTCAGAGGAAAATGTCATTACTGGATATTGATTATTTGACATTAGCATTTACAGGAGGAGGAAAAGATGAATTTTAAAATATTATCTTCCTGTAAGTGCATTTGTTCTTGATTATGATACACTTTTCCTCACTAAAATGCTCTGTCATATTAAAATTTCACACTTTTATAGTGGATATACACAGTATGGTTTAATGAAGCCTGAGCTACCAATACATAGGGTTTATTACTATTGCATTTTTAGGTTTTAGAGTAATTAAATATTTGGTTCATTTTAATAATGTTTGTAGCCAAGAAGGAATTCAGTTATATTTTTTCTTAGGTTGGGCCTTTGAGTGCATGGACTTTATTTCCTTGCCTTTGTGCTGTGATTAAAACACTAAGCACACAGGTGACATGTGTGGAAAGTATTTCCCCAGATTTTCACTCGTGGATAAACATTTTGCACGCAGAATTATTTATAGTAGGGAGATGGTTTTACCACAGTGGAAGATGGTCTAACTCATTGGATAATGTCTATCCATCATCACTACTCTGCATGGCAGAGGGGTCATGTGCATCTACTTCCAGTCGCTTGTTAGAATCACACGCCTTCCCCTGTCTTCAGAAAGGTTTCGTAGGCGTATATACACTCTTCAGTTGTCCTTGACAATATTCACCTGAATTGTGAATTTTTTTTTTGAGACAGGCTTTTGGAGCCTGTCCTGGAACTAGCTCTTGTAGAACAGGCTGGACTTGAACTTACAGAGATCCACTTGTCTCTGTCTCCCGAGTGATGGGATTAAAGGTCACTGCTGCCCAGCTGGAATATCAAGTTTTTACAGATTCATGAGTGTGCACTCTTTTTTTGTGTATTTTAGGGTCTCTTTTTCTGTGAAAGTATTTTATTGGGACTGGTTTAGTTCATTGGTTTAGTTCATTACCTCACCATGGCAGGAGGTATCACAGTGTGCAGGCAGACATGGTCCTGGTGAGGATGCTGATACTTCTAAATCTGGATCAGCAAGCAGAGGGAAGAGAGAGTGATACTGGGCCTGGCTATAACACCTGAAACCTCAGCGTCCACCCTCAGTGGCGTACTCCCTCCACCAAAATCTCACCTCCTAACAGTGGCACTCTCTAGGAGCCTATGTGGGACATTTCATTTGAACCACCGAAGTCAAGGTATTTTATTTTACCAATCTGTCAGTTATACCTTATTATACCCATTGGCTTTATTACCAGATACGAGTATAATGATTAGTCAGTGGGGCCCATAATTAAAGCCCAAGAAACCAGATGCTACAAAGAAGTCAACTGCACAGCCAGCTTTCTCATCTGTGGGCTGAATTGCACATATCTCCAACATGCCAACATAGGAGACAGAGTTGAGAAAGAGAGAGAGAGAGAGAGAGAGAGAGAGAGAGAGAGAGAGAGAGAGAGAGAGAGAAAACAGTGAATATTATGATTCACTTCTTTTGAGCATAACATGAAATCAACTCTGAGAGATTGTCTAGATCTGATTGGTATGTCTGTGGGTATGTCTGGGGGAGAGTATCTTGATTACTTTAACTGAAGTGTGACTACCTACCTAATGGGAAATCAGAGCTGTGTGTGTGTGGAGAAAGCAAGCTGATGGCAAGCTTGCAGGCATTCATTTGTCCTTCTTTGCCACATAAACCATTTCTCACTTAAACTGCTTTAGGGTGGACTGGTATTTTATCACATAAACAGGAAAAGAAGATAAGGCAGGAGCCACGAAAAAAAAAACTGTTTTGTTGAATCTCGTGAGAGACTGGCGGTAAAGAGACTGAGCGTGTATCCATATCACAACAGCTGCGTTAATTTAGGACCCAGCCTGCATGTGTCAGTGAAAGTGAGTTAAGGGCTATTCTAAACACTTGGGATGAGGAGCTTAATGAATGTTTCCACATAGAACACAGGTTCCATGCGGATACTCTTAGTTCAGTGGAACACTGCTGTGGTATTGTGTCACACCCGGGATATGGGCTTTAGGATGTTCGACTTCAACAAGAAGGTGTCCAGGGGGTAATAGGAAGCATCAGAGTAACTGATTGTTTAAATTATCTGTGGCAATGATTTACAGATTGAAAGATAAATTTGAAGATTGATAAGGCATACGTTACCTCTCCTGGCCCCAAATCAAACCACACTCTCCTACCTAGTATCAAAGGTCTGAGTTTTGAAGTTATGTTGCCATCTAGAACAGTGATCCTTACAGTCAGGAGTAGCTACATCATGAAATTCTAAGCAGAAATGGCTAAACAGATGAGGTTTCCAGAAATACTGCGAAAGGAAATCCTCACTCTCTAGTCCAGAATGAAACTCAAGAACTTTGTGTGCAGAGGTAAACAGATTATAATTATTATAGGGAGAATATCACAGAAATGAGGTTAAGCAACTACATAAGACCAGGGAAGATATGGTGTAAAATACATAACCAACAATAGCTTCAGGAGTTTTAAGCAATAGATTGATATTTCTTTGTGTGTGTGTGTGTTTTAATCCTTCTTTCTTTGTACCTGTCTGTTGTAGGACTGGGTCATAAACCTCTTTTTTGTCTTTTGCTTGCTATGTAAACGTTCCACCATTATTCAACACATCATTGATCTGTCCCTCTAGGGTTTTCTTATTTCCATTTTGATACAGGATCTAAGTTACCTAGAACAGCTTTGAACTTGCTCTGTGTCCCAGGCAGGGCTTGTGATCTGGCTAATGGCTGCAACCGCAAGCCTGGATCACTGCATTCACTTTCTCCGTTTCTAATTTTCTCCTTCCTTTCTTATCCGGTTCCACTTTCTCTGACTTTGGGGTGTACATTCATGGTGTTTCATTATAGAAAAGAAATCTGGGGTAGAAATAAGGAGACCTGCGGCTCACTTATTCCATACACTATTTGTTAGTAATTTTAATTCAAAGTTTTTTCTTCTATGTTTATTCACTTGCAAGTGAGATATTGCCCTTAGAAGAAGACCCTTTTTTTAAATATAATTTTTTATTGAAAAAAAAAAAAGATTTCCGCCTCCTCCCCGCCTCCCATTTCCCTCCCCGTCTCCCTTTTCCCCCCTCCTCCCTCTCCTCTCCCCCTCCCCCCCACTCCTCTCCCCCTCCCTCTACAGTCTGAGGGGCAGTCAGGGTTCCCTGCCCTGTGGAAAGTCCACTCATTGTCCGCCATATTCAGAGAGTCCGGTTTTATCCCATGGTTTTTCAGTCGTAGTCCAGCTGGCCTTGGTGAGCTCACAATAGATCAGCCCCACTGTCTCCGTGGGTGAGTGCACCCCTCGTGGTCCTGACTTCTTTGCTCATATTTTCCCTCCTTCTGCTCCTCCTTGGGACATTGGGAGCTCAGTCCAGTGCTCCAGTGTGGGTCTCTGTCTCTATCTCCATCCATCTCCCGATGAAGGTTCTATGGTGATATGCAAGATATTCATCAGTATGACTATAGGATAGGGTCATTTCAGGTTCTCTGTCCTCAGCTGCCCCAGGAACTAACTGGGGACATCGCCCTGGGCACCTGGGAGCACCAAATCTCTTGCCAACCCTAAGATGGCTCCCTTAATTAAGATGTGTGCTTCCCTGCTCCCCTATCCGACC
The DNA here is from genome assembly GCF_014885135.2 of Alexandromys fortis. Lineage (NCBI taxonomy): Eukaryota > Metazoa > Chordata > Mammalia > Rodentia > Cricetidae > Alexandromys > Alexandromys fortis. The sequence continues at coordinate 1,613,598 of NW_026068064.1, read as the reverse complement.
TTCCTTTATCCCAAACATCCCGTTTCCCAA